>NC_042618.1:6433572-6782880 GCF_901001135.1 Rhinatrema bivittatum | reverse complement strand
ACATTCATAATAAAATATAACAAAAAATAAGGTAAACAGATCATAAAAAAATAAAAACCAAAAACAATACAGTGCAACAAAAGCAGGACAAACCTCTTGATAGGAACTGTTAGGACTCAGATCTTTGTGACCTGTTTAAATGCGATGGAGCATAAGTACGTTTTTAAGTTTTTCTTTAATTCCTTAATATTTGTTAATTGCCTGAGGGAATGGGGGCAGCTACTGAGAGAGCACGTTTTCTGGTGATGTCTAATCTGGCTACTTTAACAGAGGGAACCTCAAGGAGACTTTTATTCATGGAGTGGAGGTGACGTGAAGGTTGATACAATCGTAGAGAAGAGCATAGTCAGATTTCTTGTATATGAGGTTGTGAATAATAGAATTTTATATTGTATTCTAAAAGGAACTGGGAGCCAGTGCAATGAAGAGAGGACAGGAGTGATATGATCTCTGTGTTTAGAGTTTGTAAGAATAGTTTTGGAGCTCCCTCCCAATTTCAGGATTTTCTCTAATCCGGTTTAGACATTACACTTTAAAGTGCCTTTATCCAGATGAGTAGAGCGTACTCATTCCTTCTCAGTCCAGTCTCCTCACTGTCCTTGTTGATACCTGAAGGATATCCCTCTCCACTCCTCTCTTCACTATCCAGGTGATGGTAGAGTGGTTAACACCAGACGGGTGCCACTGGTCTTCTCTGAAATCAAGGAATGAATGAGGACTCATCCCTTCAGTAACCTCGGGAAGGTTATCGAGTCCCTTTGAATGAGAAACTCCTACTCTCTCTTAGGATGTCTTTCTCTGAGCCCCTGGCTCCCAAAGGGAACTCAGATGAATGGGAAAAGTAAAACCAGTTTCCAAAAATAACTCAAAATGAGGAAAGAAGGGTGGACAGAACTTCTTCCTGTAAACAAAAGGGTTAAAAGCTGGATTCTGTAAGAGGGCAAAAGATATCTTGTCTTCTGTTCTATACCCAAATTTCTGTCTAAGAAACCCAAAGGTCCTTACCCCAAAAAACAAACAAGAGTGAGGAGCAAGCATGAAAGTACACTACCTCTGGAAAAGGCAACTCAAAGTCCACACTACAAAATGGTGTCTTGGCTTTTTAGAGGCCAGGATTTCTCCATTAAATTCTCCCACCTGGGAGCTATAACCCACCTAAGCCTACTCTTTTCTCTACCCACTTGGTTAATTGGTATGCTTCTTTTAGAAACATAGAAACATAGAAACATAGAAATGACGGCAGAAGAAGACCAAACGGCCCATCCAGTCTGCCCAGCAAGCTTCACACGTTTTTTTCTCTCATACTTATCTGTTTCTCTTAGCTCTTGGTTCTATTTCCCTTCCACTCCCACCATTGAAATATCTAGCTTGATTAGTTAGGGGTAGTAGAGACTAGGTAGAGCTCTCTAAACATGCATGGAACAGTGGCCCAGCCGAGGTGATGATGGAATTTGGAAAAGGTGCGGGAGAATCACGGCAAATCTTTAGTGCTGGAGAAGTGAGGGTACAGCTGGAGATCAACCCAGGTCTGCATTGGAGCAGTCAGAAGGAAATTGGCTTACTAGGTGGGCCTGGAGGTCATAATTTGCCATCATGTTTCCACATTTTTGCATGTCTCTATTTCTAAGAATAGAAGCTTTTATCTGAACTGCCCCTCATGCTTCAGAAACACATGTGCTGCCACTTCTTTTATTTATTTAAAAACTTTTCTATACCGTCGTTTAGTAATGCACCATCACAACGGTTTACAATTGGGCACAAATAAGTTTGGTTTATAAATTATCCAGAAGGTGCCAAAAACATTTTTCGGTTACATGTTTCAATAATATACACTAAGTGGAGAGTGGGTTGGAATTTCCATTTATATTTATTTATATACGTTCTATACTGTCCTTCTCAATTTAGTACTTAATTGTGATGAAAATAATAAAGTAAGCAATTATGCTTTCGGGTGACTTTCAGCTGTGTGTAGTTGTTCTTATTCATCGACCTCACTGTGAAAGGCTCTTTTGAAGAGCCAAGTTTTTAAACCTTTTTTGAGCAGATGGTTGTGAGACATGTCTCTCTGGCCTAAAGGAGAGCACCTCCTATCAGCCAAGCGCAGGAAGCTGCTAGGTCTCCTCAGCTGCTGTTCTCTCTAGCCACTAGGAAGAGCTTCACTGTATGGGCTGGCCTCTCTATTGCACAGTTTCTGAAAGAGCAAAAGAGATGAGGGATGGTGTGCAGCAGCAGCTGGCTCAAACAAGTGTGCAACAGGCTGACTTATTAATAAGACATTACCACAAGCTCGTTTGCAAAGGAAAGTTTGGATAAACTTCAGCGTTCCCAAGTGCACAGACAGTGGATTCCTAGTGTCTCTGCACCACACCAGACTCTGGGCAAAGTAGCCAGTGGTAAAGAATGAGGAGATCCCTCTGATAACTGCAGTTGCCAGGGGCCATTGATTCTGGCTCAGTTTTGTAACTGCTAAGGGGGACACAGACTGCAGTTTTCCAGAGCTCAATGAAATGGGACTTGTCAAAGCATGACCGCAGCCGGCGGCTGATTGCAAGGCTTACAGCAGCAGGAGTTTTTGGAGAAATGTGTGCTGAAAGGGCTGTAGGAATGGCTTGAGCTCAGCGCTGGCAGTTTTGTGTCTCCCCATCTCAAACACATCCCCCACTCCCCTACACACACAGACACACTCTCTGCCCCAGGGCAGCCTTTTTATCTTGCAGCTGCATGTATTGAGTGAGGCAGGAAAGACAAGCTTGACACTGCATGCTACCATAAAGGAAACTGGTAGTGCTGGTCCAAGAGGAGGTTCTCCCTCCACAACTCCTCCTGGCTTGAAAATTAACCCTTGGGACACCAAAGATAGTGCATGTTTATTATTATTTGTATAGTGCTCTCAGGCATATCAGTATTTAATACACACACACACACATGGGACTGTCCCTGCTTTTTGTAGCTTACAGACTAGTCAAATAAGACAAATAACCTTTGCCCCATTGCTTCTCTGACCTCACTTGCCAAAATTATTGAATCTGTGGTTTTGCATCAACTCTTTGATTACATTTCAGACAACTGTATTCTTCATCCTAACCAATACGGCTTCCAAAAGGATCATAGTACTGAGACTGTCCTCTTATCCACCTTTGATACAGTCATTCATGGATTTGACACAAATGCTGACTACATCCTAGTTCTGCTCGACATTTCTGCAGCTTTTGATACCATAGATCATCAGATTCTTATTAAAGGTCTCCAGTCAATAGGCATATCTGATATAGTACTCAACTGGTTCATTTCTTTCATAACCAACCATCCTCAACGAATTGATATTGGTTCACTGTTAACTCTGGGGTTCCCCAAGGTTCAGCGTTATCTGCCGTTTTGTTCTCTGCTGACTCCGGGATGGTCTTGGAGTGAACGTCAACATTTATATAGACGATATTCAATTTTTCATTCCACACAACCATTTCCCCCGTTTTATTATCTTGACATTGGCTTCCCATCTCTTTACGCATCCAATATAAAATTCTTTGTCTTATTCACAATCTAATTCATAATCCCTCAGCTGTTTGGCAATGCACTCTCCTCCGGCTTTACCAACCCTCGAGACAGTTACGCTCCTCTGTCAAGTGCTTACTCGAGGTCCCAATAGTACGTCTAGCCCGATTAGATCTTACCCGACGTCGAGCCTTCTCTGTTGCGGGCCCTTCACTATGGAATTCCCTTGCCGATAATCCCCAACAACAAGGACTTCAAGAAACACTTAAAAACGTACTTATTTACGCTTGCTTTCAAATAGTCTCCCAGATCTGTATTGCTCCCCTCTTTTCTACTTTGGGTTATTTTTTTTTTTTACTGTTTCTTTTAAATTATGGTGCTTGTTTTTACTTTATTTTATGTTACTGTTATGGTTTTGTAGGAAATTGTGAATCCCGGGCCAAGATGAGAGATTTTGCCGCTCACAGGGAGGAGCCCCGTGAGCCTCACCATCGCTGGGCGTGGTCTCAGCGACGTAGGACACAGCTGTGAGGCTTTATTAGAGAGAAAAGATACGGCTTAACACAAGGAGCGGGAAATGCAATAACACAGTTCTTGAGCACAAAGATATACCCAGGGTGGTACTGTAGATGAGAAGGTCCGGTAGTGGCCCGCAGCGCGGGGTACACCAGCAGGTTCCTGCAGGCTGGTGGAGATACCTCGGAAGTGCAGATCTTGTAGTGGCCCGGAGCGTGGGGTATGCCGAGGATGACTGTACTGTAGGTGACAAGGTAGATGAGGTCTTGAGATACAGGAACCAAATAGAGGATCTTGAGTAGCTGCAGCAATACCCTGTAGATCAGGATATGTAGAAGCAATAATGCTGAACAACGGTAGTGGCCCAAGGCACAGGATACACCATGGGGACTTCAGCAATGTTGGTATCGTAGGAAACTGAAGAAGGTGGGTCAGGTGAAGTCCAAGGCAGGAAGGCCCTCCGAAGAGCAGATAGCCAAGACGCGGAAGGGCCCCCGTGGAGCGGTTACCCAGAGCGTCCAATGCCATGAGGAGAAACTGCAACAGGAGATCCAAGCGTGGAGTGGATTTAACAACGAGAGAACTCCTTGCTAACTCGTCTTAGCAATGGGCCGGTCAGCATAAGTATACCAGCGGGTTGACATCATTGGGAGGGGACGCCCCCAAGGTTCCCACCATGACATATACATAAGGAGGCCCTGCGCGCGAGCCTAGGTGATTCCGGAAGTAAGATGGTAGTCGGTAGCACCCACGCCGTCCTGGGGACACCAGGGAGGTCAGCGTTGGTTGGCCGAGGCCGCCATTCTTCCCATGATTGACTGTACAGGGAAAAAAGAGGTGAGCATGAGAGGTCGCAGCCGCCTGCAACCGACAGGCACAACAGTGAGTGGAGGAGTAGCTTAGTGGTTAAAGCAGTGGGCTATGAACCAGGAGACCAGGGTTCGAGTCCTGGTGTTGCTCCTTGTGACCTTGGGCAAGTCACTTTACCCTCCATTGCCTCAGGTACAAATTTAGATTGTAAGTACCTGAATGTAATTCACTTTGAAGCACTGAAAAAGTGTGAAAAGTGGAATATAAATATAAATAAATAAATAAATAGTTACTTTGAATATTTATTATGTACAATTTGTAAACCGCTTGGGTCTACTCCTTCTGTTCAAGTGGTATATAAGAATTTTAAAATAAATAAATAAGAGGCTTTGATTAGGAAGAACCAGGCCAGGCAGATTTAGTTGGGATTATTGAGGAAGGGTCGCATTTTTTTTTTTTTGTAACTTATTTTTATTGAGTTTTGAACATAGAAATCCAAAATGTAAAATGTACAAGCAACCCACAATAACAGGTCTGTTACAATAACGACAGACAACGCAATGACACTTGTAGCAATGACATAGGATTCTGTAAACCACATGTAGTCAAGAAGCGCCAGCATATCAATAAAGCAAAAGGTTCTAGGTGTGCGGGTTCCAATCTCAAATACTAAATCAACCGATATCATAAAAGAACAAGGCAGACATAATGGGGAAGAATCAGTAGCACACACTTTGGCATTCAAGATAAACAGTTATAAACAGATTAACAGTTCCAACTAATCCCCAATCCCCCCTCCCCTTCCCCTTCCCATCCCCCCCCCCACCCCTGGAACTTGTGTGAGGGATAAGCCATAGTACTGGACTAACACAGCAAATACCTGGATGAGGTACGAAAATGCCCATGGGTGTGAGTCTAGCTATGAGTGCGAATTACTCCACTGAATGATTCCAAGTGCCCACAAAGACCGTTCCCCATCCAGTACCTAATCAGGGTATTATGTTAGGCTTAAGATATAGCTCCAACGGCTTCCAAATATTACCCATAATTTTCTGTCTGTGTTCAGTAGCTGTTTGGGCACAGGTATACTCCAGAGTGAATAGCTTGATCAACAACCTGAACCATAAGTCATGTTGAGGAGGATCTGCGGAAATCCAACAAGCTAAAATGGCCTTTTTCCCAGTCAGGCTTACTCTACGTAAAAATTGCAGCTCATACTTTCCTAGTCCCACAGTGGAAGTCTGCATCAGCCCAAAGAGCCAGAGAATAGGGTCTGCAGGGAGCTCCATGGAGAGCAAAGAACTGCAGGTACCAATAAGTTCCGTCCAAAACAAAGAAATAGCATTACACGACCAAAATTGATGGGTAAAGGTGCCCGTCATTACATTACACTTGGGGCACTTGGCAGAGGACGTAATGTGGGCCAAGAAAGCCCTGTCAGACGCCATATAATACCGTCTCAAAAATTTAAATTGGATCTCCCGATACAGCACATTCGCTGACCATTCCGGGATCTTCTCAAAGCATGATAAAAACTCCTGACTGGTAAGAGTGAATTCAGGCCACTGCACCCATTGTTGCCAGATTTTGGTGACTACATCACTCTGAAGATGTAACAGTAGGGCCTGATTGAAAGTCGCAATCGTGAACTTTTGCGGTTTGTGAATAGAGACTACTTTGTGAACCACCCAGAAATGAGGCGTAATCAGCGAGGTCATTTTATGCGTATTACAAAAATCACGCAATTGCCTATAGGCAAAATGGTCTGAAGGCGCCAGGTCGAATAATTGTTGCAAGTCCGAGAAGGGATGAAACTGATCCCCCTCAGAAGAAAAACACTGATACAACCAGGTTAATCCCTTCTCCCTCCATCTATGAAAGACGGAAGTAGACATCGCTGGAGGAAAAAGTGGGTTACCACAGATCGTTAGGAAAGGTGTAAGTGACGGGGAAGATTTCGCCTGAACGCATAGATACGCCCAGGCCTTCCGACTTGCCCAAATCAGCGGTTGCGTTAGTAACCCCGCAGGCATTTGGGCTCTAGAGAGTTGGAGTAGGGGGTTTAAGGACTGCTGTTGCCACCAAGAACAAAGGAGTGCAAGGGGAGTGTATTGTGACGTATTACCCAGAATATCTTTCACATATCTGAGAAGGCACGCTAGATTATATCTACGTAAATTGGGACATCCCATACCTCCTTTTTTGGGGGGCTGAAATAGAATCGTTAAGGATAAACGAGCTTTACGTCCATTCCAAATGAATTTCCGAAATAGAGCATTTACCCCCCTACAATCCCTCCCCGTCAGCCAGATCGGGGTCATTTGTAGGACGTAAAGCCATCTGGGGAGAATCATCATTTTGAGTAATTGTATTCTTCCAGAGATGGACAAGGGTAAACCTTGCCATTTCCTCAATAAAAACGATGTAGCCTCTAAAAGTGGTTCCACATTCAATCTATGGAAATCCCGCACATCGGACGGTATCTGAATACCAAGATATTTCATATGTGTAGTTACCCATTTAAGAGGAAAAGGGCCTCGCCACATAGGCTTCACTCTACCCCCAACATCCAGAGCCTCCGATTTATCCTTGTTAATACGGAGGCCAGCAAATTCCCCATACTGCTCCAGGATACCCAACAAAGGAGTTATGGACCGCTGTGGTTCCGTAAGGTATATTAATATATCGTCCGCAAAAGCAGCGATAGAGAATGTTTGATGGACTGTGCCATAACCCGGTATGGAGGGAGAACCCGCTATTTTCCTAAGTAAGGGATCAATAGCCAAAATGTACAAAAGGGGTGATAGGGGGCAGCCCTGTCGCACCCCTCGTTGTATAAGTACCTCTCCTGACTTACCACCGTTAGCCGTTATGTGCGATTTGGGCTGAGCATACAACATATGAAGATAGGTCAAAAAGTGTCCCTCGAATCCGTATCTCCGTAATACAGAGAATAAATATGGCCAGGACACTCGATCGAATGCTTTTTCCGAGTCTAGACCAATCACTAAGGCTGGGGAACACTGCGAGAGGGAGGAGCTCATAGCTGAAAGCAATTTAAGAATGTGCTTACAGGCTGGTCTGTTTTTAACAAATCCCACCTGATATTCTGAGATTAATTGCGGGAGTATCACGTTAAGCCTGTTGGCTAAGAGCTTGGCAAGTAACTTTAAATCACAGTTCAGCAGTGAGATAGGGCGGTAAGACGCCGGAAGTAGCGGATCTTTACCGGATTTGGGGAGAACCGTTATATATGCCGTATTGAAAAATGAGGGGAATGCCCCCTTATGGACTGCATCATTAAAAAAATCAGTCAAATGGTTGGCAACATGATGTTGTAGGAGCTTGTAAAAATCAAAAGAAAAGCCGTCAGGACCTGGCGCCTTCCCCAGTTTACTAGTTGAGATGGCAGCTAAAACCTCCAGGGGTATTATAGGTCGGTTAAGGAACGATATCTGAGATTTAGTTAGATTCGGTAACTTAAGATTCACAAAGAATGCTTCTTCTTCTTCTCTGCCTCCTTCTACGTCATCTGTGTATAATTGTTCATAGAACTTACGAAAAACCTCACAGATTTCAGCTCGGGAGGAGACCCTAGTGCCCCCCTCAGTACGCATGGCAGGAATAAAGGTCTTCCCTCTATGAGCTCTAACCAATTGGCAAGATGTTTCCCCGCTTTGTTACCAAACTTAAAAAAGTTCCTTTCCGCTACTTGAAAGGCCCTTTGTGCCCTCTGATGTAGAACACAGTTCAGATCCCTCAAGACAGCGAAATACGCCCTCTGAGAAGTAGGAGACGGGTGGGAGGCAAACTCCTGTTTTAGCTTACCCAATTTACCTTCCAATTCCAGAATAGTTTTGTTAAGATTTTTCGTTCTAGCCGCTACAAAGGAAATAATTTCACCCCGTATAACGGCTTTAGCTGTTTCCCAAAACAGTTGCGGATTCGAGGTATGTTGGCTATTGTGATTGACAAACTCTTCCCATTTGTTTTGCAAAAAAGTTTTGAAGTGCAAGTCAGAGCGAAGAAACCCAGGAAATCTCCACAGCCTTTCTCCACTGTCCCGAACGTGAAAATGTATATCCACCCAAATTATTGCGTGGTCAGACACCCCCTGTAAGCCAATCACAGCATCAGAAACAAAATGTAGCCCTTCTTTCGGTATCAGGATATAATCTATACGTGATAGGGAGGCATGCACCCTAGAAATGTGGGTAAAATCTTTTTCTGTGGGATGTAACGTCCGCCATATGTCCAGTAAAGAGAACTCAGAACATAAGAATGGGACCCCCTTACCCTCCCTGTTAGGGAGCAAGGCACTCGAAGGCGTCTTGTCTATGCAAGGATCCGCTGGTAGGTTGAAATCCCCCGTCACAATTAAATAACCCTTGGCGTGTTCTACCAGCTGTTCCAATACAAAAATGAAAAAGGGGTGAGAGTAGGCATTAGGAGCGTAGAGAGTGCAGATAGTCACTTCTTGACCATTAAGATGGCCTGACACCAAGAGAAATCTACCTTCCTCATCTCGCACCGTGTTAGAGACAGTAAAAGAAGCAGCTTTATTTACTAAAATAGCTACTCCCCCTTTCTTCCCTTTAGCCTGAGTGTAATAGCAATCACCCACCCAATCCCTTTTGAGTTTACTGCTTTCTAGTGCAGAGAGATGGGTTTCCTGCAAACAAGCGACCGTCGGTTTATGGGATTTAAGTTGTTTGAGGATTTTATAGCGTTTAACCGGTGATCCCAGTCCATTGACATTCCAAGATATTATTCGGGTGTTATCAGCCATGAGAAAAATAAGGACCCATTGTAAGATAAGGTAAGAATCGTACCACAGTGATTAATGCTATGACTCTACCCTCCACCGAATAAAAAAACAATGTGAATTCCCCACGTGCCCTCTTCCAGTTGAAAGACACCAACCCAAATCCAAATCCCCCGTACGCACTCACTCTGTGTCTAACGCCCCATCGGGAACACTCACACTCCTTAGCAACCCACACGCATCCCAAATATACCACACACACAAGTTCTCTTCCCTTCCCCACCCCTCTTACCCTCCCCACTACCCCAATTATAGTACCCCTCCCCCCCCACTCCATTAGAAACCAAAACCAAACAGTTCCAAACGCAACAGAATCTGCCTCGACCCTCTCCTGTAGGGTCGAAACCAGTCTCTCAATGAACTCCCCGTATATAGGGGAAGAGATCACGTCGACATGTGTTCAGGTGCCTCTTTCCTGCCCCCCTCCCCCAAGAGAGGCAAGTAAAAAGAACAAACATAGCTCTTTCAACAGAAGGACTGTGGTGACCCCGCCGCATTATGATCAAAAGTACACATGTGCGGACATCTCAGCAGTACCAATGAAGCGCCCTGAACTTCTCCTCTCTAATGGTCAGCCAGGGATAAGTCCCCCGGTTGATAGCACCACCCGATAGTCAGCGTGATCTTGCGCCAGCCACGCCGAGAAGGTCCATAGCCCCCTGAAGGGAGCAGTCTCTGCGCAACGAAATATCGTACCAGGCAGGGCATAGAAAAACCATCGAAAAGTTAACCCAGGGGAGCAGGGCAGAGGAAAAGAGTCCCAAAGTCAAATGAAAAAAGCAACTTAGCTGCAGGGTCCCCACGGATCCTCGTCGAGCATGTCTCTGTGAAACCAAAATGGCTGCCGTACCGTTCCATTCAGATATGTAGGGTCATCTTCATAAACTTCTGCGCTTCCTCCGGTGATTCAAAAAAAGAAATTTGATTGTCGTGCCAAACTTTCAGGCGGGCGGGAAATTGCAAGGCGAACCGAACTTGCTTTTCAAAGAGAGTTGTGCAGATGGGGGAGAAGCCCCGTCTCAACCCGGAAACTTTCGCCGAATAATCCTGGAACAAACGAATCTTCTTTCCGTCATAGGCCAAGTCCGGGACTTTGCGATAAGCCTGGAGAAGGACTTGCTTATGGGCAAAGTTTAGAACTTTAAAGATAACCATCCTCGGCCTGATTTCTCCCTCCTTACGCTGGCCCAGCCGGTGTGCTCTTTCCACTCGGAAGACATTATTTAGCTCCGGCACGTGAAGAGCCTCCGGGATCCAGCTCTCCAAAAAGGTTCCCAAGTTTCCTTCCACTAAAGATTCCGGTAAGCCCATCACCCGTATGTTAGATCTCCGTGCTCGGTTCTCAAGATCGTCTAATTTAGAAGCGTGCGCATCGACCAGTTTCTCCAGGGCCATGATTTTACCCGTCAATGCTAACGTATCATCCTCCACAAGGCTTACCCGACCCTCAAGTCTGTCCAAACGCGGACTTAACTCATCTAGGACCGATTTCACATCCGCGATTTGTGTAGAAATGACCCCCAACTTAGAGTCCAAAGCTTCCATGAGGATGACCCTGAAATTTTCGGTCAGATCAGGATCCTGGCCTTTCTGCCCCGCAGATCCTGGGGTCGCCGCCATCTTAGGATCCCCAGCACTTGCCTTGTCCTTATCTCTTCGCACGGATCTGATCGGCATGGCTGTTGGCGAGCGGTTCATGTAATTGGTGATCGACATGTAAGAGGTCAGCAATGTAGATTGAGCTCTTTGGGGAGGGCTTTCGTGCCGGATTACTTGCAGATTATCAAAAAAAATGGATCGAGGCACCCGGAGCTCTCCTGCACACGTCCACCTTCGCTCACCACATCACGTGATCTCCAAGGGTCGCATTTTAATTGAGTAAAGCTACAAGGAATTCAGCCTTTTAAGAGTCTATATAAAAGAACAGGGTAGAGTGGGCAGGACTTTGGGTCCTTTCCAAGATTTTGAGCAGTATTAACCCCCTAAACTGACACTCAGTCTGATTAGCATTTAAAGATAGCTTTTAAGGCAGTTCTCTGCAATTCTAAACAATCCACTAGACACAAAATATGAGGGGACAGTACTATTCAATCAGCAAATAAAGCACATGAAAATGGCACCCAGCAATGACAAGAATGCAGTTTCCTTATCTGAAAAACAAGTTCTCTGGGGGAAAAAAAATGAAGAAAGATAAACTGATGAGTGCATAGCTCAACCAGGGAAACCAGCTTTTCTGTTGTACGCATTAGAATAAGGGCTTTCCCCCAAACCAGAAGTTTGTCTTCAGAGAGCCCAAGGCTTCCATCAACTGCTGACATTTCTTCAATGTGCTAAAGGCAGATAAACAGTGAAAATATTCAAGCTTAGAATTGCCTTGCAACTTAAGAACAGATTTTATGAAAAGAAAAGGCTTATGACTGATAGTGTGCTAGAGGTACTCCAGGTGTGTGTGTGTGTGTGTGTGTGTGTTACAATTGCTGTGGTGTGGGGGAGATGTGTCTGTTTGTGTTAGTTGCTGTGGGGAGGGATATGTGGGGGAGTTGGGCAGGTTTGGTGAGGATGATGTTTTTAACAGTGGGAGGTAAGATGGTAGTTAGATAGTGGGGTTGGTTTTCTGAATAATGTATTTCAGTTTTCATTATTTGTTAGGTATGATTGTCTATCTGTATGTTATCATTAGTTGTCTAGGGAGTTGATTTGTTTGTGAATATATTGACTGTTGTGTTTCTGGTTTTAGATGTATGGAATTCTACCTTTCCCATTCTGCTGCTCCAACACACTCTCCACTCCCCTATACTCTTTCCCCCCCTCTCCCCTCTCCCCCCTCCATCCTTTCTATGATCTCCCTCAGCCCGCTCCCTGCACGAAAGTTGCCACCTGGCAGAGCAGATGGCATTCAGCAGTGTAAGGAGAGGTGGTAGGGACAGGCAGCATGCTATAATGATTTGATTTTGAGAAAGAGGGTATTAGAAAACCAAACAGCAGCATGGCTGCCGGATCCACCACGTCTTCAGCTGGCAGCTCTTGGGGAAGTCTTCCAGCCACATCACACTTATGTCTTCAGTTTCTTTACCTGCACTCTAGTCCTCGCCTGTGACATCGCTGTCACAGATGGACAGACAGACAAACTGAAAATATAAACACTTTTGCATTTAAGGAAATATGCTAAGAACTAACACCCTTTTAAGTGAAACACTCCTTGCCCGTTTACCTGGCTTTAGGACTGCCCTTGCAGGCCTCACCCCCCCCACCCCCACCCCCAGGCGGGTTACATTAGTTCTTGGATACCTGGGCCAGCACCTGGAATAAAAGGTGTTAAGGTATTTAGAAATGCTTTGACCAAACAGATTCCAAGCCCAAGGATTTCGTTTGACACTCTTGGCAACTGGATTTCAGAAAACAAAAAAATACCAGACGGAAGGTGCCGAGGATGAGGAACCAAACAGGGCGCACTCAAAAGGAGGATTCATGAACTCCAGCACTCAAGAGAAGCATCCATGCAGTGCAGCATTTAGGAGAAGGATCCATACAGTGCAGCACTCCGGAGGAGGATCCATGCATTGCAGTGCTCAGGAGCAGAACCTATGCAATGTGACATTCAGGAGGAGGATGCATTTACTGCAGCACTCCATGCAGCACTCCATGCAGCATAGCACTCAGGAGTAAGACCCATGCAGTGTGGTGCTCAGGAGGAGGATCCATGTGCTGCAGCGCTCAGAAGAAGGACCCATCAGTGTGGCACTCAGGAGAGGGATAAGTGCAGTGCTCAAGAGGAGGATCTCCGTAGCACAGCACTCAGGAAGAGGACCCATGCAGTGCAGTGCTCAGGAGCAGAACCTATGCAATGTGACATTCAGGAGGAGGATGCATGTACTGCAGCACTCAGGAGTAAGACCCATGCAGTGCTCAAGAGGAGGATCTCCGTAGCACAGCACTCAGGAAGAGGACCCATGCAGTGCAGTGCTCAGGAGCAGAACCTATGCAATGTGACATTCAGGAGGAGGATGCATGTACTGCAGCACTCAGGAGTAAGACCCATGCAGTGCAGTGCTCAAGAGGAGGATCTACGTAGCACAGCACTCAGGAAGAGGACCCATGCAGTCCAGTGATCAGGAGCAGGATCCATGCAGTGCAGCTGTCAGAAGGAGGCTTTACACAGTAGAGCACTCAGAAGGAAGATCCACGTAATGGGTAGACAAGATGGGCCATATGCTCGTTTTTTCTGTCATGCTTCTTTTTTTCTGTTACTGATACCATATGGGTTCCAAGTGTGAATTTTATTTTTTTTTTTGCTTTTTAGCAAGTTTTTCTGGTTAACATCACAGCAGTGCATGTAAATATAGTATGCATGATATAAGTGATATTTATAGCTCAGAAGACTGTACTTTGAATGTCTTTTCATGTACAATCTGTTATAAATGTATACTTTTTAATTGTGTGTGGGCAAGGAGGTGGCGCAAGGCTGTCAGATTCACCTAGGGCTCCTGATACTCTTGCAGCAGACCTGGCTGCACTGGTTCCAGTTAGGAAAGCAGGATTCCATCTGGAGATGTGCTGCTTTGGGTCAATGACTCTCCCTGCCAGGGCTTAATTTTTATTTTTTTAAGCATCAGAGGAACAGCATGGATCACTTCTGATCCCCTTCTCTCCTGGAGTAGGTAGGCAGAGCAGAGGCTGGGAACCAATAAAAAAGCAGCAGACTCAGTGGTGCACGTAGACCATGAGAATGTGCTGGAGTGGTAGCAGGGGCGGGGAGCCCTGGAGAGGTGCTTTATTTGTGAATTTTTTTTTTTTTTACCTGCTTAGAATACGGGATAATATAGCACAGAAATTTATTAATAAAATTACTGTCACAGAAAGGGAAGGGGATGAGCCAGGAGATAGGTGCTGTGCAGTATTGGGAAGGCTTCTGTCTGAAGTGGCTGGGCTGAGCTCTGAGAAGGGCAGCTGGCTGTGGACCTAGTGAGAATCCTGGAGAGTGGGGGTGCCGAGAAGGGGTGGGAATGAGAAAGAGAGGGGGCTGCCGCAGGCTGAGAAAGGACTGACAGCAAACAAAAACTTTACAGAGTGATGCAGCAGTGCTGGAGCAGGGGCACTCACTGTAAGCACATGAGCAGCAGCACCATATCGAAATGTGTGTGTCTGAAAGAGAAAGCAAATGTGTGTGTGTGTGTGTGTCTCTGTGTCAGAGAGAGAGACCCCCCTCCCACACACATACTCTGTCACTGACAGCATGGGTGTCTGTGTCAGTGAGAGTGGGTGTGGGTAGTCTGATACGGGCTGGCAGTGTGTGGATGTCTCATTACTTGGCAACTGGTTCAAGAATTGATTGTTGGCAAGAGACTTTAAAAGTAGACCAAGAATCCAAGATATGTATGAGAGATGTAACCAAACTTGTGGTTGGTGCAACTGATTGTAGGGAGGGAGACAGCTAGATACCCCCATGGGCTGGTTCTGAAAAAATCCCCTGAGCTGATATTTTCCTACAATCCTCTCCTGTGACTGGGCAAAGCTGCGATGGAGGGTGGTTTAGTTTGACATTTCTCAGATGATAGTGGAGGAGAAGTCTGAGAGGCAGCATTTGGAAGAAAGGACTAGGTCAGTGCAGTGGCCATGCTTGTGAGTTGCGGCAGTGGTTTTAGTTCAGTTGTCTGAGACATTGGACTGTCAGGTAGTGAATACTTTGATCCCCTTAAGGTAGATAAAAAGTTTGTTTAAAACATAGAAACATAGAAATGACGGCAGAAGAAGACCAAACGGCCCATCCAGTCTGCCCAGCAAGCTTCACACGTTTTTTTCTCTCATACTTATCTGTTTCTCTTAGCTCTTGGTTCTATTTCCCTTCCACCCCCACCATTGAAATATCTAGCTTGATTAGTTAGGGGTAGTAGGGGTAGTAACCGCCGCAATAAGCAAGCTACACCCATGCTTATTTGTTTTACCCAGACTATGTTATACAGTCCTTATTGGTTGTTTTTCTTCTCCCCTGCTGTTGAAGCAGGGAGCTATGCTGGAAATGCGTGATGTATCAGTCTTCTCCCATGCTGTTGAAGCAGAGAGCCATGCTGGATATGCATCGAAAGTGAAGTATCGGACACAATTGGTTTGGGGTAGTAACCGCCGTAACAAGCCAGCTACTCCCCACTTTGTGAGTGTGAACCCTTTTTTCTTCTCCCCTGCCGTTGAAGCAGAGGACTATGCTGTATATGCATTGAAGGTGAAGCATCAGGCTTATTTGGTTTGGGGTAGTAACCGCCGTAACAAGCCAGCTACTCCCCTCTTTGTGAGTGTAAATCCATTTTTCCACATTTCCTCTTGCTGTTGAAACTTAGAGCGATGTTGGAGTCACAGTAAGCATGTGTATGTTTATTGAATAAGGGTATTGTCTCCAGGCAGTAGCCGTCATTCTGGCGAGTCTCCCACTCTTCATTGGCGGCCTCTTGACTTTATGGATCCACAGTGTTTATCCCACGCCCCTTTGAAGTCCTTCACAGTTCTGGTCTTCACCACATCCTCCGGAAGGGCATTCCAGGCGTCCACCACCCTCTCCGTGAAGAAATACTTCCTGACATTGGTTCTGAATCTTCCTCCCTGGAGCTTCAAATCGTGACCCCTGGTTCTGCTGATTTTTTTCCTATGGAACAGGTTTGTCGTTGTCTTTGGATCATTAAAACCTTTCAAGTATCTGAAAGTCTGTATCATATCACCTCTGCTCCTCCTTTCCTCCAGGGTGTACATATTTAGATTCTTCAATCTCTCCTCGTACGTCATGCGATGAATATCCTCCACCTTCTTGGTCGCCCTTCTCTGTACCGCTTCCATCTTGTCTTTGTCTTTTTGTAGATACGGTCTCCAGAACTGAACACAGTACTCCAGGTGAGGCCTCACCAAGGACCTGTACAAGGGAATAATCACTTCCCTTTTCTTACTCGATATTCCTCTCTCTATGCAGCCCAGCATTCGTCTGGCTTTTGCTATCGCCTTGTCGCATTGTTTCGCAGACTTCATATCATTAGACACTATCACCCCAAGGTCCCTCTCCTGCTCCGTGCACATCAGCTTTTCCCCCCCCATCGAATACAGTTCATTCGGATTTCCACTCCCCATATGCATGACTTTGCACTTCTTGGCATTGAATCTGGTAACATCATACCGGTTCTCAACATGTTGGTGACACAATAAAGTTAGTTAAGATACATCAATAGTAGTAAAATATACATTAATAACATAAAAAAGAAAACCATACAACAAATCAAGAATAAAAATAATAAAATAAGATAAAAGCATTAATTTAAAACTATTACATTGCCGTATGTATAAGGCCTCGGGAATAATCGAGGTATCAGATTTGCTCACATGAATGCCTGTTGAAATAGCCAAGTTTTCAAAATCTTCTTAAATGTCCGCAGATTACCCTCAAGCCTTAAATCAGATGGTAGTGAATTCCATAATTTGGGACCTGCTAGAGGTAAAGCTCTCTCTCTTATGCTGTTTAAATGTGATAGTCTGGGACATGGTATTGTAAGAAGACATACAAAAGTATGTTTGTGATGCTAAGCATCATGCAAAGTATCTGTGAATTGCTCTGTGCAGCAATGTTTATTATTATTATTGCAGCAGGAGAGCCATAGGGCTTGATTCATCGAGGACGATTCCCAGGAATTCCAAAAGGGCAGAAAGAGCTAAGGAATCAGACCAGGAGGGAATGGGGACACACCCTGTCATTGTCTATATGAAAATGTAAGCATTAGCAAGCAAGAAGGGGTTACACCGTCTTATATCCCACTTAAGCTCCTTTTGCCTATATATTTATAGAGAGGCCAATTTTCCAAGTCTGGAAGTTACCCTCCTGTGTTCCAGTAAAAGTAGGTCTCAGCTTCCAGTGGGTTAAAAAGAGGCATTCCTGGGGTGTTTAGATAAGCGGAGAAAAACAGTGTGCACACCTTAGATTTCCAAAAGTAGGCGTGCTGTCTGCACCCCCCCCCCCCCCCCACACACACCCCCCCCCCCCCCCCCCCGTCATCCCCACAAATGGAAGTGTAACTTATGCAGGCACTTTTACTGCACATACTGCTAGCTAATTTGTTAAGAGACAGCCCCTGGGTAGTGTCTATTGGAAAATTAGCTACAAAGAGCGCATGTTAAAGGCGCCAGCATACTCTGCATCTACTTGGGATAGCTGAAAATTGCCCCCGCTTATTTATTTATTTGTGTAACCTCTTGGGCAGGAAAACCCTGATAACAGTCCCAGCAGCGCACACCTCAGTTTTGGACCCTAATTGCACAGTTCTACGCACTCTGTGCCCCCAGTCTGAGAGGCCAGGATCTCCTGTGCAGGAAGCTAAGCTCCAAGGCCCTTTTACGTCGTTTACCCCAAACCACCTTGTTAGTCCTCTGTAAACAGCACGGATGATCTCCCAACTACAACAGCAGCAGTAATCACGCAGGAAACAGTCTGGGATCCAAGTCAATTTTACTGATAGGTTGTAAAAGAGAATTGATGGTTCTCTATAGCTGAAACTGAAAAAAAAGCCAATTGATTGCTACAAAATGAGAGCTAATAAATGTGTCTCTCTTCCAGCAAAAAATCCTCCACTTTCTCCCACCAGTTGCTTGGGTAATTTAGCCCCTCCCGTCTCCTCACTTTGCAGTCTAATGTCCAGATCCTCCCCATAGGAATGGGCAGCTAAAAGAAAGTCCCAGTTCTCACACCTTATTCTGCGGTACCAGTGGGGCAGATGACTCTCACCTGCATTTGTACCACAAGATCTCGCACCATATTTCCCTACTTCCTCCTATTCCGAGGATGGATGGGAGTCCCATCTCTTCAGGTGCTTTCTAAGAAAAGGGCACCTCTGCCTTCCTGAGTCCCTGGGCCCTTGAGTACTCAGAGACAAGCTTGCAAACTTCTCTCAAAAGAGAAACTACAACAGAGGTTAACCAAAGGGTTTCCAACAAACCATGGACAAAATACAGGGATAGGGCACTCTGTCTCCCAGGGAAAATAGCAAACATGGAGCACCATAGGACATGCTGACCTTTGGAAGGGGGGAGCCTCTATCCCAGCCTCTACTCTCAAACCTGGCCTGGGAACCCCACAGCCAGCCAGGTTTTCAAGCATGAGATAAAGGTGCATATACTGCGTCGCCTTGATATGCTAATTTATCTCATGCATATTCATTGTGGATAGCCTGTCAACTCAGCTGGTTGTAGGGTCTCCAGAACAGGTTGGGAAGTTCTGCATCTCTTTGTACCTCCCCAGAATTTTGGTTCAACCTCCTTGTGGTTCCTTATATTTATTATTTAAGATTCTTCTATTCCACCTATAACAGTCCAGCTGTGTTAGATGATTACATAAGAACATAAAACAAAAATTAAACTATTACAAATTAAAACAAAAATATCATACCAGCATTTAACTTCTTTTTACTACATGTTAATGTAGTGTTATCATTCTCCTGCTTAACCTCCTTTTCCCCATATACTTATCTAGTGTTATCATTCCCCATCAGTGGCATAGCGGGAGGGGGGAACAAGATCCTTGGGTTTACAGGCTATAGGGACCAGCTGGAGATTTTGACCCGCCCAGCAAAAAAAAAGAGCCATGGCCACCCAGTGGCAGAAGTTGTGGGAGACCTGCAGCCGTCGGGGGATCCCATCCCGCCCAGCGGCAGAATTGGATGGAGCAGCCTATCAGGGCTTTGGGCATGCCCCAGTGAGCCCATCCAGCAATCACATGGTTAATGTTGGTCACATCAGCAGCAAACGTGTGGGGCTGCTGCGACCCCACACCAGGCCCCCAGCTGCGCTTCTCCCATAGCCTGAGCCGCCTCCCAGTATCTCCTGCAGCAGCTCCTTTCTTGGCTCCTCCTCACCTTCAGCTGCCTCTCTTCTAGAGGTGGGGCGGTAGGCTTCCCACAGCTACCCCAATGCCAGCTCCATGTCTTCTCCTCTGCTGCAGCCCACAGGCCTCCCTTGTCCTTGTCCAAAAAAAAAAATATCAAGGCCTTGCAGCTTGCTGTTCCTACTGCAAGGGACACCTCATCCTGCAGCAACAGGTAGCCAACCAGCCCACCAGGACTCTGTTTTCCCCAGGGCTTTGCCTTCATCCCACTAATTACCAACCGATGTGAGTAAAAACACTTAAAAAAAAAAAAAAAAAAAAAAAGTTAATCACAGGCATCTGCTGCCCCTTCTGCATTTTTTGGAAGAGGCGGGTAAGAAGAGACCTGTGAGAGAGCTAGTCAGTAAACTTGTAAGTGTGTGTGATTGTATATGAGTGAGTGTGTGAATGAGCAAGTATGTGAGAGAGTACGTGTAAGTGAGCATTTGTATGTGTGTTTGAAAATGTGAGTGACTAAGCAATTTTGTGTGTGTGTGTGTGTACATGCCTGAGAAGAGAGGGAGCCAGCACGTGTGTGTGTGTAGAGGAAAGGGAGTGGAACCAGCACGTGTGTGTGTGTGTGTGTGTGTTATGTATGTGTGTAGGAGAGGGAGTGGAGCCAGCATGTGTATGTATATGGAGGAGAGGGCATAGAACCAGTGTGTATGTGTGCCTGAGAGAGAGGAAAGCAATGTGTGTGTATGTGTGTGTGTGTGCCTGAGAGGTAAGGGAGTCAGTGTATGTGTGTGTGTGCATGAGAGAGAGGGAGCCAATGGTGTGTGTGCCTAAGAGAGAGGGAGCCAGCCAGTGTGTGTTTGGCTGAGCGTGTGTCAATTTTGAAAGAACGTTTGTGTCTGTGTGATCATGAGGATGAATGTGTGTGTGTATACGAGAGAGGAGAAAGTTTGTGCACCTCCATTCTCTTCCCACTACTCCATGGCAATCTGAGGGTGAATGGAAGTCAAAAGTTCCCAGATATGGGGGGAGAGTGATTTTTTTTTATCCTTAGGATTTTAATTAATCGGGTGTTATTTGATATGTATACTATTTTGAAATATTGTAGTAGTGTTTGGAAAAATAAAAAGAATATGAGTTTTTAATTGTTGTATGTTGTAATGCATTCATCTGCTATTTTGAGTTAATTTTTTTATTCGTATGGTTTTACTATTATGATTGATGCTTTATATCTTTTGATTTTATTTTTTTATGTTTTCCGAGGAATGGTGATGTTTCTTTTTTTCCATTGGTGTACATACTGAGTCTGACTTGTTGCAATATCCAGTTCAGTTTATGCCTGCACTTTTCCATTTCTACTTTTTGGGCTCTATTCTATATTTGGTGAAGGTCTTTCTGTGTTCTGCATGTGTGATTGAGGTTAAGTATTCTACTAATGTGTCAATTCTATGTAAGGATTTATAGAAGCTTGATTAGTTATGTTTTCCTAATAGGAGGTATGTGGGAGTTTTAGGGCTAGGTATAATGTTTACAGGTCACCTTTTCATAGGGTTGTAACTGTTTTGAGTGATGGTGATTAATGCTGTTTTAGAATGGGAGGTTTATTATATTGTAAATGTAATTTAGTTTGCTCATGGCTTTCTGAGGGCCAAGCCCTCACCCAACATGCTTTACAATAGTCCCAATACCGTATCTGTTCCAAGTGTCTTTTTCACTTTTTTGCAGGGTTTTCTGGTTGACACCACACCAGAACATGTAAATATGATGTACATCCTTTTGTGATATTTCTGACAATTAGTAATGACAGCAGAAAAGGACCAGATGGCTCATTGAGTTTGCCCAGCAAGCTTCTTATGGTAGTATCTTCCACTCTATGCAGAATACCCCATGTTTCTCTCAAGGGTAGTAAGTGCCACTCCAAACCTTATGATAAGAGTAGTAATATTTACAATCAAAACCAAGCAACCCGATAACAAATTACTACTAGCAACATTTTTACTGGGTGAGGAGCCTTCTTGATAATTCAGACAATGCTGCTTGACGTTCTTTGCTTTGAGACTTGGCCATAGAAGCCACCCTGTACTTTTTCCCTTATGTCTGCATGTCAGTACCCCAGACCATAAAAAGCAGAACCCATGTTGGTTGTTGTCTGAATCCAGTTTCCCTTTTGCCACAGTCTCTCACCATTGAAGTGGGGAGCGATGTTGCAGTTGCATCAAAAGCATCAATGCTATTGATTGAGGATAGTAATCCCCATGTTAAGGGTAGTAACTGCCACTCTATGCAGGTTACCCCCATGCACCACTTTCTTCATTTCTATCCTCTAGCCCAGTGATGGCGAACCTATGACACGCATTTCATTATACAGGACCCCTGTATAATTTATTTAGGCCAATTATTTGATTTTTTAAAAAAATTATATATAATACTAGCTGTACCCGGCCATGCGTTGCCGTGGCTCAGTCTGGTTTAATTTCACAATGCGCATTAGCTCTGCTCCGGCCGTCCCAACTCCCTTCCCCGGCGGTGGACGGACTGGCTCGGCGACTCTCTTACCCTTTCCTCCTCCTGTGTGTAACTGTCCTGCAGTCCCTACTCCCTCCCCCCTTCCCCAGCGGCGGAGGAACGGGCTGAGCCATTTCTCGGCGCGGCGACTCGCCTGCCCTTTTCTCCTCCCCTCTGTGACACCCAGCACGTAGTGCAGAGCTCTATGGTCCGCACATGCGCGGTAGAGCTGCTCTCTACTGCACATTTGCGGTCCGTTGGTCAGAGCCCATTTATATTGTAGATAGCGTGTGTTGCTTTTACGTCCAACAGATGGTGCTGTTTTTCCCAAAAAGCATGTTTTTACCTGTCACAGGTGTGCCATCTATATAATATAGGCATATAAAAACATGCGCGTATTCGAATGCAACGTTGTGTCAAAATTTCAAAGCAATCGGTGAAGATGTTTTGGAGATTTAAGATTTTGAACAAACGAACATTTACATTTTTATTTATATAAATATAGCACCAGACATGATGGGGCTATTTTTTTTTTTTTTTTTTTTTTTAATGAATGAATATGTAAAGAATTGTGTGTTTTGTTCAGGGTGGGAGGTGACACACCAGCAGAGTCAAGTTAGACTTTTTTGATATGCCGAGCCTAAAAGGTTCACCATCACTGCTCTAGCCTTTAGAGATCCACAGTGTTTATCCCATGCCCCTTTACATTCATTGACTGTTTTCTTCTTCACCTCCTCCTCCTCCTCCTCCGGAAGGGCATTCCAAGCATCCACCATCTTCTCTGTGAAGAAATATTTCATGACGTTGGTTCTGAATCATTGCACCTAGAATTTCATTTTGTGACTCCTAGTTCTATTGTTTCCTTTCTGATGGAAAAGGTTCGAAGTTCATGCATCATTAAAATCTTTCAGGTACCTGAAGGTCTGTATCATATCTTCCCTGCACTTCCTCTCTTCCAGAGTATACATATTTAGATCCTTCAGCCTCTCCTCATAACTCTTCCGATACAGACCCCACATCATTTTGATTAAACTTCTCTGGACCACCTCCACCCTATCTCTAAATTTTTTGAGATACGGTCTAGGATTGTGCCCGATCTCATAACGCAGGATTGGGGCGCACTGCGCCATTCAAACCTCCAGGCGTTAGCCTTAACGGCTTGGATATTGCGTGCCTAGCCCTTCGGCCCATGAACCTATCTGATGACGTTTCTCAGGTGCTGGTAGCTTCCAGGAAGCCTTCCACCAGGAATTTTTACCTATTAAAGTGGAGGAGGTTTTCCGTCTGGTGTGAGGGGCATGGCTTGGATCCATTCTCTTGCCCCATTCCAAGGTTCTTGGATTAATTGTGATACATCTCCGAGGCCGGGCTTAAAACCATCTCAATCAGGGTCCATCTGAGCGTAGTCGGTGCTTACCATCGAGGGGTCGCTGGCATGCCCATCTCTGTTCAGCCCATAGTGAGTTGCTTTATGTGGGGCTTGCTTCAATTGAAGCACCCCTCCGGCCTCCTGTTGTGTCCTGGGATCTCAACATTTTGTTAGTGTGGCTCCTGCGATCTGAAGTTCCTCACCTGGAAAGTCCTGTTCCTGGTGGCAGTCACTTCAGCTCGTAGGGTTAATGAACTTCATGCCTTGGTTATGTACCCGCCCTACATGCAATTTTTCATGGTTGTGTGGTCCTGTGTATGCATCCCAAGTTCCTACCTAAGGTAGTGACTGCCTTTCAAATCAATCAGTCCATTGTTTTACCCATCCTTTTTACTGAGACCCCATTCACACCAGGGGAAACGGGCTCTACACACGTTAGAGTACAAGAGGGCGCTAGTTTTCTATTTAGCACGCACAACGGGCCACAGGCAGTCTACTCAGCTCTTCATCTGTTTTGATAAGAATAGATTGGGAGTTGTGGTCAGAAAACACAAACAGACTCTGTCCAATTAACTAGCAGACTCCATCTCATTCTGCTACACGCAATCGGGCCTTCAGCTGGGAGGCCGAGTCAAGGCTCACTCTGTGAGGGCTATGGTGGCATCGATTGCCCACTTACGAGTGGTTCCCGTTGCCGAAATCTGCAGGGCTGCAACGTGGAGTTCTCTGCATACGTTTGCAGTCCACTACTGCTTGGACAAGGATGGTTGGCAAGACCAGTAGCTTTGGCCACTCCATCCTTCGCAACCTCTTCCAAGCTTAAACCCAACTCTCCCTACCTAAGGTCCATTGGTTGAAATCAGGCTATCTCCCTATCCAACCAACAGCATCACAGTTATTGTTGTGCCCGTTGGCACCCGGTTCAGTGCCCATTGGTTATGGTTGTTGCCGGGAGAAGTCTGTAGTTTGGTATTCAGCCATCTATGAGGACTACCATCCTGCTTGTCCTAGGAGAAAGCGCAGTTGCTTACCTGTACCAGCTGTTCTCCTAGGACAGCAGGATGTTAGTCCTCAGAAAACCTGCCCGCCAGCCCGCAGAGTTGGGTTCTCCTGCATTTTTTTGTTTTATTTTTTCACTCGTGAATTCTATGTTACGAGACTGAAGGGGGACTCCGCATGGACAGACGGATAGTGGCATGCTGGCATGTTCAGTGTGCCAATCAAAGATTTAGAAACTTTGACAAAAAATTTCCGTACCGGGCTCCATCTGATAATGTCACCCATCTGTGAGGACTAACATCCTGCTGTCCTAGGAGAACACCTGTTACAGGTAAGCAACTGCACTTATATTGGCCTCCCTCAGAGGATAGTGCACAGGCTTTGGCTGATCCAAAATGCAATTGCAAGAGCCATTTTTGATTGTCTGAGGGATACTCATCTCTATCTTTGCTTCGTGCACTACATTGCCTTCTGGTGGTCTCATGTGTAATGCTTTGAGTCCTATAAAGTAGTGGGTTCCTATACTGAGGAATAAATTGAGTTGGTAAACTCTAAGTCGCCAATTACATTCTAGTCCTAAGAACATAAGAACTGCTATACTGGGTCAGATCAAGAGTCCACTAAGCCCAGTATTCTCTTTCCAGTAGTGGCAATCCAGGAAATGAGTCAGGGAGCTTTGTTGTGTGTTCCCACAGCTAAGGCAGTTAGGAAGTCTAAGATATGAAGAGTGGGTGACTCGCCAGAATGATGGCTACTGCCTGGAGACAATACCCTTATTAAATAAACATACACATGCTTACTGTGACTCCAACATCGCTCTAAGCTTCAACAGCAAGAGGAAATGTGGTAAAAAGGATTCACACTCACAAAGAGGGGAGTAGCTGGCTTGTTACGGCGGTTACTACCCCAAATCAAATAAGCCTGATACTTCACTTTCAATGCATATACAGCATAGTTCTCTGCTTCAACGGCAGGGGAGAAGAAAAGAGGGTTCGCACTCACAAAGCGGGGAGTAGCTGGCTTGTTACGGCGGTTACTACCCCAAACCAAATGTGCCTGATACTTCACTTTTGATGCACATCCATCATGGCTCTCTGCTTCAACAGCATGGGAGAAGACTGATACTTCACGCATATCCAGCATAGCTCCCTGCTTCAACGGCAGGGGAGAAGAAAAACAACCGATAAGGGCTGTATAACATAGTCTGGGTAAAACAAATAAGCATGGGTGTAGCTTGCTTATTGCGGCGGCTACTACCCCTAACTAATCAAGCTTGATATTTCACTTGGATGCAGCTCCATCACTGCTCTCTACATTAAAGGTGGGGGGTGGAAGGGAAATAGAACCAAGAGCTAAGAGAAACAGATAAGTATGAGAGAAAAAATGTGTGAAGCTTGCTGGGCAGACTGGATGGGCCATTTGGTCTTCTTCTGCCGTCATTTCTATGTTTCTATATGGGGCAGGATTTTCTCAGTAGCAGCTGCCATATTATGGTATGAATTACCTGTAGAAATTAGGCAGAAAGAAAACTATCTTTAATTCTGTTAACTGATAAAAGCTTGGTTGTTTCCCTGAAGGTACGTATGGGTGCCTTGGAGTTTGTTGGATACCTAGCTGTCTGATCTAGGTATCCAATATATCCCTGAATGCTGGTTTTGTGTGTTTATTGTTAGTGTGTGATTTTGTCAGTTTTGTTTGGTTTTTGTTTTTATTTTATTTTTAACTACATTTCAATTTATAAACTCAAAAATACATAGGATAATATTAACCATATATCATTTTTTCACAAAGAGAATGTTCAATTCGAAATTATCTATAGTATCATTATCCTATAGTCAGGAAATCTATAAGTAAAACTAGAGAACAATTTACCGCTAAGACAGAAATTTAGGAGCGAATCACAAGAAAAATCACAATAATCAAGTGTTGCCAATCCACATTACAAACTCCCCCCCCCCCCCCCCCCCCCCCACCTTTTAACATATACATAGGCGATCAGGAATGAGTATCCAAATATACTCTAAGCTGATTTGGTTCGTTGAAGACATATCTGGCCTCTCTATGCTTAATATGGCACCTGCAAGGATACTTTAAAGTAAATTGAGCACCTCTCTCTAACACTTCATTTCGCATCTCTATAAACCTTTTCCTTCGGATCTGGGTTGTACGTACGACATCAGGGAAAATTCTTATGGGATAACCATAAAAATCTTCATTTTGGTGTTTAAAATGTGATCTTAATATCACATCTCTCTCAACAGGAGATAGAAATTGAACTAATAATGTAGCTCTGGTATTAATTTTTGACTCAAAAGATCTTTCAATGAAATCTGTCAAATTTAAATTTTCTTTACTTTCCAATTTTTCCCCTTCTTGTGATTGTTGAAGGTAATAACTTTTTGAGATGGTAGGTAAAGAATTTTCCGATTGTTACAAGTCTTTAAGCCCGTAACAACAGGCTACATTAACCATTTTTTTTTTCGGTTCATTTTCAGAAACGGCACTCTTCTACACTTCCTCTCCCTCACTCCTCCTTCCCCTCGCCCATTCACCTCTGTCACTCATCCTCCTATCCCTCGGTCACTCACCTCCCTTCCCTCCTCTGCCCCCACTCAAACTCTCTTCCCTCAGTCTTACTCACCCTTTTCTCCCACTGCCTCCCTCCCCTCTCACTGAAATCCCCTTCCCTCACTCTCACCTTCCCCCTCCTCATTCTCACTCCCACTCCCTCCCCTTCCCTCCTCAGTCACTCCCCATCCCTCATGCTTATCCCCTCTCAGTTACTACGCTATATGACTCTCTCCTTCCCCTGCGGCATGGCACATCGGTCAGAGCTCTCGACGTTCCAGCCATCCCAACTCCCTCCCCCCTGATACTCCTTGTCCACGCGTCCTCTTCCCTTTTCCTTCCATCTCCTCTCATCTTCCCTTCAGCCCTCTCCACTCCCTCTTTTTCTCTTCTGCACAACTTCTTACCCTTTCCACTTACTCACCCCTCCCTTTTCCTTCCATCCCCTCTCATCTTCCCTTTGCTTCCCCTCTCACCCCATCCACAACCCCTTCCCTCTCCCTCAGCCCTCCTCCACTCCCTCTTTTTCTCTTCTGCACAACTTCTTACCCTTCCCATTTACTCCGTATCCCTTTTCCTTCCATCCCCTCTCACCTTCCCTTTTCTTCCCCTCTCACCTCTTCCACAATCGCTTCCCTCAGCCCTCCTCCACTCCCTCTTTTTCTCTTCTACAGGGCCACAGGAGGTCTCTGGGGTCCCTCCCTTGCGCGCACCTCACCACCGGGCTAGTTGCTGGCCTGCCCGACACTCGCTGCCGCCGCTGCTGCTCCTCCCACATTAGAATTTTGTTTTCGGTCTGAGGTCTCTGGGAGTCTCTCCCTTGTGTGTGCCTCATCACAGGGTTCGTTGCTGGCCCGCCCGCAGCTCGCCGCCACCACTGCTGCTCCTCCTCGACGCTGCCTCCCAGCGCCATCTTTATGCTCCACTGTGACCGACGTGCTCTCCCGCCCGTGCATGCGCAATAGAGCTGCTCTCTACTGCGCATTTGCGGCACGTCGGTCAAGCTTCATTTATCTCTTTCGGATAGTAGAAAGACTAGGGGGCACTCCATGAAGTTAGCATGGGGCACATTTAAAACTAATCGGAGAAAGTTCTTTTTTACTCAACGCACAATTAAACTCTGGAATTTGTTGCCAGAAGATGTGGTTAGTGCAGTTAGTATAGCTGTGTTTAAAAAAGAATTGGATAAGTTCTTGGAGGAGAAGTCCATTACCTGCTATTAAGTTCACTTAGAGAATAGCCACTGCCATTAGCAATGGTAACATGGAATAGACTTAGTTTTTGGGTACTTGCCAGGTTCTTATGGCCTGGATTGGCCACTGTTGGAAACAGGATGCTGGGCTTGATGGACCTTTGGTCTGACCCAGTATGGCATGTTCTTATGTTCTTATCTAGATAGATGGGTTTTATCTATTTTAACTTTGTATATTTTGTTAATTTAGTAATTTGGGTCATATTTTGCATACTGCTCTGGGCAGCCTGTGTATGGCAGGGGAGGAGGTTTAGAAACATTTTAAATATAAAACTAAATAAGGAGGTAAGTTCGTCTCCCTCTGCCTCCCCTTTGTAGCCCCACTGTGATCCGTCTTGACCCCAAACTATCATCTTTGGTTAATTGCCTTCCTGGCTGTTTAAGTCTCTTTCTGACTTGCTGGCTGGAGAGGTTTGATCAGTATGGTAGTCCTGGGCACATCATTGCAAGGGCAGCAAACTGAGCCGAGCTGTCGGAGGTGGAATGCAGTGGTAAAGCTTTTATTGCTTCCAAAGGATGGGTGAGATGGCCCTTCCTGCTGCCACTCTCGCTATGGCACTACTACTTATGAGTACTTAAGATGCTCCTTCGTAATTAATAAGTACTAATAGTAATGATTATTTTTGTTCCCAGAGCACATGACCTCCACTTGTCTATCCCGAATCACATTCACTGGTCATCAGACCTTGCCCTAACTTACCCTCGGCAGCCTGTTAGGAACTGTACCCAAAGGATGGTCAGGAACACAGCCCAAAGGGTGGTGTCCAGGGAGTAGCCCTCCGGCCACTCTGAAAGCCCTTTCGGACTATAGGTTTGTGTGAGCTGTGGTCTATGCCGCTGGCGGGTGAGCACATCCAGGCATGAGCTAGGCTGAAACTGAAGACTGAAGACATGGGGGCGGATTTTCAGAGCCCTGCTCGCCAGGAAGCCTATTTTACATAGGCCTACCGGCGCGCGCAGAGCCCCGGGACTCGCGTAAGTCCCGGGGTTCTCCGAGGGGGGCGTGTCGGGGGCGTGTCGGGGGGCGGGCCCGGTCGTCGCGGCGTTTCGGGGGCGTGTCGGCAGCGTTTTGGGGGCGGGTCCGGGGGCGTGGCCGCGCCCTCCGTACCCGCCCCCAGGTCGCGGCCCGGCGCGCAAGAGGCCCGCTGGCGCGCGGGGATTTACGCCTCCCTCCGGGAGGCGTAAATCCCCCGACAAAGGTAGGGGGGGGGTTTAGACAGGGCCGGGCGGGTGGGTTAGGTAGGGGAAGGGAGGGGAAGGTGAGGGGAGGGCAAAGGAAAGTTCCCTCCGAGGCCGCTCCGATTTCGGAGCGGCCTTGGAGGGAACGGGGGTAGGCTGCGCGCCGGCTATACAAAATCCATAGCCTTGCGCGCGCCGATCCAGGTTTTTAGCAGATACGCGCGGCTCCGCGCGTATCTACTAAAATCCAGCGTACTTTTGTTTGCGCCTGGAGCGCAAACAAAAGTAGGCTATTCGCGCTCCTTTTAAAATCCGCCCCTTGGAGTCCAAGAAAGACGAGGAACTAGGTGAAGACTGAAGACAAGAAGTCCAGGCGAGACAAAGAACCAGATGAACACCGAGAACAAGGATCAACCAGACCAAGGCAAGATCAAATCTCCAGAAGAGAAGGCACAGGAACTTGGAACCAGAACTCCGGAACTCAGAAGACTATGGAGCAGGACTAGGACCTCAGGAGCAGGACTCTGAATGCTTGGAACAGGACACTGGCCTGAAGGCTGAAGACACTGGAGCGCTGAGGTGGACTGAAGACACAGGACGTTGGTAAGACACGGACACAAGCTGAAGACACCAGAATGCTGGACCAGGCTGAAGACACCAGGCGCTGGAGCAAGACAAAGACCAAGGCACTGGAACAGGCTGAAGACCAGGACACTAAACAAGACGAAGACCACAGGAAACAGGCAGCCTTGAAGAAACTAGAGACTACAGGAAACCCTTGTTAAGACCATGAGGAGCAGTCTGAGGAACCCTTTTATAGGGCAGCTGAAGGATGATGTCTACTGAGGGCATCTCGGGCTTTCCCGCCATAGGCCCTTTAACTACAGCAGGAGTGAGCATGTGCACATGCCTAGAGAGACAGGAGTAGGAGCGGCGGTGGCTTTCCACAGCCCTGCTGGAGCTGGAGGCAGCAGCAAATCTCCTGCTATGGGAAGTGGCAGCAAAGCACAGGCGGCAATGGGTAATGGCGCCCCAGGAACAAAAGGTGGCAGCAGGGTTTGCTGCTGGCAACTGCCAGATGAGTGGGGTCGCTTGAGAGGCCCTCCCGCGAGCGGTAACGTAACATAACCTTTCAGGGCCTGTTGAATTACCGGCTACGTCTAATAATTTGGATGTGATTTACCAAGGCTTTTCTCCTATTCTGTGCCTATGAGAGAGAAGCTCAGTGAGTCGGACCCTTGATGTTTACCTGCAATAAGCACTGTTCCTTCCATCATTATTAAACAGAATGAAAAGCAGGAGCCCTAGCACAGATCCCTGTGGATCTCTGCTTTCCAACCTGCAGCAGGCAAAACAAGTGGCCTTTCACTGTATTTTTCCGACCACGCTTACGTGCATATCTTCAGTCGGACTGCGTTCAATGTCTGCGTACAGCGGCTAAAGTTTAGCCCCGCCCCTGGAGCACCCTCCAGTACCGCCTCCTTCTATCTGCATAAATTTGGTGCACACAATGAGCTGTGAGCACAAAATGCATCCACTCAGCAGAAGGAAGTATTCAAATCCTGACTTTTGTCCAGCTTACTCCAAAAGGTAGCTGAGCAAAGCCTTTGAATATCAATCTATGTGTTGCTATGTTGCTACATTTAGGTGGGTAAATCTTTTGAATATTGACCTATTTTTATTTTATTTTGCTTATTTATTAACTGCCTCCCTGGCCTTCAAAAGGTCACTTGAGGCAATGTACAACGTGAAAAAACCCATATAAAACAATGCCCAGAGCAGATGACAATAAAAAATAACAAAATTGACAAAGAAGCGCATATCCCTTAATGTACATCTCCCTGTTCCCCACCGACAGGTTCTTCTCTGTTAATTAAATGCTGAAAGGGCTGAGGCTTCCAAAGAACCGAATTTTCCATTCCTTTCCTGGGACAAGGAGTTGCGGCCTAGTGGTTAGAGCAGCAGGCTTAAAACCAGGGAAGCCAGGCTTCATCTCCTCCTGATGCTTCTTGTGACTTCACCTTCTGTTGTCTCAGGTACCACCTCAGGGTCTTCTTTGCTAATCTTTTACCCCATAGACACAGAGTGTGGGGGAAAAGCCTTAGTAAGTCAGGCCTTTAGACTGTGAGCTCTCTGGGGACAGGGAAATACCTGTAGTTGAGCCTGCTAAATAAATAAATACAATCCAGGTAAAGGATTGCCCAGGTGTTTTCTCTCTGTGTACCTTTGTGATTAGGATTGCAGCACTCCTTGAGATCCAATGAAGATAAAAGGTGCTGTAGCAATCCTGATTGTTAGAGTTTGCTGGTAGAGAGTTGCTGCAGACTTTGCAGTTTGCATGGGCTACTGAGTGGAAAGAAGCCAGAGGAATAGCTTGGATAGGGAAGCAGGAAGGAGTGCACCGATGCTATTTTGGGAGCTGGGGGAGGGAGGGAGCAGTTTGTCAACAGAAAGGGGGGGTCAGTAAGTCAGGTTTGAAAATAGATGCATCTGCTTCCTACTCCTCTGTCATCGGAGAGCAGATTCCCCACAAACAAGATGCTGTACTTCCCAGGGCTCCGCGTTGTCTCTTCCAAGTCTCTTTTCAAACCGTGGTACCTGTAGCTGAGACTCTGGAGAGGAATTATTCTATCGTTGTCTTCAGAGCAGTACTTCTCGGAGGCCGATGAGCAGCAGCTAGGCACAGGGCACTGTCTGGCCCCTGCAGGGAATTGCGATCCTTGGATTAGAGGGAATCTGGCATGCATTGAGTGAGTATCAGCAGCTACGGCTTTACCAGGTCTTCCCAGTGACTGTGATCATGGGCACCTCACTATGCATTGGCATTAATGTCATTGCCAGGGGTCTATAGAGCAATTTCTTCCCAGAAATCTCTTCTGAACTCAAATTTCTCCAGCAAAGTGACCAGTTGGACTGTTGTACCCTCTTCCAAACCACGCACATGGAGTGTTGTCATCTTAAATAATTACTGATTACAGGCACAAAGATATAAGTAGCCTAATTTGAAAGCAGCTGGGTAAACAGTGGCAGGCTGCAGGTTTGACACTTCGTGACCTGCTTTCTTGGAGTACACACCTCGCTCATTTGAAGAGCAGAGATCCACATTCCAGTGAAATACATCTGTTTTGAGGGTGGATGCCCAACACTGGACACACATTCCACATAGGATCTGCTAGAAGTTGCATTCAGTGGCAGAATGACATCTTTGTTCCTTGTTTCCACTCCTTCCACCATTTAATGCATTTCAACATGTGCCCAGCTTTAACTTCTGCCCCAGCTTGACTCTGAGCATCCATTCCCAATTTATTGGCAAGTAATATATACCCAGGACTTTTTTCTAGTTATTGTTAGCAAAGTCTACTGCATCTGCTTATTTTTGTGTCCCAAGTGTATTACCCTACACTTGCCTATATTAAACCTGCACTACTACCTATATGTTCCTGATCTATTAATTATAAAACATGCTAGAATCCAGTGTATAGAAAAAGTGGTGTCTACATCCAAATCCTTGTTCTCAGATAATCTGACCACACTTTGCCAATATGTGGAGGCCACGAGTCACTGGGTACCAGAGAGTGCCTCTGGAGCTCCGTCTCCAGCAGGGAACTGAACCTTCTTGGTCAGAACCTTTATTATTATATGTAAAGAACTTATCATTTCCTTGCAAAGTCTGTTATATTGCTTTACATTATGATTTTATTGTTCTTCTCTCTGCCTTGAGCAATTTGGACAGGCGAGTAATAAGTTGAATGAATGAAAGAATAAATTGTCTGGCGAATGTCATGGCATTGGGGAATGTCTATGATCTAAAGTAGAGGAAACGTGATGGAGAGTCCACACTATCACATTGTATTTACCAGTTTCCTGCAGAATGCCTCACCCTAGGTTCAGGTCAATGTTCCTGTACTCTGTGCATCCGAGTTGGGTCTCATTCCCTTCATGGGCTAATCATGACTGAGCCATTTCCCACATGTCTGGTGACACTTAATGCTTATCCACGTGACAACTCGGGATGTAGCTTTGAAAGGAGCTATGCACCGCCCTCAGTCACTGCAGATAGACAGGATGAGAATTGGGAGAAAGCAGAACATAGTAGGGAGAGAGTACAATCTGCGCCCTTGAAAGAGCCTGGTGGAAAAAGATCAGAATGGGATAATAAACAGAAAAAGAGACTTGTCCCTGAATTAACTTGCTGGCATGCAATATTATACAGGATCGTGTTCCAGCCTTCTTCCTCATCTGTAAAGAAGTTGTTTGACCTCTCTAATTATCTAATTTCTATTCCTGTGCAAGCCTCCAATTCACAATCTGTTTTTTTCTTTGTTTATTTTCAGACAACTCCTCCTCCTTTCAGGAAGATGACGAGATAGATATGGAGGCAATCAACAGGCAAAGCCAGGATGTCTCTGTGAATGGACATGCCTTTTCTGCTACAACAGCACGTTTTCCGAGCTGGGTCACATTTGAAGATGATGAAGTTCCTTCCTCCCCATCTCAGAAGGAACCAACAGGGAAAGCAGACATACTGCAAGCTGCAGTGACACCAGATACAAGCTGCAATTTGTCTGGGTCATTCAGAAAGCGGGAGCGTCCCAAGAGTACACTGGTGGACTTGAATAAATCTCAGAAGATTGGTGTTTTGTCACTACGTAAGCCTCTTTCATTTTCTGGAACACCCTTGAAGGCTGTCAATCCCTTTCTGGATGAATCCTTGAAGGATGTTCAACCATCTCCCATCAACCCTTTCAGTTCATATTTTGAGGAGCGGGAGAAGCGTTCCCGGACCACTTCACTCTCTAGTGCTCCAAGCATAGACCAAAGAGACTCTATCACGCTCATCTCTCAAGAACTTGACGCAGTCAGCTTTGAGGAATATAGAAAGAGATTGTCCCAGGCTGATGTCCTTCAGCAGCTGAAACAGCTTAAAATTGAGGATCCAGATCATCTAGAAAGTCCTACATTACCTGATGATGATCCGGTGAAATCTGATGAGCTTCTTGGCCCTCCTTTGACTTTTGTTCAACCTCAGCCTAAAGATGGTTGGTCAATGATGCTAAGAATACCTGAGAAGAAGAACATCATGTCATCTAGGCACTGGGGGCCCATCTATGTGAAGCTGACCGAAGCTGGATTTGTGCAACTTTTTTATGAAAAGGGACTAGAAAAGCCTTTTAGGGAATTCAAACTGGAGAGTAACCATGAGATTTCGGAACCTAAACTCCAGAACTATGATGAGAATGGAAGGATACATACTGTTAGGATAGACCACATCATCTACACAGAGAAAAAGAAGTACCAACCAAAATTGGCTGTCACCCACACAACAGAGAGGGAACAGGTGATCAAGCTGGGTACCATCAATTATGAGGACTTTGTTAGCTTCATTGCTGCCGTTCAAAATGCCCTAATGAACCTACCAGCCACAGTGGATCTAAGCACAGTAGGCTTAAATTACACCAAGGAGGAGATCACAGTTGACTTGAGAGACGAGTTCCATGGCATCCTGGCCAGAGGAGACAATAAAATTCTGCAGCACTCAGTGGTGACACATGTCTATGTCCTGAGCTTTCTTTCCGGGCTTGCCGATTGCCGCCTGGGTCTGAATGATGTGCTCATCAAAGGGAACGAAATTGTGTCGAGACATGACATCATGCCCACCACCACCACCAAGTGGATTAAGTTGTATGACTGCCGCTTCCATTCATCTGTAGATGAAGAGCTGTTCCATAGCTCCAGGATGATCATGTTCAACCCTCTGGATGCCTGTAGGTTTGAGCTCATGCGGTTCAGGACAGTGTTTACAGAGAAAACTTTGCCCTTCACCCTGAGGACAGCAGCATGTGTCAAAGGCGCCGAGGTCGAGCTACAGAGTTGGGTGGTGATGTCAGCTGGCTTCTCCAGTAACCGTGACCCCCTCACTCAGGTGCCCTGTGAGAATGTGATGATTCGGTACCCAATACCAAATGAATGGGTTAAAAACTTTCGAAGGGACAGTGTCCTAGGAGAGAAATCTTTGAAAGCGAAGGTGAACAGAGGTGCCAGTTTTGGCTCTACCAGCCTGTCTGGCTCTGAACCAGCAATGAGAGTAACTTTGGGGACTGCCAAATACGAACATGCTTACAATGCCATTGTATGGAGGATAAGTCGGTTGCCTGATAAAAATTCAGGTAAGAACTTTATTTCTTAGTCATCCAATTGGTTATGATGTGGCATGAGGTATTGATTAGGGATGTGAATCGTTTTTTGACGACTTAAAATATCGTCCGATATATTTTAAATCGTCAAAAATCGTTAGAAGCGCGATACAATAGGAATTCCCCCGATTTATCGTCAAAAATCGTAAATCGGGGGAAGGGGGAGGGCGGAAAAACCGGCACACTAAAACAACCCTAAAACCCACCCCGACCCTTTAAATTACCTGGGGTCCAGAGCGGGGGTCCCGGTGTGATCTTTTACTCTCGGGCCTGCGGTGCGTTGTAGAAATGGCTCCGGCGCTACCTTTGCCCTGTCATATGACAGGTCAAAGGTAGCGCTGGCGCCATTTTGTTTTTTGTCCCCTGACGTCAGGAGCGTAGGAGATCGCTCCCGGACCCCCAGGGACTTTTGGCCAGCTTGGGGGGGGCCTCCTGACCCCCACAAGACTTGCCAAAAGTCCAGCGGGGGTCCGGGAACGACCTCCTGCAGTCGAGTCGTGTTGCCGTACGGCCGGCGCCATTTTGCGCAAAATGGCGCCAGCCGTACGGCAACACGATTCGAGTGCAGGAGGTCGCTCCCGGACCCCCGCTGGACTTTTGGCAAGTCTTGTGGGGGTCAGGAGGCCCCCCAAGCTGGCCAAAAGTCCCTGGGGGTCCAGCGGGGGTTCGGGAGCGATCTCCTACGCTCCTGACGTCAGGGGACAAAAAACAAAATGGCGCCGGCGCTACCTTTGCCCTGTCATATGACAGGGCAAAGGTAGCGCCGGCGCCATTTCTACAACGCACCGCAGGCCCGAGAGTAAAAGATCACACCGGGACCCCCGCTCTGGACCCCAGGTAATTTAAGGCATTTGGGGGGGGTTCGGGAGGGTGGGGGATTTATTTTAAAGGGTCGGGGTGGGTTTTAGGGATGTTTTAGTGTGCCGGTTTTCCCGCCCTCCCCCGATTTACGATTTACACAATATTTACAAAAACAAAACCGCGACGATCCGATTCCCTCCCCCCCCAGCCGAAATCAATCGTTAAGGCGATCGATCACACGATTCACATCTCTAGTATTGATGGCTTTGTGAAAGGATAGTGCTCTATAATTCCATTGGCATTACAGCTTTTGACACCTGTTATCAGACCATGTGATTAGCCAAAGATGAGGTTATACATGAGTTGTCAAGACCACATGCGTGTCATCTTCAGCTGAACAATTTTGACTAATAAATCTTATGTTGTTCCAATGAAAGTTGTCTCAGCCTTCAAAGTTGTATTAATGAGCAGTCTGGCTGCTAGAACTCTGCCCTAGGATTCTTATGATATTCAATGATTATTTCTCATTGTATGCTACCTCAGATAGATAAAGTAACATATATCACCCACCTCAGTTAAAGATGATTTGCAGTTCAGAAGTGACTACTGCCATCTACAGGATCCTAACACCAGGCTACCTTTAAAGGGATATGAAATTTCCCCACAATGCCCACTGTGTAGAATGTTTCCCTTTATTCACAGATTCAGAAAATCCGACTGCAGATTAAGACCGAAAGGCCCATCCAGTCTGCCCACATTCATTCCTGGTGCAGTGCCATAGTTCTCAGCTGATCCTCCAGGCTTATCCCAGGCCTTCTTCAATTCTGCTAATATTCCTTTACTGCACTTTCCTGAATGTGTCGCTATTTTAGTGTGAAACAAATGATATAATAACCAGAAAAGTCATTCTTTGTCGAACACTCATACACCTGTTAGCATATTGTTCCTCACTGCAGCCATCTAAATTTATTATAGGAAAACAAATGATAGCAGGCATCGTGCATTCTCTTCAGCTCTCTCACCTTGAGCATGTCTTGGCAAAGGCAGATGATTCAAAGGTGATTTGCTTGATTGAGCAACACCCTGCAGAAATGTGAACACAAGTTTCTGAGCATTAAAAGAAAACCAAAAAACGAACAAACCGCAAAATGGTGGTGACAGGAAAACCGCTTTTTTTTTTTTTTTTTAATGCTGTTGGACTGATGATATCCTAGTTTGTTCCTACAATGGGCTTCCTGACTTCGGCTGGTCATTCGGTTGTATTGTTAATTTAAACTTTTTAATTGGACTTTTAAAGCGCTTCCTCACTTCTGGGCAGTACTACTTCCTCTATTGCTCTTCTTTCTAGGACTCCTTTCTTTGTCCTAATATATTTTATGTCTTATTTTTTCGCAGTTTTTGGAATGAAAGGTATGATCTTTTTTTTTTTGTTTTGTTAGAGCCTGTAATTAATCTGTTTGTGTGCTATTCACATTTTATAAGTTTCGCTAGGATGCCTGCATGGGCTTCCAGTGAGGATCGGCACTGCTGCACTACACCCCCCCGATTTGCAAACCTTAATAATTATGGGCATGGCTAAGCAGGAGGCGCTCGACCTTAAAGGAAATCCATCTTCATTCCAGGGATTTCAAAGGACCATCAGAACCCACGGGGCAATGTTTTTTGCTAATGTTGGTGCTTTACCATGCAGCATGCATCTTTGAAGTGGCCAGCGTGTGCTTGCATGGCCTGCAGCTGGTTCTTCCTACCCCACTAACTCTGGGCTGCTCGGTGCAGGAGGACGCACAGCACATGACAGTTGTAAGGGGGGGACGATGACCAGGAGAGGGTTGGGGTCCATGTTTCTTTCATGTATATGACCGTTCCTAACGCTGCTTGTTAGCCCCGCAGGGAAAGGTATTGGCTTGCGTGGGTGGTGGCGCTGTAGCTAATCCTGCCTGATGTGTGGACGTGTGCCTTACCAGGATAATGCTCAAAGCCGTTTATGCATGCTTGCTGTCTCCAGACGTGCCCTCCCTAAATTCAGCTAAAAGTCTGTGCAGGTCTAGCCGCATTTAGAGGAGACGTTCCTGGGGGTGTTTCAGTCGAGGGAAGAGCCTCTATGTAATATTTACCGAGGGGGGAAAAAGTGCCCGCACAGACAGCAGCTGCAAGTGTGTTCCTGGGTTCTTGTTATCCGCGGCAAGTGCCAGAGCCAAAACACGCACAGACCTTCGCTTTCAAACTGGGGGGGGTAAAAAGAAGGACAGTTTGAAAATAGCCCCAACACGGACGATTTTAAACATCCCATGTAGCCACAGAGTGCTGGCAGAGCTCGCCCATCACTTTGCAAGGAAAACTACCTGCATAGCTTACACCGGCTGTTTCCACGGGACCAAGCAACACATGTGGGTTTGAAAATCCAATCTCTGCACAATGTTCGGGAGCAACCCTTTTTATTCCGGTTTAAAGCATGCACGTTGGGAATGGAAAGATGTTCAGCCAAGGCAATCAGTCCAGGCAACTCCCCGTTCACTGTCCTGCCCTTTTTCTTTTGCTGTTGAGAAATTAAAAAAAATATGAAAAGAAGGAAATCGGAACGTAAAGTGTCTTCCCTGTGTGTTTCCTGTGGGCTGAATGAGCAAGGGTTCCTTCCCCTGTTGGATCATTTATTTACCTCGGTATCTGTTGCTGTTTTTCCTAGACTCATGATGTCACGCTGGCTGAGAAAAGTGCCGCCCTTTTCTTGGCTACGTCAGTGTTTCTTGTGGCTAGGAAAACCCAAACAGTCCTCCTGGCACTAAGGAGAAACAGAGGAGAGCTGAGTGTAATGTGCAGTGTACATAAACCCAGCGATATAATCACATACACAGCGACCCTCACAGAGCCATACACACACTCACATTCCCGTGCGGCTCCCTAGCTATAGCATTACTTTTTCCTGCGTTTCCATGCGTTCCATAGCTTTGGCTGACAGACATGGCATGCACTCCCAGTCCAGGAACACCATCTGTGAGCGTGCCTTGTCCCAACACTCAGAATCCAAAGGAAGAGCACACAGGCAGGCCTCCCACTCCCTTCCTGAGGAGGGCTCAGGGCTTCCAGGCACTATGGGGAAGAGAGCCAGCTGCTTCCCATGCATGCTGACCGTTCACCCCTCTCAGTCTGACCCCTTTTCCGTTCAGCATGTGGGCCAATACTAAATCGCGTGCACAGGAGAGAGGGCGCTCGCCTGCTCTCCCGCAACCTTTACTGTATCGGCCCTACAGTTAGTTCTTTATTAAACAGCTTGAAGAAAGCCACCAGAGGTGGCAGTAGTGAGGCAGTCTGGTAGTTGCAGTCTCAGGGACCTCAGCAGAGGGAGCCCTTCTCTCCTTGATGATGAAAAGAGGTTCGACAGCAGGTTTCCCAGCTAGGAGATACTGTGGATGAGTTAGAGTATTCACTAGGTGTTTACTGTTGGTATGCGATTCCACCAGGTATGCTGAAGAAGGTACAGGCACCGAGGCAGGGAGAGCAGGCCCTCAAGGAGCGAATACCTGTTTCCTGTAAGGCACCTGAAATAAAGCAGGGGGCCCCCGAGGAGCGGGTACCCAAGTTAGCATTAACCCCAAAGGGTAGAGAGAAAGCTTCCAGCGGCAGCACAGAAGCGGCAGAGGAGCGTAGACAAGAACAGATTTGAGTCCTTGCTAACTCAAAGAGCTAGCAAATTAGTGAAGGTTATATACCCAGATGGCGTGATGTCAGCATGAGGGAACGCCCTCGAGGTTCGCGCCAAGGGTGGTACAAAGACGTGGGTTGCGCACGTACCCTAGTAGGTACCTGGGAGGAGCCATGGCGGGAGGCTGCACCATAGCCATTCCGGGGACGCCGGAGAGGTCAGCTTGTAGATGCTGCGGTAGCCATCTTTCATAGATAAGCGGGAGGAGCCGTGAATAAGGTGAGGCAAACGGGGCGAAGCCATCTAGCACCGACGGACGCAACAACTAGAGGGAAGTTAGAAAGTAAAATTATATACAAGTCATGATTCCACATCTTAGGTAGCATGTAGCCGAAACTTATCACAGTAGAAAGTTATATACAAAAAACATGTTTCCTGGTTTTAGGAAGACCAGCTGAAGTAAAGGAGGAAATTTAAGGATTTGGAGAAGAGAGCAAGTTGAATTAACGGAAAGGAAATCCATGGTGCATATAGGAGATAACTCCACCCATGCACCAGCCTATAATAGATTACTCACCCACACAGTTATGTCAGTTTTATTCATCTCTTACAGCCCTCAATCTTGCACAGATTTACCTGTGCCCATGATGGGAGTATCTCTAGGAAGATCCTGCCATAGCTGTGCAGTTCCCATTCTAATCTGTGACAGTAAATTTCTCACTTTTCTGTTCTTATCCTTTCATGGCAAAATGCAAACCTTGCTGAAAGAGGCCATGGCATTTTATTTTATCATTTGTCAAAAGCAGGAAGGGGAACAAAATAGTTTATTTTATTAAAAAACAGAAGTCAATATTCAGCTGCTATCCGGCTGGATAAACATATCTGACTAACTTGTCTGGGATATTCAGTGGTGCAGCTGCACCACTGAATATAGCCAGATAACTAAAGGTTGGCTAAGTTTATCGGGCTAACTTTAGGCCTGCTCAATAGCAAGTCTGACTTATCCAGCTAACTTAACTGGATATGGCTGAATATCGGCATTTAACTGGCTAAGTCAGCCGGATAAGTAGCTCTGACCCCCGAAGGTCTCCATCTCACCCCCCAGTTAACCAGATAACTATTTAGCTAGAGAGGGTCGTGTATGGTAAGTGAGAGTGTTAACAGAGTCCACTGTTTGCCCTGTAAAAAACAACAAAAAACAAAAAAACAGTATTACAGTGGGCTCTGGAAGAATTAGACCTGTGATCCGGAGACACACACTGTATCAAGTGCAACAAGTACAGAATGCCTTCTCTGTATTAAATACTGAAGAAGTTCTTGAGAAAAAGATTGAAGTGTTATCTGAAAAGAGAGAAGAAACCCAATGCATACAGAAATTCCAGATCAGAAACCAAAGAAAAATGCTCACTGTGATGGATGACTGTCATCAGAGGCACTAATCCTTTCCCTTGCACAAATGCAAAGGGAAAAGTGGATAACAAAACTCAACTAAAGAGGTCACAAAAGGAGCCCAGGAACAGCAGTAAACTGAACTAAGAAAGCTGGAAAGCTATGAGCACAAATGCTCGTAGTTTGGGCAATAAAATCCCAGATCTGCAAGCCCTAATGGTGGAGGCGTACCACACATTCCCTGCCCCTTCATTTTCTTATCTCATCTTTACAAACTCAGGTACACACATACCCTAGCAATATACTCACCGCACACATGCATGCATCCTCTTGCACTCGTACGCGACATTCATGTTCTCACACAACTATACGTACAAAAGATGTGTATACAATTTAACATTTTTACTGAAAAGAACGTAGACAAATTATTTCCTCCCCCTCACTTCCCAGTCTGGGATGTAGGTTCTAGTCGGGACTTGGCAGGTTCTTTTGGCATCTCATGAGGGGCTCTCTTCCTCCACTTGCAGGCTCCAGCTCTTCTCCAGCTAGTTCTTTACTCAGAAACCCAGCATGTGATTGTAAGGCCCCTTTCACAAGGGGCTACACTTCAGAGACGGCTCAGTACTTCTCCACTTGTTGCAGCATTTAGAAACTAAGTTCCACTAATAAGGGCTAGGACAACCCAAGGCCAGGAATCACAGTCAAACAAAAACAGTCCATACTCCAAGTTTTGTATTCCAGAATAAGCAACACATTTTGTAAAGAGTAAGAAACAGCTTTGAGTACTTGGGCAGAATTCTGGGGACCTCTCCAAGCGCTCCAAAAGGTGCCTTCTCCCTCACAAACCCGGAATCCAGGAAAATCCATTTCTCCCCCATACTGCATTGCTGGAGATCTCGTCTCTATCCTTTCAAGCTTGCGATAAGAAACCCTCCCGAATCTGGATGCAGCTGGCTAACTTGCAAAAACCTCGCCAGCCTTCAGATGCAAAAAGAGAGGAAAACTACTCTTTCCCTTCCAGGAGCCTCCACAGCTCCTTCACCGGCAACTCTCCAAAGCATTCTGAGAATCCTCCTTTTTCAACCTTTTTACTCTGACTCCACTGTAACGCAGATAAATCACATTGCCACATGTCCCTCTGTTTCTTCCTGGGGGAAAAGCCTAGCCAACCCTACATTCATCTCCAGCAAAAAAAAAAAAAATGTTGAACTAAACGTGAGCACATTTTTTCCAACAACATAGAGTATATCGAGAGAGAAAATTCATTATCATACAACAGAAGCTATTAGATAACATCTCTACGCCATATTGTATACCCTGAGTGATGCCTCTTCAGTGCTACTGCGGCCAGCGCAAGAGCTGCACCTGGAGGAAATGGGAATACAGGCCACGGGTAACTGAAAATTAGTTAACTTTATAAAATCCTTCACTTGGCATACATTGCTTTTTTATGTCAAAGATCCGCAGACCCTCCAGATGGAAGAACTGGAGTTCCGAAACTCCAATACTTCCAAAGGACCAAAAGTGAATCCATTGGGAACACATGTACCCAAAAAGAAGGTGAGGACTGCGGGGCCTCGCTGCATGAGTGGGGGAAAGGAGTAATTGGTATAGAAACTCAGGCCCAAAACAGCTAGCTGCTAAAACATACCCTACCGGTCCTTGCAAGAAGAGGCAGAAAATGAAGTTCAGGAGTCATCCCTGTAAAGTCTCCTGGATGAGAAGATCTAACATAATCTCCTTGGGGGGAAACACCCCTCAATCACCTTGGCTCTCTGAGTTCAGAGACCCAGAAACCATTCACATACCCTCCAGTTTGGAGAACCCAAAATCTTCTTAATGGTTGATCACCCAGGTAAGGTGAGAAGTCTTTCCTGAATTTTTTTACACTTTTTGGACTGAATTTTCAAAAGATTTTGTGCGTATACCACCCAGTTTTATGTGCATAAATGGTCTTTTGAAAATTGCCTGGGGGAGGTTGTGTGTGTAAAAGTAATTTCATGCACACTTGTACGCACACTAGAAAGAGGCGTCCCGGGGCCATTTGCACATGTACAGCTTCATATTCAGCCGTAATCCAGTTGCGCAAGTTAGTCAGATAAATATACTAACTAACTTGGGCAGGATATTCAGTGGCATGGTTGCACCGCTCAATATGCCCAGCTATCTAATAGTTATCTGGACAAGACCTCAATAGCTGGTCAGACCTACCTGGCTGAATATTGGCCCTTATCCAGATAAGTTAGCCGGATAAGTGGCTCTGCCCTGGAAGGCCTCTATCCTGCCCCTCCTTACTTAGCCAGCTATTTAGTCGGAGAAGTAATTATCCAGCTAAGTGGCAGCTGCTGAACACAGCCAAATGTTGAAACGGTGCCATTTAACTGGATCAGTGGCTACGTGGCACTGGATATGGAGCTCAGACTTTTGATTTTTTAAAATATGCTTGTAAATCTCCATGCACACATCTACATCTGCTGTTGTAAATGCGGGGGTGTATGTTTCAAAGCCGGCTCATGCACATGAGTCTACTTTAAAAATGTGGCCTTTCCATATGCAGAGTTTAGCCTGACGCAGGCTGCTATAAAATTACCCTCTCTAAGATTAAGGGACCCAATAAAATAAGACCGAAAGCAGAAAACCATTCACATTGATAGGAGAAGGCATCCAGCTGGTAATGTAAAATTAGTATAAAAGATACCGAATTGTACAAAACATTTAAGGAATTGATAGTGCTAATTAAAAAAGAAAAAGAAAAAAAGAAGAGAACTGTTGGGAACAATTTTACTCTTTGGGTTTTTAAAAAATAATCTTAAGAGGTACCATTTGCAGCATGGCAATAATGTTCAGATCACACTGTTTTACTGGGCATGCAGAACTTAAAACACAATTATAATGTTGATTTAGGTAATCAGCATAGTCCTGGCACCCCACAAGGAAATCAGCAAACATACAGGCTTGCAGTTTCTCTGGCCAACAGTTCATCTTCAGGGATCTGACTTCCCCAGCAGCAATGGTTCAAGTTTAAAATAATCAGAAGCATTCTCCCATGTCGTCCTCCCCAGGCCACTGATGCCTCATCAGCACTTGCACACAAAGAAATGAACTCTTTGTTGTTTGTTTTTCGTTTTTTCTTTCTGTCTCAAACGGGAACCAACTGGGTATCCTTTCAACAGTCAAACCACACAGGCATAGTTCAGACAGCTTGCCAGAGAGGCAAAAACTAAAAACATTTTTAAGTACATTTGGAGTAAAAAGCCTGTGAGTTGGGCCACGAGGTGACTGAGGGGGGTCCAAGAGTTGCTCAGGGAAGACCAGGAAATAGCAGAAAAACTGAAAGACTTTTTTGCCTCTGTCTTTACTAAAGAGGATGTTAGGAACATACCCACACCAGAAACTTTTTTTTTTTTGTAATGTAATGTTTTATTGGTCAAATTTCAACATAATTACAACATATACATGTATGCAGAGGTATAAGGATGTAAGAGCCAGTGTCGATACATAAATGAATGCCATAAATGGTGTATACACATGGAATACAACAAAGGAACCCAAATAAATGTCAATGCCGGTTGAAGTTTCATCATTGCCAATTGTGACAGAAGATCGTCCCTAGGGTGTGGCTGATGAGGTAATAGGTAACACCCCCCTCCATTGTAAATATAAGTGCCATACTTTATGAAATCTAGGTACGGTGCAGTGTTTCTGGGCAGTTATCCGATACAAGGCACACATAGTATCCAATTTAGACAACAAATTGGTCATTGAGGGTAGCTTTGTTTGTTTCCATACTGCTGCCAGTAGACACCGAGCCCCTAGGCATATTTGATTAATCAACAAATGCTCGCCCTGAGGAGCATCAATTGGGGCGTTTAATAAGGCTTGTTCCGGCATCAGTGGGATAGTTTGCCCTAGAATTTGTTGGGCAATACCAGACATATCATTCCAAAAACTCTCCACCTTGGGGCATTTCCACCACATGTGAAAAAACGTTCCTGGAGAACCCAACCTTTCCAGAACAAATCATTGGGACTAAGATGAGCCCTATACAATCTATGTGGTGTGAAATGCCATCTAAAGAGCAGTTTGTATCCATTTTCCAAGAGTAGAGTGGAAATGTTGCATCTGGTGTAGACAACCCTTCCCCCCACACAAAACAGCTTACAAACATACACTGCACACCTACCATCAAGCCACGGTCCAAGCCAAACGAGATTTCTACTCAGCTAAAATTCATGATTATCAATTCAACTCAAATGCCCTTTTCTCATATGTTGCGGATCTCACAAAAACCACCCCTCCCACCTCCCACGAAGAAAACGCCAAAGATAAATGTGAAGAACTAGCTAAGTACTTCCAGAACAAAATCACCAATATTCTCCTTCGCTTCCCCACCAATCCTTCCCCCACCTCTCCGCACCCAAATAACAACGGAATCAATTTTGGGTCTCTCGACCTTACATCATCCTTGGAGATTGAATCCATCCTGAAAAAGATGAAACCTCCTACACACATTTCAGACACAATCCCCTCGAAAACCCTCCTCTCTATCCCCACTGCCATTGCCAAACCCTTAGCTGACATAGTTAATTGCTCCCTTGCTTTTGGTAAAGTCCCAGACTCTCTTAAACTTGCTGTCGTCAAGCCCCTCCTCAAAAAACCCTCCCTCGACCCCACTGACCCAGCAAACTACCGGCCTATATCCAACCTGCCTTTCATCTCCAAAATCCTTGAAAAGGTTGTCAACATGCAACTCACTGACTTCCTTGAAGACCACAATATCCTACACCCATCACAATTTGGTTTCAGCAAAGGTCGCAATACTGAAAATCTCTTACTAGCAATTACAGACACCATCCTCATAGGCATGGACCAAGGCAAATCGTATTTATCCCAGGACAAGCAGGATGCTAGACCTCACATATGGGTGACGTCACTGAACGGAGCCCAGCGCGGGAAACCTTTCTGTCAAAGTTTCTAGAAACTTTTGACTGGCCCTGAGAGGCCACTGAGCATGCCCAACATGCCATGATATTCTCTGCCACAGGTGTTTCTCTTCAGTCTCGTATGTGCCTATAAAATTGTTGGAATCGCTGTTGTATTTCTACTGGCTGAGCCAGAATGGAGCCATTCTCAGCCTTAATTTTGGTGATTTGGTGCTGAGCGATTTGTTTTTTTAACTTACGGGCTAACATTTTGCCGGCTTTATTGTCCCACTCTGCCACCAGCAACTCCTTTAAATCAGTTCTAGCTCTAATCAATCAGGCGTAGACCTCCGTAGATAATGACAATTTATGCCTCTCCTCCAAATGAGAGATTTCTGAGAGGAGAGCGGCGGATTTAGCCTGTTTCACTTTTTTATTGTAAGAGGCCTGCGAGAGAAATTTACCCCGAAGTACAACTTTTTAAAAGTATTATCTTTTTCAAAGATTATAAACCGACTTGGATTGGGTCGTCTCCCCATTAAAGTGTTGATAATCCTCTATTTTCCTACACACATCTTTGCAGAAGGATTCATCCCCTAGCAATGTGTCATTTAATTTCCAGTATCTGATTCCACATTGGGAGGCTTGTAAGTGAATTGTTATCCAAACAGGGGTGTGATCAGACCACGTAATAGGGCCTATGTCTGCCTCCCGAACCCTAAGACAAATTATTTTATCCACCAAGAAAAAATCAATCCTTGAGTATGAATTATGTGGGTGGGTATAAAATGTTTAATCCCGTTTTGTGGGGTTTCTGTGACGCCAGACGTCTTGTAAATCTCGCTCGTTGATTACTGTTGTAAGACGACTTAGCCCCCAATCCTCCACCAGTAGAATTATCTAAATGGGGTTGGACAGTTATGTTAAAATCCCCAGTAACAATCAAGTGCCCTCATCCGCTTTATCCAACTGCCTCAGTTTGTCCAAAAAGCCCTGTTGATCAGTATTTGGAGCGTATACATTTAGTAAGCTGTAATTCTTAAGAACATAAGAAATTGCCATGCTGGGTCAGACCAAGGGTCCATCAAGCCCAGCATCCTGTTTCCAACAGAAGCCAAAACCAGGCCACAAGAACCTGGCAATTACCCAGTCACTAAGAAGATCCCATGCTACTGATGCAATTAATAGCAGTGGCTATTCCCTAAGTAAAATTGATTAATAGCCATTAATGGACTTCTCCTCCAAGAACTTATCCAAACCTTTTTTGAACCCAGCTACACTAACTGCACTAACCATATCCTCTGGCAACAAATTCCAGAGCTTTATTGTGCGTGGAGTGAAAAAGAATTTTCTCCGATTAGTCTTAAATGTGCTACTTGCTAACTTCATGTAATGCCCCCTAGTCCTTCTATTAGAGATGTGAATCGTGTGATCGATCGTCTTAACGATCGATTTCGGCTGGGGGGGGGGAGGGAATCGGATCGTCGCAGTTTTGTTTTTTTAAATATCGTGTAAATTGTAAATCAGGGGAGGGCGGGAAAACTGGCACACTAAAACAACCCTAAAACCCACCCCATCCCTTTAAAATAAATCCCCCACCCTCCCGAACCCCCCAAAATGTCTTAAATTACCTGGGGTCTAGTGGGGGGGGTCCCGGTGTGATCTTCCACTCTCGGGCACACTAAAACAACCCTAAAACCCACCCCGACCCTTTAAAATAAATCCCCCACCCTCCCGAACCCCCCCAAAATGTCTTAAATGACCTGGGGTCCAGTGGGGGGGTCCCGGTGTGATGTTCCACTCTCGGGCCACGATAGAAATGGCGCCGGCGCTACCTTTGCCCTGTCATATGACAGGGCAAAGGTAGCGCCGGCGCCGGACCCCCGCTGGACCCCCAGGGACTTTTAGCCAGCTTGGGGGGGCCTCCTGACCCCCACAAGACTTGCCAAAAGTCCAGCGGGTGTCCGGGAATGACCTCCTGCACTCGAATCGTGTTGCCGTAATGCAAAATGGCTACGGCCATACAGCCGGCGCCATTTTGCAGTACGGCAATATGGCCATACGGCCGGCGCCATTTTGCAATACTTGTTGGAGGGGGCAGTTTCATATACACATATACACAGTCAGACATCAGTGAAGATTTTCTGTCATTTGAAGCAATAAAAGGTAAAAGAAGAGTTGATTTGTACAATGGACTCTCTGCCTCTAACTGCTTTTCTGTAGTTCCTCCGACTTAATATCATAGCAATATTAAGTCGGAGAAACTGAAAAAAGGATTAAGGTAAAACAAAAAAATTTTTTTTTAAATTCTTGCTGGCAGTCAGTTTAGGAAAACGGATGCTCAATTAAAAAGCGTCCATTTTCCTAACCGCACAGCCACCTCTCCTGGGCGCCTAATGCCTAGGAAGTGCTGGGGACGCACAATTTCCCCTAGCACCTCCTTCTTAATGCAGTGGCTCATTTGCCTGCTGCATCGCACGCCCAGGAGAGGAGGATGGGCATGCGTTAGAAAAGCAGGCTCTCAATCGTAAGTGCCCATTTTTCGTGCACAGATATTCCATCGGCCTGATCATGAGCAAAAAGGAATAGCTTCATGTTTGTAGGTTGGGTCAAAGCACCATGATCCTGCTGCTTCAAAAGGCAGTGCTGGCACCGGACCCAGCATGAGCACCAAACGGGCTTCATTGCCATCTTATTTTTTAAGTCATTTGTGATCTGTCTCGACACAGGTGCCCTGGAGCCATCCATTGTTTATGCCCTACAGGGTAAGCAGCCGTTTGTGCTGTCAGCAGAAAGTGGACTGAGCCAGTGGCCTGGAGTGGGCCTCTTAATGGTCAGGAGTGAGGTTTGAGCCAGGCTAGCAGCAAACAACATAAAAAGTAATTGACAGCAAGCGAGTGCCAGGGCCGCCCTCAGAGGCAGAATTAGCACAGCAACAGTAGGGGTGTATAAAAGGAGCCATGTACCTGATTGAGTCCCTAAGACTGAGCCAGACGTCAGAGTGTGACCTAATGGTGGGAAGTCTTTGAGGAAGACGCATGGACTTGTAGGAGCGCAGAATGTTTTTCCGTTTGGATCCTAGTGATGTTCCTGCCATACTGACTCCTACACTGTTCCTCCTCTCCTGCTGCAGCTTCGGGGCACCCTCACTGCTTCTTCTGCCACCTGGAGCTGGGCTCAGACCGAGAAGTGCCTTCCAGCTTTGTCCGCTACGTGGACATGGAGTTTGATATGCCCACCACGTCAGCATCCAAAGCTGCTGTCAGGTCTATCTCTGTAGAGGACAGGACAGAGGTCAGGAAATGGGTCAACTACTCAGCACACTACATCTGTAAGGTAAGGTCAGTGCGGGGTCGCAGGAGGAGTAGGAAACACTCCCTTAATTATATATTGACATTTGCATTTCTTGGGCTTCTTTTAACTTTTTTAAATTGCAGTGTGAAAGTACCACAATATCTCAGAAAGAAGCAGCCCCAGACGCTCCGCAGCAAGTGACCGAGCAGGATGGGCCTGCTGGGAAAATAAACTATGGGTGGATGCCCAGAGGTCTGCGAGCTCTACATGCTTACTGTACTCAGGAGAAGCAGGTCCTGGGAGCACTGGGGGGTTGGGCTTCACCCTCTATTCCCTGCTGATATTCGGCAGATTATATTCAGATACTGTAGGGATTTTCCTGTCCCCCAGAGGGCTCAGAATCTAAATTTGTACCTGAGGCAATGGAGGGTGAAGTGGGAGGAGCAGAGGGATTTTAACCCTGCTCTTCCTGGGTCACAGCCTGCTGCTCTAACCACTAGGCTACTCCTTATTTTCAGTACCAAATTAGTAAGCAGCAGGTTGATGATCACTTGTAATATTGTGATTTGGGTTTTTAAGTTCCTGCACCTTAGGATCTCAGCAACATTAGCAATCAGGACTGTATGGACTCCCACAGTCTCTCCATTCAAATGAGACCCATTTTAATAACTGTCATTCAGGGCCCGGGAGGCGGAGCTTTACTAAGCAGAGGTTAGAGTTTTTGGTCTCTGCGGCTGCGCGTGTGTTCCCGCGCGGGAAAGTAACAGATTTTCCTCAGTCTGTTTTTTTCCACGTGCGGGATCGCACACGCAGCTTTTTTCTCCTCGGTGTATTTTTTATATAATAGTCAGAAATGTCCAAAAAACAGAGCAGACCATCGGGATTTAAGCCCTGTTCATGTGGAAAGATGCTACCGCTGCCTCGGACCTGACCACAATCAGGGCGACTGCGAATATTGTGCTCGCATGTTGCCGAGGGCCCAAAGGCGCGCTGCCTTTTCATCACAAGATGAGAGAGTTTCAGAGCGGCGCTGGGGTCTCCCATACCCCTCCTTCAGAAGCGCAGTCTTTGCCAGGGCTATCGAAACATCAGGCCCCATCTGTGAAGAGGGCCTCGTCGTAGGACCCCAAGACCTCCAGGCCTGGAGGTTTGATGGGGCCTGTGAGTACAAGACAGGCCCATGAAAAAATATTGACAAAGAACCGAGGGTCGCACCGACATGCGACCCAAAAGCAGAGACCAGGGACGTGGTTCGCAAAGGCCTACAACTGGAAAACCCAAAAATCAGATGCCGAGGCCAAAGCTCCCAATGCCAGCCCCGACGCATATAGCGCCGAGATCAGAGCATCGAGAACCAAGCGCATCGCTTCCGGCGAGGAGCCTGGTGCAACCGAAACCCAAACATCACGTACCAACGCCGACTCAACAGGCGCCGAAGCTGGCACAAATAGTCCATTGAGCACTGAAACCGACGCACCGATCACAGAAGCCGACTCACTCGACGCAAAAACGAGGACATTCGTTCCAGAGTAGATCTCATTTGACACACTCTACCTCCGTTGAAACGATGCCGGTGTATATTTTATTTATTTATTTTGAATTCTTATATACCAACATTCTTGTATAATATACAAATCATATCGGTTTACAATACAATAGAACAATCGCGGCAAACGCGTTACATTAAAACATAGCGTCTAATAGAATATAATACAATAGCACATTCACTACTAAGGCGTTACCTAAAACAGCAACAATAGAATATAAATATGCAAACATATGGACAAATACGAATGTAGCATAAAGGGGTCCTAAAGAATATAGGCACGATAAAACTTTAAAGCATTAATAGTTAACGTTCACATGATCCGTAAGTCTTAACTTTCATACCTAAGTAGAGTAGTTCGGGATACTTGGGTGAGGGTGACAACTGGTGTTAAGAGAGGGACAAGGGAAAGGGTAGAGAGAAAAAAGGGGGGGGGGATGAGAGGCAGAGCTGTTAGGACGAAAGGAGAGGACCAGGCTAAGATATATAATAAGGAGAGATCCTGGATCCCAATTATGACCTGTTATGTCCTTTAACCGGTGTCAGAATGGTCTGGGGATTCCGGGAAGGCTTGTCTGAAAAGCCATGTTTTGAGGAGTTTCTTAAATGTTTGATGGCAAGGTTCTTGACGGAGCTCCGGTGGCAGAGAGTTCCAAAGGGTAGGCCCTGCTGTCGAAATTGCACATTTTCTTAGTGCGGATTTGACCGGTGGGGCGTATAATGTTCCTTTGTATGCATTTCTGATTGGTCTGTCTGATGTATGTGGACAGAGTTGAGAGCTTAGTTTAAGATGGGCGATGCCATGTATGTCCTTGTGGATCATCATTAAGGCTTTAAAGGTGATCCTCGATTTTATGGGGAGCCAGTGAAGGAAATGAAGGATGGGCGTGATATGGGCTCTCTTGTTTGAGTTAGTAAGTATCCTCACCGCGGCATTCTGGACCATCTGTAGGGGTTTGATGGTTATCGCTGGGAGACCTAGCAGGAGGGAATTGCAGTAGTCTAACTTTGTGAGGATAATTGACTGGACTACTAGACGGAAGTCTCTAAAATGCAGGAGAGGTTTCAGATTTTTGAGAACTTGTAGTTTAAAAAAACATTCTTTAGTTGTGTTGAGGACGAATGATTTTAAGTTGAAGTGGTTATCGAACCGAACCCCTAGGTTCCTGACGGAAGGGGAATGGTTGAATGTTTTAGCGAATTGGGAGGCGCTTTGAGAGTTTAGGAGAACGTGGTTTTCGTCTGGCGAAATGATGAGGATCTCGGTCTTGTTTGGATTGAGGATAAGGTTAAGGCTGGTGAGCAGATTATTGGTGGATTGTAGACAGCTGTTCCAGTGTGTCCAGGTTTTTTGTAAGGATTCAGTGATTGGTAGAAGAATCTGTACGTCGTCAGCCAATATGTAATAAATTAGTTTGAGGTTGGAAAGTAATTGGCACACTGGCAGCAGATAAATGTTAAAGAGTGTGGGGGAGAGGGATGATCCTTGCGGGACTCCCAGGGTCGATTTGATTGGGTGTGATTCCTTGTTATTGATCCTGACCTTGTAGAATCTATTCTCAAGGAGCGATTTGAACCAACTGTGTGCTTCTCCTTGAATACCGATATCAGATAAGCGCTCCAGTAGGATGGAGTGATTAACCGTATCGAAGGTGGCCGATAAGTCGAGAAGTGCGAGAAGGTAAGGTTGTTTTCTTTCCAGATTGAGAAGGAAGGTGTCCGATAGTGAGGTTAATAAGGCTTCAGTATTTTGGGATTTTCTGAATCCGAACTGGAAGGGGGGAGAGAATGTTGTTCTCCTCTAGGTATTCAGACAGTTGTTTATTAACAATTCTTTCCATGACTCTGGAGATCAAGGGTAAGTTTGCTATTGGACGGAAGTTCGTGGGGTCAGATGTCGGAAGGTTAGGTTTTTTTAGTAAGGGTTTTAGAATGGCTAGTTTTAGTTGGTCTGGAACCCTTCCTTGTGTTAAGGAGCAATTAATGATGTTAGCTAACGATTTTGAAATGATGTTTGGGATGGAGAGAAGTAGATTTGAGGGTATTGCGTCCAGCGGGTGAGAAGCAGGTTTTAGCTTCTTGAGGATGATTTCAATTTCCAGTGACGATGGAGTCTCAAAGGATGTTAGTTTGACGTTCCGAATAGTTGTTGAAGTGCTGGAGGGGAGGGTTGTCGGTTGGGAGGTGGAGAGAGGCTTAAGGAGGTTAATTATCTTATTTTCAAAGAAGATGGCCAGCTCTGTGGCTTTATAGGATGCTTGCTCATCGGGAATGAGAGGGGGCGAGGGTTTTGTGAGAGATGAGACAAAATACCCATAAATCCCTGTCTCTAACCCATAAATCCCTGTCACTAACAACACGGGATAGAGATGGGGCCACTAAACGTCAATGACTTTCACTGACTAAGGGGCCCAGCCATCGTAAAAGGCATGAGGCGAGCGTCAATGCTTCGTTATTGAATTAGAATATACATTTGTTCTTTATAGTTTAGAAGTTATATTATGTTCTACTGAAATCCGTTATTTATGTAAAGCCTGTTGCTTTCATTTGTTTACACTCTATAAATCCTGTTATGTGTAAAGCCTTTTGCTAATTTATTGTTTACTGTAAACCGAGGTGATGTATATCTATACGTGCCGTGGTATATCAAAATCACTAAATAAATAAATATGTCCACCATTCCAAACACAGGTATGAATATGCTGACAAGATGACTCATAGATCTGACCCAAGTCTCTTTGAATCCAGCTCATCGCACCATACACTAGCATCAAGAGCTACCTCCACCTCGGGGGCCAACGTAGTGCGGATACCATCTTCCGCTACCTCCTCTTCTTCTCACAGCCTATCTGGAAGTCAGCACAATCACATTCACGACCTGGGACGAGGATCTCTCACAACCATCCCCTAAGAAGAAGAAACATGAGAAACAAGCTCGACCCAAGGGTCTGAAACCTTTACACTCGGACCCTGACTCACTGAGAGCAGTACCATCTCCGGCACAACCTACTCGGCCACAAATACCGTCTCAGGCACAACAAGCATTCTCCACTTTGTCGCAGGCATTATCAGGATTCTTTGAGAGCCTTCAATCATCGTTCAATTTGCCTCATGAGTCCTCCTCCAGTTCTCCTGAACCACCGCAGGCCTCCAGAGAACAGTCTGAAGAGCCCTCACAGTCACCAAGCTTGCTCCTGCCTACTTCACCAGCTCACAGAGCTACATCACCTCGGGACTTGATTTCCCCTCAATCTTCACCAAATTCTTCTACCGGGTATCCCTCTGAACTGCCAGAACAACCACAAGAGCCATATTCACCACCCAAAGACCTGTCCTATCCGAAATTTCTGGACAAGTTGGGGACTATATTGCACGTGGACGTACAGAAACATCCAGATCCCAGAGTTGAAACACTGGGGCTTTTAAAAATCTTTAATGCTCCAAGGGAACCAACATCTCTTCCCCCGCAAGAGGTGTTGCACAGCGTGCTTCAGAAGTCTTGGGAAACTCCATACTCACTTTCGGCCATCTCAAGGAAAACCGATCTCAAATTCCGTATGTGTAAGTTGTCACATTACACCTTACCACAGTTGCCACATGCGTCCATAGTGGTCAAGTCCGCTATGCAGTGTTCTAAAAAATCAAAAACGCACGCCTCTAACCCACCGGGATGGGATAATCGGTATTTGGACGAGTTCGCAAGACGAATATATCAAAACTCTATGTTAGCCGCTCGCAAACAGCACCACCAGTTCTACATGGTGCAATACATGTATGAGTGTATTCAGGCAACGAAAGGGATGCTCACCTCAACTGGGGAGCCGATTCCACCTCCACTCCAAGACATGGAGGAGTGTTCTAGACAACTACTGCGCGCGGTGTATGAGGGGTTTTAAACCTCGTCTAGAGCTTCAGCTGCGGCCATTGCAGCTCGCAGGATAGCATGGCTCCGAGCTAGTGCTATCAGAGAAGACCTACATGATAAGCTCGCCAGCTTACCATGTACAGGAGACAGTTTGTTCGGGGATCGTTTCCAGGACACAGTTACCAAACTTAAAGATCAGTCCTTAATGGCTTCATCCCATTTTTCTTCTTCTTGACGCTACTTCGGCACTTCTCGTCGGCAGCAGTTTTCATGCTGTCCTTATAGGTTTTACCAACATGCCAACGGCTCAGCCACATCAGCAACAGCAAAGGAGGGGAAAACCAAGAAACCAACAGCAACAGGGCCAACAGCCTGCAGCCCCGGTAAAGTCAACGCAGTCTTTTTAATGAGCCACCACTACACCAAGCACCCCCGGGAAGGATCACATCTCACCTCCCAGCTTGGGAAGCTATAACATCCGATCACTGGGTTCTCGATATTGTAAAACACGGATATCAGCTACAGTTTACAACCAAGCCCTTACTTCCTCACCTCGCAATTCGATTACCACAGAAATCTCATCCCCCAACTCAGAGAGGGAAGTTGCCTCACTCCAACAACAATGAGCAATCCGGCTGATTCCCCCGAAAGCCCGGGGCACAGGCTTCTATTCCCCATATTTCCTCATTCCCAAGAAATCCAGTGGCCTTCGTCCAATTCTGGATCTCCGGGATTTGAACAAATTTCTGGTCCGAGAAAAATTCAAAATGGTGTCCCTAAAATCAATTCTACCACTCCTCCAACCCAATGATTGGATGTGCTCAATAGACCTGAAGGATGCCTATACCCACATTCCAATCCACCCATCCTTGTGGCAATACCTATGCTTTCGATACAAGCATCAACACTACCAATACAAAGTTTTTCCTTTTGGCCTATCAACAGCACCCAGAGTATTCACCAAATGTATGGTGGTGGTGGTGGCTTACCTCCATCAACAAGGTATGACAATCTTTCCATATCTGGATGATTGGCTGATAGTAGCCTCGACTCCAGGCAAACTGATCGAGCATTTTCAGCAGGTGGTTGATTGTTTACACGGGTTGGGGCTTGTGATCAATCTTGATAGTCTTGGGCCATATGGCGGCAGCTATTTTCACAGTCCCCAACACCAGACTACATATGCGGCGTCTGCAGTGGGGCTTGAAATGTCAATGGAAACAACACTCGCAACCTTTGACAAAACGCTTGATGCTCATGTCCGAAATGAAGAGGGATATAACTTGGTGGCTCATCAAGTCCACACTATCAAAAGGAGCGTTGTTCAGCACCCCTCCCCCCCCCCCCCCCCCCCCCAACGCAGTACTGACCACCAATGCGTCTCGCAAGGGTTGGGGAGCACATCTAGAATTTTTCGAAACACAGGACTATGGTCGACACCGGAACAAACCTTACAGATAAGCTTATAGGAACCCAGAGCAATTCAAAACGCCCTGCAAGCATTTCAAAAGCACCTGCGGGGCCGCAGAGTCAAAATCTACACGGACAACAAGTGGCAATGTTTTACATAAACAAGCAAGGAGGGTCCGGTTCATGGTCTCTGTGCAGGGAAGCCCTCTTAATCTTTGAGCAAGCACATCGAAATTCGATACATTTACAGGCAACTTACCTGCCGGGAGTAGCCAATACAAGAGCAGACAGACTAAGTCGAATATTTCATCCACACGAATGGTCCCTCAATCAACATAAGAAATTGCCATGCTGAGTCAGACCAAGGGTCCATCAAGCCCAGCATCCTTTTTTCCAACAGAGGCCAAACCAGGCCACAAGAACCTGGCAATTACCCAAACACTAAGAAGATCCCATGCTACTGATGCAAATTAATAGCAGTGGCTATTCCCTAAGTAAACTTGATTAATAGCCGTTAATGGACTTCTCCTCCAAGAACTTATCCAAACCTTTTTTGAACCCAGTTACACTAACTGCACTAACCACATCCTCTAGCAACAAATTCCAGAGCTTTATTGTGCATTGAGTGAAAAAGAATTTTCTCCGATTAGTCTTAAATGTGCTACTTGCTAACTTCATGGAATGCCCCCTAGTCCTTCTATTATTTGAAAGTGTAAATAACTGATTCACATCTACTCATTCAAGACCTCTCATGATCTTAAAGACCTTTATCATATCCCACCCTCAGCTGTCTCTTCTCCAAACTGAACAGCCCTAACCTCTTCAGCCTTTCCTCATAGGGGAACTTTTCCATCCCCTTTATCATTTTGGTTGCCCTTCTCTGTACCTTCTCCATCGCAACTATATCTTTTTTGAGATGCGGCGACCAGAATTGTACACAGTATTCAAGGTGTGGTCTCACTATGGAGCGATATAGAGGCATTATGACATTTTCAGTTTTATTAACCATTCCCTTCCTAATAATTCCTAACATTTTGTTTGCTTTTTTGACTGCTGCAGCACACTGAGCCGATGATTTTAAAGTATTATCCACTATGATGCTCAAGGAATATTCCTGCAATGGGGGGTCCCATCGATGGACTTCTTTGCTACAGAGACAAACGCTCAAGTTTCGCGTTTCTGCTCGCTTTGGCCCAGTCAGAACAGAGTCGCACAAGATGCTTTCCTAATTCCTTGGACAGAAAGCCTGATGTATGCCTTTTCTCCCATACCACTCATTACCAGGACAATTCAAAAATGCATAGCAGATGCGGCTCAACTAATACTAATAGCCCCAGCTTGGCCCAGGCAACCGTAGTACAGCTACCTCTTACGCCTCTCGATCAAAGACCCGATTCGACTACCAGATCAACCAGATCTTTTAGTTCAAGAGCAGGGAACGCTCCTACACCCGCTACACTCGTCCCTCCATTTGAAAGCGTGGAGGTTGAACGGTTCCTCTTGACTGAACAAGGCGTATCCACTACAGCCCAAAAGATCCTTCTGGAATCCAGGAAGCAATCAACTAGACAAAATTACAGTTTCAAATGGAAATGTTACTCTGCCTGGTGCACATCCAAGGGTATTCCACCGTTAGACTGCTCTCCAGAGATGCTCATGGATTACCTCCATACATTATACACGTCTGGACTGGCAACATCCTCCATAAGAGTTCACCTTAGTGCCAGAGCAGCATATCATAGACCATATAACAGTCATCCTATCTCCAGTCACCCTTTGCTTTCTCTTTTCATCAAAGGGTTATCACACCTTTGTCCACCAATCTCTAAACCACCAGTTCCAGGAAACCTGAACATAGTCTCGGAACAACTCATGCTCTCCCCATTCAAACCAATGGATTTGGCCCACATAAAGTACCTTACGTGGAAAGTAGTATTTCTTGTGGCAGTAACATCCACATGACGAGTTAGCGAATTACAGGCCTTAGTTCACTATGCTCCATATTTACAATTTTATCAGGACAATTTTATCAGGACTCACCCAGCCTTTCTTCCAAAGGTGGTATCACAGTTCCACCTGAACCAGACGTAGAGCTACCAACATTTTTCCCTAAGCCTCATTCTAATGATAGGGAGCGCTTGCTATACACTGGACTGCAAGCAAGCATTGGCATACTACAAGGAAAGGACACACTCCGACTCCTGTACTTCTCAACTATTTGTCTCGTTCAACCTGATTGCACCTGGACTGCCAGTAGCTAAATGAACCATCTCAAGCTGGATAGCGCAGTGTATCCAATTCTGCTATGAGAAACAGAAGTTACCTCTAACGTCTTTTCCTAATGCTCACCAAGTCAGGGCAGTAGTTGCCTCAATAGCACATCTCAGAAATGTATAACCCGTGGACATTTGCAAAGCAGCTACATGGTCATCTCTTCACACCTTCACAGCGCACTACTGCCTGGATGAGCAGGCAGCCGCTGATGCGAAGATAGGGCTAGCTATCCTGCAGTCTCTATCAATTTAACTAAGTCAACTACCACATTGGGTAGATCACGCAAGAACAATAGACCTATATCAAAGTTCGTGATCGGGAGCTTGGGACTCCCATGACAGTATGGCTAATTCAGCCCTGCTATCAACGGGAAAAAGCAAGTTTGCTTACAGTAGATAGCAGGATGAATTAGCCATGCTGACCCTCCCTCCTCTCTGGTAGTCGACCTTCTATTCTGCTACGCCTAAGCTTAATTACAGACCGAAGAGAATATGTTACTTTCCTGCACGGGAACACATGCTCAGCCGCAGAGACCAAAAACTCTTACCTCTGCTTAGTAAAGCTCCGCCTCCGGGCCCTGACCATGGCTCCCAGGCCATGACAGCATGGCTAATTCATCCTGCTATCTACGGAAACACCGTTTACGGTAAGCAAACTTGCTTTTCCACATTTTACAGGCAACATGATGGAAGACTATGTGTGTGTGTATGTCATTGGACATAGAGCGGAAGGTGTAAGGCGTAGCCCTCTCTTCTCTGCTCTGTCAGCCCCATGCTTACCTCTTCTCCTTATGTCTGACAGAAGAGGGGCTTTTCTTTACTCCCTGCTGAGTGCTCTGTGCAGGGCAGGAGAGGAGGAGCTCTATCCCTTTTCGCATCCCCTCTCTCCCCTCCTGTTCTCTGCTCTGGGAAGGGAGGGACTGCAGCAGGAAGCAGACTTGGTAGGCAGCAAATCTTCAGTTGGCTTCCTGCCCCCAGATTTTTGCCACCTTGGGTGTATGCCTAGTGTGCCTATTGGCTTATCCAGGCTATGCTTATATGCACGTGGGTTTCCTCTCCATAGTCAATAGTTATAACACAAGCTGGATAACTTTGCATTCACAAAACGTAGAAAACTCTGTTTCTGCCAGAAAGGACCCCTCTCTGCTCATAGTCTTCTGGCTCCCTCTTGTGTTCAATCTTCAGTGTTATTATTAAAAAATGTATTGCTTGCTTGCTCCAATCTTCCTGGCGAGTTACATAAAAACATCCATAATTAAAATACAGACAATGTAAAGTAATAACATTGTCAATCCCTCCTCATACCAATCAAGATGACAGCAGCAGAAACCAAATTAGACTGAGTCGCCTGCTGGGGAAAAAAAGAGGCTTTAAAATGATTTTTAAACAGTTTCTGACATTAAATGCAGCCCAGCTGAGCAAGGAGCGAGTTTCACAGTGTAGGGCTGATGACCTCCCAGAATTATTAATAGACCTTCTCTCTGCAAGAAGACATCTTACGTCCTGGTGATGTCTGTCTGTGAGGGACCCCCACCACCAGGCAAAAAAAACGCCAGAGAGAGTGGGCCGAAACTCCATCTCCCATTCCTTGAGAAGCTGCAAGGGAAATCTGACTGAGGGTGGCCACGTTAGCGGGGGCTATGCATTGCCAGTTTTCTAGCACTAGGGACGTGCAGGCCAAAGCCATTTGCTTTGGAATAGAGGGAAATGGCTGGAGCAGTCGTATACCATCAAGACAGTCCTCTCTTGCTTGTTACACACATGTGCTGGTGGAAAGAATTGCCGTTTGCACTTCTGTGCACACTCTCCCAGCATACACTTTTTCCACCCGTCTTTGCTGTGATAAGGACAAACACTTGGAAGTCCATATTCAGAGGCATTTAGCTGGATAACCAGGGCAGGCGGGGGAGGTACTAGACGGACTAGGCAGCCTCCTAGGGCACCATAAGTGGGCAGGATGCCATAGGTTGACGTGAGGGCAGCATTTGTTTTTTTTCTTAAAGCGAGAAATTCAGGCAGCATTTATGAAAGTGAAGGAGTTGTGCACTGAGACGTGGATGTTGACGAGGTCTTGGAATGGAGCTCTGGCGAGGCAGGTAGTGTGAATCTCAGTGAGTGAGGGAGACCGAGAGGTCACGAGATGGGGGTGATGATGTCAGTGCCTAGGACAGCAGGGTGGCCTCGCACCGGCACTGTAGATAATTCATAGGTAATCCGGCTAAATGCCAACATTTGAATATTTTGGGCAGTTTGCTGGCTAAATTTAGCTGGATAACATAGAGCTCTTCCAGGGGTGTTTCTGGGAAGAGTTATCCGGCTAACTCTGGTTATGCTCTAGAGCTGTTCCAAAGTTATCTGGATAAACTTATCCAGATATCTTTAAGGTAACCGTCTGTATTCAGTAGTGCAGCTACAACACTGAATATACCTCCAAATTTATCCAGCTAACTTTGCAATCCAGCCAGTGACTGAATATGGGTCTCTTGGCTTTTAGCCTTTATGAAAAATGTCCAGTTTTTGCAGATTTCTTTACTTTAAACTTTAATAGAAACAAGAAAACACAAAAGAGTTCATTTCCACTCCAGATACCGTTCTGTGGTGGTGTAAGAATGGATTTGTGGTTTGTACAGAGCTCTCCTGTCCATTCCAATCTCAGCCAGCAGAGGGCAGTATCAATGAAGAACAAAGGGACATGTGCTGCGTTCTTTTTTGTTTCCTGATTGTTAGTTTGTTCATATTATTTTTTTTTCTTTAATTGGCAGGTGGAGATAGAGCAGAAAAAGAGCCTGAATCTAGAGCTAGAGGGAGAAGAAACGGACAGTCCTGGGGAGTGCACGCCACAGTAGCGGCAGATGCTGATGGCATTCAGACAAAACTTCCGGATGGTGCCACAGTTGGGCGCACCTTTCTGCCCTGGATGGGAGATGCCGACTGTAGCTGGCATGTTTCCTTTTTCTGCAGGGGAGTGGGGGTGTCCTCCAAGATATCCATCCACAAGGCCGCTTTGGGGGTTGTCTCTCCTGCTGCCAATCTTATACCTTGCCTATATCCCTTGACTTCCCAAAATCATTGAAATTTCCAGAACTTTAACCAAGTTGGGATACAGCTGTGCCAATCAGTGCGTCAAGTGCCAGTGCCAACCCAGTGTTTGGCAGCAAAGAACTCAGATTCCTGAGTACCTTTACATCCGCAGTTCAGTCACTGTTTGCAAAAGGTGTGCCCCCTTTTATACAGTCAGTTCTGTTTTGATAGCAGACGTTCTCTGGCCAGTTTTGGGTTCTTACTGGATGCTGGGTCGGTGTGAGGTCTGTACAGGTCTCTGATGCTGATCCTCACAGTAAGACTCGGATTGCTATAAATTTGTCTAATGGTGTGAGGGGCTGCGTGAGCAGAGTGGTCGCAGTTTTTGAAAACTTTTTTGTTGTCTCAGGAATGCCAGAGAAAAGAGGAAGACAAATTTTTCAGCAAGCAAATTTGGTTACTTTTTAATATCACAACATTCATAAGGTGCCTCCAACCAAGGACATTGTAAAACCAATCTGCTTATAATCGAAGTGGAAACGAGAGGTGACATAAGGTGATGTGGCAGAAGCAGGACTCAGTTCTCAGCCTTTTATTGTAACCACTGGTCACCAGCTCCCCATATATACGAAACTTCCCCTGAATGGAAACTGAATCTATGATGGAGACAGATTGATCCTAGCCACTGGAACTTGTGAGGAATGCTCAAAGGCTCTCTGCCATGTGTTCAGAAATCAATGGGCACGCAAAGACCATGCACACCTCCCAGGATCAGAGCCCCAGGAGTGTGGTGATTCATCTCTCACACCCAAGAAGCACTGAAGCACTTAGAATATTATAAGGAGTTTTATTTTGTATTTCTAGACTGCCTTTCTGATTTTAGCTCAAGGCAGGTTTCAGTAAGTCCCTGCCCCAAAGAGTTTACAAACTAAATGGAATTGGGAGATAACATGATTTACCCAAGGTCACAAGGAGTGTGAGTGGAAGAAGCAGAATCCGAACCCTGGTTTGCAGCCTATTGCTGAAATCATTAGGCCATGCCTTCCTTCTCCTTCTCCTCATCTTTTATTTATAGACCACCTTATCACTAAAGTAGCATCCGATGCACTTAACAACAATGAATAATAATAATTAGCAATTTCTATAAAAATATACAATAATTACAATACAGTAATATCCACAGACTGTGGTAGAAAACATAAAAGTAATCCGTTACAACATAAAGAATTAAAAACAGAAATCCTCTATTTTTTAAGATGTCCCGCACATAGCCGCTATGATGATAATCCTCAGCAAATCAGGCAACAAAAGGCTGAGCCAAGGAACAGCCTACTAAAAAAAAAAACAAATCACAGGGATTAGCTTAACTTCCAGATATAAGCAAAGTCGGGCAAAAGCCAGGTCTTCACTTTTTCTGCTAAAGAAGGCGATCCGGGGTCAGGCGTGTTCCGTAGGGAAGGGCTGGTGCAAGAGAAGGCCTGGCTCTGTGTACCAGCTCGTCGTGCTCCCGCAAGCCATTGCCTACTGAAGGTGAATAATGGGTCAGCTGCCTTCTTGAGAAGGTCATGTCCAAAGGCATTGCTGCAGGCAAATGGAGTCTTTGAACATTCCCTACCCTAAACCTGCACGGAACGTTATGTGCATGGCGCCACTCCGTGCGTGTCTGTGCACGCAGATAGGAGAAGCATTCCCAAGGGTGGGGGAGGGGAGGAGTCAACACTTTTGGGTAGGTGCATATTTTCCTGAAAAAGTATGCAAACAAATCTGATACATTTGTTTTGAAGGGGGTAATAAACATGTAGACAAAGATGAACAGGTAGATGTAGTTTATTTGGATTTTCAGAAGGCGTTTGACAAAGTGCCTCATGAGAGGCTTCTAAGAAAATTAAAAAGTTATGGGATAGGAGGTGATGTCCTTTCATGGATTACAAACTGGTTAAAAGACAGAAAACAGAGTAGGATTAAATGGTCAATTTTCTCAGTGGAAAAAGTTGAACAGTGGAGTGCCTCAGGGATCTCTACTGTGACCAGTGCTTTTCAATTTATTTATAAATGATCTGGAAAGGAATACGATGAGTGAGGTTATCAAATTTGCAGATGACACAAAATTATTCAGAGTAGTTAAATCCCAAGCAGATTGTGATACATTACAGGAGGACCTTGCAAGACTGGAAGATTGGGCATCCACATGGCAGATGAAATTTAATGAGGACAAGTGCAAGGTGATGCATATAGGGAAAAATAACCCTTGCTGTAGTTACATGATGTTAGGTTCCATATTAGGAGCTACCACCCAGGAAAAAGATCCAGGCATCATAGTGGATAAAACATTGAAATCGTTGGCTCACTATGCTGTGGTGGACAAAAAAGGAAACAATGTTAGGAATTATTAGGGAGGGAATGGCAAATAAAACAGTGGATGTCATAATGCCTCTGTATTGCACTATGGTGAGACCGCATGTAGAATACCGTGTGTAATTCTGGTCACCACATCTCAAAAAAGATATAGTTACATTGGCGAAGGTGCAGAGAAGGGCAACCAAAATGATAAAACGGCATGGAACGGCTCCCCTATGAGGAAAGGCTAAAGAGGTAGAAATCTACAAAATCATGAAAGGACTTGAATGGGTAAATGTGAAACGGTTATTTAGTTGTATGGATAATACAAGGACTAGGGAGCACTCCATGAAGTTAGCAAGTAGCACACTTAGAACAAATTGGATAAAATTCTTTTTCACTCTGTGCATAGTTAAGCTCTGGAATTCATTGCCAGAGTTTGTTGTTAAGGCAGTTAGTGTAGCCAGGTTTAACTGCTATTAATCAATAGGGAATAACCACTGCTTGTTGCTGGCATTAGTAGCATGGGATCTTTTTAATGTTTTGGTACTTGGGACTTGGATTGGCCGCTGTTGGAGACAGGATATTGGGCTTGATAACCTTGGTCTGACCCAGTATGGCATAGCGTGTTCTTGTTATTATGTTCACAAATAGCTGGTGTGGGTTTGTGCAAGAAATCTTTCTCCACTCAGGTCACAGGGAATTTTTTTCTCTTGAAAATCAAGGTAAAGTCTGCAGTTAAAAAGTGCCTGCAGCCTTTACCCGACAGTGCCCAGTTTGAAAGTCATTCCCTAAATGCACAGGACCACAGAGCCATCATTAAAAGAACTTTAAAGCAAACCAGTGCAGCCAGAACAAAGCTGCAGTTATTCTCTCACCAGGCGGGCAGCAGAATATCAAGAGCCGCACAGAGAACAAATCACAGCCATCAAGATGAGAAAGTAGAAAAGCAGCTTTATCTAGGAGCAGCTGAAGGTGTTGGGTTCTAGCTAACTGGAAAAAAGCTGATGGAGCTGCTACCCTCACATGGTGGTCCACAGATAATGACGTATGTAAAACAACGCTGAGGGTCCTAACCTGAGAATTAAAAGGCGGGGTAACTCTCGTAAAGTCACTGCCTTTTCTAGCTCATCCACAGGCTTCTTACTTGCCCACAGTGTGTCAGTCTTGCTGGGGTTAATTTTTAGCTTCCAGTGCTTCCTCCATAAAGCACTGTTTGTCAGACAGACGGATAACACTCTGAGTCGGCCCCGCAAAGAGATGATAATTAATGTTATGTTCTTCCATTATTTCTCCCAGCAATCTCAGATAAACATTGAAGAAGGAGGGTCAACACCACCGAGTCTTGCAGACCCCCCACAATCCGAGTGGAGCCCACGTCACCTAGCATAACTGTTTGGTATTTCCCTAGTTGAAAGGACCTTATCCATTCTAGTGTCTGCCCCAGCCCCCCTTCTTCTGTGTATGGACCCCTGTAAATACATGAGCCTGCAGGACGCTGGTCTCCACTTGCTGGCTGTCCAGCAATGACGGGTCTTGGCTCACAGCATGGTGATGGGATGCAGCCTTCCCATGTGCCTCAGTTTCCATCCTTAGTTTTAATCTCTTTTATTGCAAGATGTGAAAGTCGGGAGTCAGAGGAGGAACACGTCCCTTTCCACCCCTTTTTTAGGCCTGGGGGTGGGAGTTCCCATACTCACTGCAAACGCATTTTAAGAAAACTTGATCTGATTGGCTATGAGAACTCATGTGACCAGTGTGCTGTTTGCCAAGATTTTCTTGATTACACCTGAGATCTTGACATGAACATAGGAGGGTGCAAGCTATAAATATTTTTAAATAAATAAAGGCAGAGCAGCTTCGGGGATAGCCAGATGACCCTCACAGGGCACCTACGGCAGACATCTCGCCAAGGCAAAATAAATGTACAGTAGAAAATCATGTGGAAACAGTTTTCAAATCCTGATTTTCAATATACAGTTGTGTGGAAACAGTAGACGTAACCACAGGAGTGTGATGGTGGTGTGCCTACCAGGCCTCCTGTGAAAATGCCACAATGTCACACTTTTCTGAGTGGATACATGTGCCCTTTTTACACCCAAATCTTTTGAAAGCTTAGTTTAAACGTGTTGAGGTTTTCTTGTTCTTTAAAAAAAAAAAAAAATCGAAGAAGAAGATGAAAGTGATCTCCAGAAATGACTAAAAAGTTGGAGTACACCAGTTATTTGGCTTCCAGAGACATGCTGATAATTTCTCAGTATAGATAAAGTATGACCCCCAGCCCCGCAAAACTGCCAATACAATTAAATCGCCTATATAGTGAGTTTAGGTGGTTGATGCCACCAATATTTCCACAGCAGGGACTGTATCTATCAGGGTTAGACAAAAGCAGCCATCCATGTTCCCAGCAGCAGAGCAGAGGAGTCTTTTGCAGCATCACAGTATTTTTCAAATATGAAGAAGACTATGTAGCCTAGCCGGCAGCTCCTGGCCTATCTCATATCAGTTACTGCATTGAAATAAGTTGGGCTAAGGGTGCAAGGAGGTTTCCTCCATTTTATGCCTCTATGTCTAATCCTTCTTCTTTCCACGGCTCTCCCGTTCTGTGCCTCGCATTCACACAAGTGATTTCTGGAGCTCCGCGCAGTGACATCATACTCTGCAGTGCATCATGGGAATGCACAGCTTCTGGAAACTGAGATGGCTGCTCTTGCTCCCTCTTTCCTTGCTCTTTGTTTTTGCCCTCCATCTTCGATCTCCCCCCCTCCCCAGCTCGTTGGCTGTCTTCCCGCCTTTTCCCTGTCTGGCCGGCCCCATTTCATTAATATTTTGCATTTACAATTTTCAAGTGAAAGAAGACATGAGGAAAAACCTCTGAGGTAGATAAAACAGGGAGGGAGTTTGCATTTGTGTGCTTTGGAATTTCTAAGATCTTTTCCTTAATAAACTTTGCTTGTTTTGAGCGTCATTTTCTAGTTATCAGGAAAGATTTTATCCTGATTCATGAGCCTGTGTGCTGCCTTCACAGCCTTTTTATGTGAGATATAGGTGCCATATTTTTTTATTAAGGAAAAAAAAAACATTTTTCAAGAAATAAAAACTTATTTATTAAAGCCAAGAACTGGGAAAAGAAGACTATTTGTTCTCTTCCTGCTTTTTGTAAGTAAATCTAACACTGTACTGTATTAGTTACTGAAATGGCCTATAAAGATGTATTTTTTAATGTGTGGGGACTGCAGATGCATGCCAGAACTTTTCGAAACCTAGAAATTGTTTACATGTAACGAGCATGCATCTGATCGGATCTCAGCCTTTTGGAGTCAACCCGATCAGGACTTTTTTTGCAGATGTATTTTGTGTGTTCCCCCGGATGTTCCCTTGTTCCTGAGAGTCCCCTCGAAAAGATCCCTGGCTGATATAAAAAAAAACCCCACCTCTACAATTGGAGCTCACTTGTACCATGGCTGGCTTCTAAAGCTGCTGGTCTTTACGCAACAAAATTCAGAAATGCTCCACACCGAGGAGTGCATCATGCCCAGGCTGCGGGCCAGCGCCGGAGAGTCCAGGCGGCCAGAAGAGAGTCCTTGTAGCATGAGATCGGATTCTGCCAACTGAACATCTCCAGCTATTTTGTCATCGGCAACACTCAGGGACTTCGCAGAATTGAGGCCATTGACAATTTAAACTTGGTATATGCAGTCAGTTCACTAAACATCCTGGGCTCATGTGATCGAGAAAAATTTGTGGCTATTTGGGCTTGACTGAAGCTCTAACATGGTGGGAATTTCAACGGGTCATTATAGCATCTAACGCTTTCCACCACATCTGGCTGTAAGGTGACTAATTTTGGGTTCATTTTGGCAGGTGTTTTAATCTTTGCTGAGGTTCATGCTTATGTATATCCACATGCAGGTTTGCCAACTCATGAACATTTTCTTTTGCTGAGGTTCTGCCAGATTTTTACTGACAACCTAACATTTTATGGACACATGTTTTAATGTTGCCATTTTATATACAGCTGAACTTAACTCTCTCAAGACTCACCTGTTTATGCACTACGGCGTGTCCTCTGCCTGCCCTGGGAGTCATCAGGACTATTTCAGTGAAAGGACTATCTCAGCAGGTTTCTCCATAGTCAGATTGGTCTCCTCCTCCTAGCCACATGTTAACTTAGCTCTGCTGTCTGGCCAGGGCAGGACTGAACCGAGGAGAATTCAAGCTCAGCTGCAGAGGATTTGCACAAATTTTCAGGATTCATACACTGTGTTTCAGAGACTGAGAAGCCCTTGCTCCCTAGGGTGGGCAGATGCATCATACGCAGAAGGCCTTAGAAGCACAGGCAGGAGGTGAATGCAGAGCGGCCAAAATCACACTTATGTCGGACAAGACATAACTCCTAACTCAGCGCATTGAAGTCTTACAAAGACTCGTCCCACCTCTCCCCAGAGATACAGGTCCCATCGCACCTAAAATCTTTACTGACATGAAATTATTGTTATGGACATCTCATTCCTTGCTTATTTTGTTATTGGCTGTCTGTTGCCATCCCTGGCAGCTTGTATGGCAGCCCCACACGAGAGCAAATGCCGATGAGGTAGCCATGGGCACTGAATCAGCATCGCTGCTGTGTCAGTGCATGTGGAGAGGGTGCCAAGTTTAACTCACAGAAGATTTCACTGTGTATCCTTTGGGTGATAATGGCACTGCCAAACAGCTTCTCATTTTGCACTGTATTGACTTGAAACCTGAGCCAGTTTAGGATGGCAGTGTTGAGGTGCCAGTCACCAGAATGTGCCAGTCCGGGCCACAACATGTTTTTCATGGGCCCTGTTTCTTATATATTTCCTGCAAGCACTCGCTGCTGGCCACTTTCAGAGGAGGGATAAATGGGTTATGGACATGGGGTCTGACAATTCTTATGGGGAACAGGGATTATGTGAAACCCCACAGGGAAGAAAGTCATGGTCCCTGCCTGCAGCTACCCCTAAAATGTAGGCAAATGGCTTTGTTGCTTTCTCTTTCTTGAAATGGGCTTAAAAATTGAAAATGATAAAATGTGCCCTCCCTTGCTTAAAAGATGCTGTACCCTATTGCACTATTGTGATTGATTTGTTTTGAACGCATTCTTGTCATTTTAATAAAAGGTCTCATGCACTGTGAGCTTGCAGAAGAGAGCTTTGTAAAGTGGTTCCTCAAGGGATAACGTCACTGTGTCTTTGTTGCTGGCCTGTGGAAATGCCTCAATAAAGAGCTGGGTGTTTTTTCCATGCAAAATGTGTCACTCCTGTGTTGCACAAAAAGGGCCGGATTTTAAAAGGGTTACGGGCATAAGGTACGCGCGTAACCCTTTTAAAAACCCCCCTGCACACGCCGAGCCTATTTTGCATAGGCTCGGCGGCGCGCGCAAGCCCCGAGACGCGCGTAAGTCCCGGGGCTTGCAAAAAGGGGCAGTCGGGGGCGTGGTTTCTTAGCAGGGGCGTGTTCGGTGGGCGTGTGAGCGGTCCGGGGGCATGGCCGAGTGCCCCGACACAGCAGCCTGTGTTGGGGCCTGCTGCGCTGGCGCGCGTAAGTTACTACTGCCCGGAGGGAACAGGCAGCGCACGCAGGGCTCAGCGCGCACAAGTTGCACAAATGTGCACCCCCTTGCGCGCGCCGACCCCGGATTTTATAAGATACGCGCGTATCTTATAAAATCCAGCGTACTTTTGTTCGCGCCTGCGCTGTCTTTTAAAATGTACCCCAAAATGTTTTACCAGGACAGAATCTAAAAAAAAAAAAAAAGTCTCAGAATGAGCGAATCCAATGGTAGATAAGGTCTGTAAGGCCCAGGTGGAAATTTATGTTTTATAAACATAGGCAGCAGTCAATCATTTTTAGGAGCCAGGGAAAATTGCTTCCTTTTTCATGGGGTATTTTTTTGTGTGTGTTGCTATTTTGTTTGGCTTTATGTCTTCTGCTGCTTTTGTTTTAGTTTAGTATTTAAATTATTTTTCCATTTTTATTTTTGTTTGCATTTCTGAATTTTAGGCATCAGTTGCCCTGGCTTCTAGGATATTTCCAGCCCCATGTGTGGCCCATTGAATCAGTCCAATTTTCTTCTTGCTGCAATACCTTAAACCCCAGTTAATGTCCATTTATTTTGCCATAAGGTTATGGAAAGAAGCTGAGAGAATCTGAGCAACACTCAGGCTCTCTGAGCTCCACTCAGGGTCTTTTAAAAGACACACACCTTGCAGCAGAAGAAAATTGGAAGGCTCATTTGCATACCTTACCCAGCAGCCCCCAGGAGAGGACTCCAGAGGTCACTGTGAGCTATCCAGGCTTCATTTTCCACAGCCCTGGCTTCTAGAGGCCTTGCCTTCCTTTCTGTATAGGGGACCGGAAGGCTCATCTGCATACCATACCCAGCAGCCCCCCAGGAGAGGACTACAGAGGTCACTGTGAACTATCTAGGGTTCAGTTTCCATAGCCCCAGCTCCTAGAGGCCTTGCCTTCCTTGCAGTATAGGGGAATGGAAGACTCATTTCTACACCTTATCTGACAGCCCCCAGGAGAGGACTCAAGAGGTCACTGTGAGCTTTCCAGGTTTCAGTTTCCACAGGCCTAGCTTCCAGATGCTTTACCCTCGCAGCAGAGAAGGACTAGAATGTGTGTGCTGTTAACTTCTTGCTATAAATTTACTACCCATTTGATCCAGAAGATATTTAATTCAAAACAAGAGTCAATAAGGTGGGTAAGTAAATAGTTATGAGTAAATTCATTGTGGTGTTTTGAGGCATGCTGACAGACCAATATATAATACATTGATAAACTAAAAGTACTTCAGATTAGCTTTACATCCCTACACTCTTAGAAATGTTAACAGATCAACAAAATTAAGATGCAGATAGTAGTCCAGTAGCAAGAGGGAGGCTATCCAGTATTTTGCACTGAGTACCACATGTATGATTATCTCCCAGTTGGCAAGAGGTTGTATCAGTGGTGTAGTCAGAACTATATTTTGGCTGGGCCCAAGGTTGATATGGGTGGACACTAGGCATATAGGTCCCAATATCACATTGTAATGTAACTAATGGCCCCATTCAAAAAGGTGCGTGCTTTATTAGTAAATAGGCCTAAGTGAAAACAATGGGGCCTGCTCTAAAGAGTGCATATTTTGGCATGTTCATACTTGGCGCACTGCCCAAGAACATTAGTACACCCTCCTATTGAGAAGTACAGATTGGAAAATAGAACAAACTGGACTGCTACAGATTCCTAAACAGAAACAACATGGTAGCAGATTACCTAACTTTGGTCATACAAGCAAAACGCATATCGACCCTACCATATACAGAATACGTGATCACAAATTGAAATAGAAATATGCAGACAAAAGCTGACTTGGAAATCCCAAAAACCAGAATCTGCCTGCACTACAGCACTGGAGAAAAAGAATGCATTTCTTCATGTACTGTGCAAAATACAAAGATACTGCTGAAGGAAAAGCCCTGTTTTGAAGCTTATGAAATGTCTTTACCAAAGGCAGTTGCAATTTGTATTGGTGCTGTTATTGTACTGACCTTTCAGATTTAGACCAACAAATTTGATTGTATAAATGTGGAGGACAAAGTCCTCGCAGAGTCTTAAAAGCCAGGACTAAAATCTTAATTTACAACATAGTTTGAACGGTAGCTAATGTAATTTCATGAAAAGTGGCAAAACTGAGGTCCTCCTTGAACAACCCATAATGACTCTGGCTATCATGTTCTGAATCACTTATAGACACCCAGTTCAGACAGTAGTGAGACATAAAACCAAGTTCCCTGTACATACCTGGATCAGTCCAGACTCCTGGGTTTTGCCGCCCCTCCAGCAGATGGAGACAGAGAAAGTTTGACAGACTCTGCCTTATATGCCAGGGTGCCACCCACAGTCTGCCAGTACCACTCTGTCTCCAGCAGATGGTGGAGGTGCAAAACTCACAGCTCTTGGTTGTTTACGTGGTACCAAATAGGGTAGCACTGGCGGCGCAACCAGATGTGTCTCACTTTCTTCGGGGAGTGAATCATTTGCGTCCACCGGTAAGACAGCCTTGTCCGTCTTGGAACTTGAACTTACTCTTCACGGCTTTGTGTGCTGTGCCTTATGAGCCTTTAAAAAGGGCAATGTTGAAAGATCTCACGTTGAAAGTGGTGTTTCTGGTGGCCATTTCTTCCGCTCGTAAAGTGTCCGAGCTTCAGGTATTATCCTACAGGGAGTCTTTCTTAAGGATTTCTGATTCTGAAGTATCCTTGCGAACAGTTCCTTCCTTTCTTCCAAAGGTAGTTTCCTCATTTAATTTGAATCAATCAGTGGAGCTCCCGTCCTTTTCTGATCTGGACCGGTCAGATCCCCTTTCTAAGGATTTAAAGAAGTTGGATGTTTGCAGGGCTTTCCTACTTTATTTGGAAGTCACCAACAGTTTTTGGGTCTCTGATCATCTCTTTGTGCTCTGGAGTGGCCCAAAAAGGGGTAATATGGCATCTAAGACCACGAAAGCTCGATGGCTGAAAGAAGCGATAAATTTAGCATATTTGCTGCGTGGTAAGCCCTTGCCACTAGGACTGCGGGCACACTCTACCCATTCTCAAGTGGCTTCCTGGGCAGAATGTCAACAGGTTTCCCCGCAGGAGATCTGCAGAGCAGCTACTTGGAAATCATTACATACCTTTGTGAGGCATTATAGGTTTGATGTCCAGGACCCGGCTGCCGGAGGATTTGAAGGAGGTGTGCTGAGAGCGGGCCTCTCAGGATCCCATACCAGGTAAGAAAAGCTCTGGTACATCCCAGGAGTCTGGACTGATCTGGGTACGTACAGGGAAAAGAAAATTGGTTCTTACCTGATAATTTTCGTTCCTGTAGTACCACGGCTCAGTCCAGAATCTGGCCCACTTGGTGCATAGAGGTAATGGAGAGTCCGCTCTTTCAGCATTTGTTTATTTTCTGGTCTGCAGATCAATCTTACCCTACTTAGTGGGTCTGGTTAGTGATCCTGTTCGAGTTTATGGTTCATGTATATAGTTAGTTTGATTTTGATCCATTCTGCTTTGACATTGAGTAATACTGGCAGACTGTGGGTGGTACCCTGGCATATAAGGCAGAGTCTATCAAACTTTCTCTGTCTCCATCTGCTGGAGGGGAGGCAAAACCCAGGAGACTGGACTGATCCATGGTACTACAGGAACGAAAATTATCAGGTAAGAACCAATTTTCTTATATAGCTTTGCAAATATCTTCAATCAGGAGGGCTCACAGATAAGCCATTGAATTGGCCATGGCTCCCATTTGATGAGCCTTAATGGAGTCTATGATCTGGAGGCCAGCTAGAGCATGGCAATATTTGACACAGTCCACTAGCCAGTTGGACAATGTGCATTTGGCAACCGCTATTCCTAGTCTGTTAAGATCTGTAGGGGAGAAAAAAAGGGAATTAGATTCAGACAGCAACCAACACGGGCCACAACTTTTACAGTCTGGGGGTACTGATATGCAGACATAAGGGGAAAAAGCACAGGACGGCTTCTACGGCCAAGTCCAAAAGCAAAGCAATTCAGCATTGCTGGAATTTTCAAGAAGACTCCTCCTCTAGTAAAAAATGTTGCTAGCAGTAATTTTTATGAGTTTGACAGTTGCTTGGTTTTTTATTGTAAATATTCCTACCCTCATCATAAGGATTGGGGGTAACTGCATAAATTACCCATAAGAGAATCCTGGGGGGTGACCTACACAGCACAGTACATATTACCATAAGAAGCTTGCTGGGCAGACAGGATGCCATCATTGCTTTCTCTTTCAGAGAGTCTATCCATACCCCTATTAACTTGATTTTTTGGTTAGGAACATGGTTCAGTTTGGTGAAGTTGACATCTTTTTCTACAGGGAATCCAACACCCCTGCTAGGGAAGGCACAAATCCCCTGATAACGATAGTGTGCTGCTGCTGCTAAGCATTTGTTGAAGACCCTTGGGGCTGCCAAGAGCCCAAAAGGGAGAACCTTGTATTGGCAATGAGAGAAATCCACTGTGAAAGAAAGGTATTGCCAGTGGGAGCAATGAATAGGTATGTGAGCATACACATCTTTCAGATCCAGTCGCCCATTTGAATGAAGAGTAGGAGGTTGCGTAGGAAGTTCATTTTGAACTTCTCCCATAATAAGCTGTTGCTCAGACTTTGTAAAGCCAGAATGGGTCTCAATCCTCCCAACTTCTTGGGGATAAGAAAATGGCAGTAGAACCCTTTGCCTTTGTGGGAGAGACAGATTCCATCATCTACTGGCTGAGAAGCAACTCCACCCCGCAACAGAGCTGGATCAAGTGAGACAGAGCTGGATTGAAGGCTGAACAATTTATTTATTTATTTATGAACTTTTAATATAGCGACATTCGTAGAGAACATCATGCCGGTTTACAATTAACTCAAAGAAGGGAAAGTTACATTTAACGGGGATGGGGGGAGGGGAGCAGGCGAGAAAAAGGGAGAAGAAGGGCTGGGAACGAGAGGCTTAGTATGATACTGAAACAAGGATAAGAGAAGAAATTGGAGGGGAACCAACATAACTATAGAAACTTACTATATTTACATCATGGGAGGGTACTAAAGAACTGGACAGTATATATAAAAGTAATGTAGGGTGAATTCTGTGAGGCAGGGAGGGCATTGTCTAGGTTTGGTTACAATCCAGGTAGGCCTGTTTGAACAGCCATGTCTTGATGCCTTTCTTAAAGTTGCATAGAGATGGATTGAGACGGAGATCGGTGGAGAGGGAGTTCCAGAGGGTGGGGCCAGCAATAGAGAAGGCTCTTTCTCTGGTAAGGGTAAGGTGTGCAGTTTTGAGGGATGGGGTGTGTAGGGTGCCTGCAAGGGAGGTTCTGGTGGGGCGGTTGGAGGTGCGGAAACGAGGGAGTTTTTCGAGCCAGGAAGGGTTGTCTTTGTAGAGCGTATTGTGAAGGATGGTGAGCATTTTGTATTGAATGCGGTAAGGGATGGGAAGCCAGTGCAGATCCTTTAATATGGGGGTGATGTGGTCCCTTTTACGGGTGTTAGTTAAGATTCTCGCCATAGAGTTCTGGAATATTTGCAAGGGTTTGATAGTAGTAGATGGGAGGCCTAAGAGAAGGGAGTTGCAGTAGTCCAATTTAGATAGAATGGTCGTTTGCATAACTGTGTGGAAATCCTGGGTGTGGAGGAGGGGCTTAATTTTTTTCAGGACATGGAGTTTGTAGAAGCCCCCCTTTAGAAGAGAGTTAATGTGGGGTTTAAAGTTAAGGTATTGATCTAGTACGACGCCTAGGTCTCTTACGGAGTGCGGTGGGGTAAGAGTTGAGGCGGAGTTACGAGGGGTGGAATTAGATGAGTGTTCCGGTTGATTAGAGATGATGATTTCTGTTTTAGAGGCATTTAGTGCAACGTGGATGTAGTACCGGAAAGCGGGAGATGTAAATGGTAATCAGATCCTGCAAAACACAGTTGCTAGAATCCTCACAAACAAAAAAATGTGATCATATTACCCCCATTCTGAAAGAACTTCACTGGTTGCCAATTTCTTCTCAAATACAGTTCAAAACTCTAACACTAATACATAAAACATTATACAATGAAAGAATCGAATGGTTTAATGCCGTATTACACTTTCTTACACCACAAAGAAATTTGCGTTCATCAAGTAAAGGATTACTATCAATACCATCCCCCAAACTGGTTCATCTAAATACAGTTAGAGAGCGGGCACTTTCCTTGGCAGGGCCAAAATTATGGAACTCCATATCAAAAGAATTGAGAGCAGAGGTAAACCCTCAGACATTTAAAAAGAAACTAAAGACCTGGCTATTTCAGCAAGCCTTCCCAGATTGACTTTTCCTATTTTGCTTTATTTTAGTATTTTATTGAGCCTTTTATTTGTATTTTATTTTATTGAATTTTCTATGAACATTGTTTTTATATTTTATTTATGATGTGTATGCTCTATTTTATTTTATACTGATGGATTTTATTGTATTTGTTTTTCCTCTGTAAACTGATATGTTGTTGTTTCGAATACCGGTATAGAAAACCAAATAAATAAGTAATCAAGACTCCATAGCTTTGAGGACCCACACCATCTCCAGACAATGACATAGAAAGAGGCTTACACAGCACATCACTCACCAAGGTTTACACAACACACACACACAAAAAATCACAGAGACCATAATGCTCTCTGATAAGAGGCCCTAAGTGGTAGCTAAGTGCTGGCATGCCTAAACTCTGATATCTGACAATAAATTGATTCCACCATGGGGCAATGGCAAGTTCCTTAGGAGTCGCTGTGACCTGTCTGATGTACAAATCTTAGCCATTTGTGTATGTATTGTGACTATTTTGCCTTCGGTCTTCATTGTGTAGCCCTACCTTTGTCAAAAGTTTGGCACTTTGGCCCTGTTTCCTGGGGCCTTCCCTCTTTTGTAACCTACTCAGTCTTCTCACAGGTCTCTTGCCACGTTCTACTCACCTTTGTCATCTTAATGTCTCCCATGGCAGCACCATAGATGTGCTCTCAATGCCAGCTCTATCCCAAATCATGGCCTTCCTAGCTGCCGCCACTGCTGTCTGTCAAAGGCCAGAAGGTCAATGATCTTCCTGGCTTGTGGGCCAAGATTCAGCTGCCTTCCATATAGAAACAGAAACATAGAAATGATGGCAGAAGAAGACCAACGGCCCATCTAGTCTGCCCAGCAAGCTACGCACTTTATCCATTTTTTTCCCTTTTTCTCTCTCCCACCTGTTACTATTGGCTTCCAGTACCCTCCAGCCCTAATTCCCCTCCACCCCACCACCAATTTAGAAAGCAGCTCCGTATCTGCATCCAAGTGACATCCAACTCAATTAGGGCCACTACCGCCTTACTTCAGTAGCAACTATTCAGCTTTCCTGCGCTGCAGAGTATTGACACACCAACTACAGGAGCCACTTCCGGGTTCCAGCATCTCTACCAGTTCTTCAACATCTACTGTCACTATCGGATCTTCTCATCTCTGGCCTTGCTCTGGGTATTCCCCATTGCTCAGGACTGTACTATTACATCTTCAACTCTGTGGACATTACTTTTCCTTCCTTTATAATAAAGTCTCTACTTCTAGCTGTGTCCCACGCCACTGAGACTATGCCTGCTGACGGTGAGGTTCACAGGGCTCCTACCTGTGGGCGGAGACACCTCTCATCTCAGCCCAGGGTTCACATTCTTACAAAAACATAACATAACATAATGAATAAAACCACAAAACATTTAGATAGACATGGTTTAATGGGACACAGCCAGCATGGATTTACCTACATTTTTTGAAGGAGTGAATAAACATGTGAACAAAGGTGAACTGGTAGATGTGGTGTATTTGGATTTTCAGAAAGCGTTCGACTTCCAAGAAAATTAAAAAGTCATGGGATAGGAGACGATGTCCTTTTGTGAATTGCAAGCTGGTTAAAAGGAAACAGAGAGTAGGATTAAATGGTCTGTTTTCACAGTGGAAAAAGGTAACAGTGGAGTGCTTCAGGGATCTGTACTTGGATTTATTTATTTATTTATTTTTGGTTTTTATATACCGGAAGTTCCTGTATACAATACATATCACTCCGGTTCACATTTAACAGAGATAACTATCGCCGGGGAGGCGGTTTACATGGAACATATCGAATAAACACGGATAATCTATAGTAAAGTACAAACTCTTATGAAACAACTAGGATCAATTTAGAACACAACTTTGAACATATAACTGACGCAATATAAACAATAGATTATTGCAGTAAGAAGCTTTTAGCTCTCTGGGAAAGCTTGACGGAAGAGCCAAGTCTTAAGTTTCGCTTTAAAAGTAGTATGGCACTGCTCAAGGCGGAGGTCCGGTGGTAGGGAGTTCCAGAGAGACGGGCCCGCTGTGGATAGAGCGCGTTTCCTCAGGGTAGATTTTGCAGGTTGGGTGCTCATTCTGTTCTGGTATGCCCTTCTGGTTGGTTTTTTAGAAGAGTTTAGTTGAAGCTGGAAGGTTAAGTTGAGTGGAGAGATGTTATGTAGGGCCTTATGAATCATCATGCAAGTTTTGAACTGAATCCTGTATTTGATGGGCAGCCAATGGAGATGCTGGAGGATCGGGGTGATATGGTCCCTTTTTTTGGCATTGGTAAGGATCCTTGCAGTGGCATTCAGTACCATCTGGAGTGGTTTAGTGGTGTATGCGGGAAGGCCCTGCAGGAGTGAATTGCAGTAATCTAATTTGGGGAGAATGATGGCTTGGAGAACTGTGCGGAAATCCCTATAGAGTAGAAGGGGCTTTAGTTTCTTTAGCACTTGTAATTTAAAGAAGCATTCTTTTGTAGTGTTATTTATGAATTTATTGAGGCTGAGTCTGTTGTCTAGTAGTACTCCCAGATCTCTGACTTGAGGTGCGGTGGCATATCCTGAGGTGTCTGGAGAGTTGCTGGATGTTGGCGGGGCAGATTGATCCGGTGTTATTATAAGGATTTCCGTTTTGTTGGTGTTTAGAACCAGGTTGAGGCTGGTTAGAAGATCGTTGATGGATGAGAGGCATTTTTTCCAGTAGGCCATGGTTTTGTGTATGGTCTCCATAATAGGGATGAGTATTTGTATGTCATCCGCGTATAAGAAGTGAGTGAGCTTGAGGTTAGTAAGTAGCTGACATAGTGGGAGAAGGTAAATGTTGAAGAGGGTGGGGGAGAGCGATGATCCTTGTGGTACCCCCATCTTGGCTTGGATGGGGTGAGATTCCTTGTTGTTTATCTTAACTTTGTATGTTCTGTTCTCTAGGAATGACTTAAACCAGTTAAAAGCTGCTCCTGTGATGCCGATGTCTGTTAGTCGTTGTAGTAGGCTAGAGTGTTTTACGGTGTCGAACGCTGAGGAGAGATCCAGAAGCACGAGGAGACAAGGTTGGCCTTTTTCAAGATTGAAGATAATGGTGTCCGTTAGTGTGGCTAATAAAGATTCGGTGCTCTTTTTCTTCCGGAATCCATATTGGTTAGTGGTGAGGATATTGTTGTCGTCAAGGAATTCTGAAAGTTGTCTGTTGACAATTTTCTCCATAATTTTAGCTAGCATAGGGAGGTTAGCTATAGGTCTGTAGTTAGCTATAGGTCTGTAGTTAGGATTGGTGTTTTTAATATATTTATAAATGATCTGGAAAGGAATACGATGAGTGAGGTTATCAAATTTGCGGATGACACAAATTATGCAGAGAAGTTAAATCTCAAGCGGATTGTGATACATTACAGGAGGACCTTGTGAGACTGGAAGATTGGGCATCCAAATGACAGATGAAATTTATTGTGGACAAGGGCAAGGTGATGCATATAGGGAAAAATAACCCTTGCTGTAGTTACACAAGCTTAGGTTCTATCTTAGGATTTACCACCCAGGAAAGAGATCTAGGTGTCATCATGGTAATACATTGAAATTGGCGGGTCAGTGTGCTGTGGCGATCAAAAAAGCAAACAGAATGTTAGGAATTCTTAAGAAGGAAATGGCAGATAAAACAATGGATGTCATAATGCCTCTGTATTTCTCTATGGTGAGAATTGCTCTATGGTGAGAATTGCACACAGTATCTTCAATACTGTGTGCAATTCTGATCACCACATCTCAAAAAAGAGAGAGTTGCACTGGAGAAAGGCAGTACAAGGGGTGCAGGCCAAGCTCCAAGCTGCGCAGCTCAGGGTTGAAACCTGCCATGGACCTACTAGCGGACAAATGCCTATCAAACCTTGGTTAACCCTTCTGGAAATTTTTTGTGGTGACAAGGGGAAGCTGCAAGAGCTTTTATACCAATGTAAACTATGTTTTAAACTGCACCCCCACTCCCATGCTTCTGACTCACAGAAAATTGGCTTCATAATCAGCCTGCTTATTAAAAATGCCCTTTTGTGAGTTACTCCATTGTCCACTGATAGAATGGGATGATCAGGTCCTAAATAAATTGGATTTATTTATAGGGACTCTCTCCCAGGCCTTTGATGACCCTGATCATGTACAACTAGCAGAGAATAGAATTCCGTGGCTGTGTGTAAGGAATCAGGTAGGCGAGGATAAGGTAAAAGTAAAATAATATGTTTATTGGTATACAATCTTAAGTCCAAGTATTAAAAGTATCTAAGCATATACAGTTCTAAGCATATACAGTTCTAAGCTTAAGCATATACATCTGTATCCGTGCACAATATTTCGGCCAATACTCACTACACCCTTTTCATCATCAGCCTGGCAAGGAGAGAGCGCGTCACAAGCGAAAAAAAAAGGGGTCTTCACTTTGTACGTCTACAAAGGACAAAACATCACTTTGCTCTTCTGCAAAGGAATTCTCTCTCTCTCAGTTTGTCGTCCAAAGTTACCTTTCTTTTATAGTCTACTGTATGCCAGGTGCCGAAGGGTGCGTGCGAAGTAATCTTATGTTCATGCCAGGTGCAAGCTTATGTGCGTGCGAAGTAATCTTATCTTTATGCCAGGTGCAAGCTTATTTATAGCCTACTGTATGCCAGGTGCCGAAGGGTGCATTCGAAGTGCAAACTTATTTATAGCCTACTGTATGCCAGGTGCAAACTTATTTATGCCAGGACAGGATTGCTCACTATCTGTTCTTGCAGTTCAAGGATAGGTCATCTCCATTCCAGGCCGAATGTCAGTGCTGCAGCTCATTCTGCAATATCCCTTACATTCCACCCCTGAGTAATCATGTCCTGCAATCCACAGCAGTGGAAGAGGCTATAGTAGGAGGGTGTGGTCAACTTAATTGGTGAACACAATGGGTCAACACAGGATACAAATACACATGACAAGTATGATAGCGGAGCGACCGGTCGTCAATGATTTTGTGACTCAAAGAATGAAGATGTTCAGCTACAAATAGAGTTTTAAGTGATACAATATCTATAGACTTATTCAAACAGGCTAACATGTGCTGTAATTAATGAGAGGCAGTGTGCTAATCTATATTTACATAGGTCAAAACAATATGTATAAACATGTATTAAACACTGGTCCTTTTAGGACTGGCAAATATAGAAAAACAAGATAGGCAAGAAAAACTCCTTCTGAGTAATGGGTCAGAATATCCTTATCAATACCTAAGCCCCATCTAAACTGCATGGCCCTGGAGTTTAACTGACACAGAGATCTGCCCAATTTAAAACAGTAGCAAGGCGTGCCTGTGGCCTGCCAGGAGTGTCCACAGTGATTGGTCTCAGTATCTTGAATCTTCTGTCATCCATTGCGATCTCCATTCTTCTTGTTGTATGTGGTTGGCCTCTCTGACTTCTGGGGGACACCCAGCTCATCAGGATATATATATATATATAGGCCACCTTTCATTGATTATCCAGCATCAGGCCTACTGCTCTCAGTATAGCCTGCATCCACATGTGCAGGTATTTAGGTGCCTCTCCACCCCTCGATGAAGTATGGTCTTAGGTCCTTGCTCAACAGCATCTCCCACTGGCAGCATGCAGCCTGCTAATCTCATTATCTTTTAGGTATCTGGAACAGTTAAACTCAGGTGTAGTACATAGTCCCCCACCCCCTGGTGGTGGCAAAAAAAAGAAAACAACAAAAATTACTGTTTGAAAAATCTAGTCTAGATCTTTCTAAAAAAAACAACCCAAAAACTTATTGTCTAAACCATTAACACAGAGAAGAGCAACTACAGAGCAATAAAACTGCATCAATTTAAACGGTATCATTAACGTGAGAATCAAAATAATAACAATTGCAAGTAACAATGTGACTAGGTACTACTGAGTGTATCACAATCATATTTCATCATAATTATCAGTTATTACATTTCAAAGAGAAATACATATTACTTAAAAACATTGTCTAAGTAAGGCCACCCCCATGGAACAAAGAAATTCTGAGCACTTCAGTCCATAAAATGAAAGATTCAAGGTATCTTCTGTGGCAAAGGGTGGGATGACTTCAAGTTATGAGGTCAATGACAAATGAAGTGAATATGTCTTGCAGCACATCACTCTGGAAGCTGTCTCGCAGTACAGCTGCTGCACTCCCAGCACTAATTCAGATGTTTGTGTGTATGGATTAATACCTGATAGAAGATGAATAAAATCAAAATTAAGTAAATAAGAAACTCTACAATAAACATCAATAACTTCTCGTATGCAATAAGCCCTATATACACTATTCATATGGATATCCAATATTATTTTATCATAAGTCAAAGAAACAGCTACATAATATCTAATCCCTTCTTTGTTTCCCCACTTTTCTATAAAGTAACACAATATTCAGACAAAAACAACCCAGATGCTTAGACATCCTTTCATTCAAACTGTCACACATCTATTCATTGCACAAAAAACAAAACAACAATTAACACATATTGTGAGCTCAAAAATTAAATAGCATAATATACTCTAGAACAGTATTTAAAACAGTCTGTCCATAAAACTTTAGCAGTGACTGCTTCACTTAAATGACGTCAAAAGCTATTGTGTATTCAGTGCACTTTTCTACAGTCAGTAAACTCTGTCGTCATGTATGTACAACACATGATACACAAACAGAACACATAATGACAGAGAACCACAAACAGAAAACAATTATCGAACATTAAAGTTCAAAAAGTAGGCCTTTTAAAAGTAAAAACAAAAATCTTTGGATCCAAAATTATGCAAAAATCAAAAAATTTGTAAAACAGATCTGTTAAAAACAACAAAAAAAACAAAAAAAAAAAACCAAGAAAAACAAAATCAAGGAGAAAGAAAACCCTCAGCTTCCTGTACAGCAGCTTTTATTCTTGTAAGTCTGTAAACGAAAAATCTCACATACAAAGAGAGGTTAATTGTAATCTTTTAAATCACATTACAAAGTATTAAACGGCGAGCTATAAGTAACTGAGCAGCACCGTTAAGGTTAAAAATCACTACCTTGATTATCTTCTAACTAAAAGATTCTAATTGCTTAATCACGGAAACCAGAATTGTTTACATTCCTTCAAGTTTAGTCATGTGGGATAGATGGGAGAAAGAAAAAAAAAAGTTTAGTCTCTCCCTGAGGTATCTTCTGTAAAATCTTTTAGCTAAATCTATAGCTGCACAATTAAAATATTACAAGCTTTTCATTAGGTTATCAGCTGAGGCCACATAGGGGCCTGCCGGGAAGGGAAGGTAAATACTGAATGTAAAATCCAGGGGTTTGTGACAATTTTTTACTGTATGTCCTTTTCTCCTGCATCGATACCAAATGCCACAAAACTTCTAACTAAATACAGGTCTTCCCTTTAACATCCTGTCACAGATGCATGTTAACTTCTTTTTCATTTTTATAATCAGAGGAGGATTTGGGTTTACGGTGTTCCCAAAGGATTTTAATTTCGGACTTTAAAGTTTCATTCTGAGTACTAGCAATTTTTAGCTTCTTATCTAAATCAGTCTCACACTGCTCATAGCATTGTCTATCTTCTGCCAACTGGGCAGGGAGAAAGGGGAAGGAAAAATAAATTCTCCAGTTTTAACCAATTACAGTTTGCTTGTCAATATCTTAAAGCGTTGTGACCAAGCATTTGTAATATTTAACAATAGCCATATTAAGGCTGTGCTCATTTTTGAGCATTGGGGCATGAATATACTTAGAAATCTTATTTTCTATATCATCAAAAGGATTTATCTGCTAAGGCATTAGAATGCCATGGATTCTTTCCACATACTGCTGCTCTAAAAAGTGCCTTTTCTTAGTTGCTGCTTTTAATTCTAGTTTAGTGTCCTTGTGATTCTTAACAAGCGACACTTTGTTGCCACATAATGCTAAAGTTAAACATACACACAGAATATTCTATATGCAATAGATTTTCTTATGCACTATCCTGCTGTCTGTAAATTACAAGAACAATTCTGAACACAGGCCAGACGTTCCCAATATAAACAAATCAGCCCTTCACAGTAAAAGATCAAGGAATACACAGACACAAATTAAAGGCTCATATAAAACTTTCACCATTGATTTTCAGTATTCCTATAACATTTTATATGATTTATTCTCCCATCCTAGAATATCCAGGAAGTCGCTATACTAATATGCTTTCATTTCCTACGTAACCCAGCTCACTGCGCCACGCTGTATTTATTTTACTTGTACGGCTGCCCTCTCTGCCACCACTGGTTACATATCCACGTTATCTTTATAAAGCTGCAACTGACCTTGCAACGCCACTCTATGCCGCCTTAATATCTCTAATTCTTCTCGGGCTGCAGCTAGTTGCTACTGCAACTCCTTAACCCTTAAGTGAGCTTTCCTATGTCTAGTAAGAAATATCTATCCCCTTGTGGGGTTCTATGCCCAGTTTCCTATCACAATTTTCACATAACCCCACATTACACCCCCACTCATTGACCAGCAGTGAGTAAGTTACATCTTCCCAGCTGGGAATTTCTGCTAGGGCTTTCACCTCTGCCCCTTCAAATTCTTTTCTGCCCTTCTTCTGTTCTTTCTTAGGCAGACTTCGCACAGTACTGAACACACACACACACACACACTATGATACAAGATAGGAGATATACAATAATGAAAATATAGCTTTATTTACATTACACATACTTCATTTCTCGTAGCTATCAACGGGAAAGATCCTGCGCCACTCATCAGTGCACAGTGAGGCTCCAAGTTCTCACCGGAGAACCCTGAACCTTTTTTTTTTCAACCACATCTTCTTACTGTCCCTAGTTCTTTCCCTTTAATTACTGGGACCTTTTGTAGCTTCTTTACAATATCTACAGGCTCGCCACCTGCATCCCATACCTCTGCCAATCCCATATTCATTGCCCATTCCTGTGCTGGGATTTTAACACCCACAGGGGTAACAGGTTCGGATGGCTGCTTCGTTTTCTTTTTAAATAAAGCCATCCCACCCTCGTCGCCAAATGTAAGGAATCAGGTAGGCGAGGATAAGGTAAAAGTAAAATAATATGTTTATTGGTATACAATCTTAAGTCCAAGTATTAAAAGTATCTAAGCATATACAGTTCTAAGCATAAGCATATACATCTGTATCCGTGCACAATATTTCGGCCAATACTCACTACACCCTTTTCATCATCAGCCTGGCAAGGAGAGAGCGCGTCACAGGCGAAAAAAAAAGGGGTCTTCACTTTGTACGTCTACAAAGGACAAAACATCACTTTGCTCTTCTGCAAAGGAATTCTCTCTCTCTCAGTTTGTCATCCAAAGTTACCTTTCTTTTATAGTCTACTGTATGCCAGGTGCCGAAGGGTGCGTGCGAAGTAATCTTATGTTCATGCCAGGTGCAAGCTTATGTGCGTGCGAAGTAATCTTATCTTTATGCCAGGTGCAAGCTTATTTATAGCCTACTGTATGCCAGGTGCCGAAGGGTGCATGCGAAGTGCAAACTTATTTATAGCCTACTGTATGCCAGGTGCAAACTTATTTATGCCAGGACAGGATTGCTCACTATCTGTTCTTGCAGTTCAAGGATAGGTCATCTCCATTCCAGGCCGAATGTCAGTGCTGCAGCTGATTCTGCAATATCCCTTACACTGTGTCATGGCCATTGCAGCGTAACGAAATATGCAATGGAATTTAACCAACTTGCCAACAATTTAGACTGGAATGAGCTGGCCCTGAATGCCCATTTCCAGTGAGGACTGGCAACCCACATTAAAGATGAACTAGCTCTTCTAGAAGCTCCAGCACATCTGGAGGCTCTGCTATCTCTCTGTGTAAGAACAAAGAGATGCCTGAGAGAATGGTCCCATGAGAGAGAGAGAGAAATACTAAAGTTCAAGGGAAAAGCATTCCCATAAGCAGTGCATCTACCCTTGAAGAACCCATGTTAGTCAATGGCATCAAGCGTCCCCTCTCTAAAGAGGAAAAGGAGTGGCATCACCAAGAGGGACTGTGTCTTTATTGTGGTCTTCCAGGACACTTCTGAGATTCTTGCCAGAGTAAGCCTCAAGATCAAGAAAGCCCCTGGCAGGGAAACTCCATTTCCTGGCACCAGTAGAAGGAACAGGTCGGGAGATGGGCACTCCTCTAAGCAGTGATGAGGCCCTGGCATCATCTCACTCTCATGTCACCTTGCAAGTGAGACTGTCCTGGGAAAATAACTAAATCCCATCATTAGCCATGATCAATTGTGGGGCATCTTTCTGTTTCCTAGCAACATTGAGTCCCTACATGATCAAAAGTTATTTATTTATTTTATTTATTTGTGGATTTTTCTATACCGACATTCATTTAGTGAAAAACATCACATCAGTTTACGTACAAGAAAAATAGCAACGGTGCTTTACAAGTGCAATTATAGAGAATACAAAAAGATATTAAACAAACTAGTAATTAAAGTAATCAAGGATATTAAACTAATAATTGTAGTAATTAATGAGCAAGATAGTTATAGTAATCAAGGATATTAAACATACAAGTAATCAAAAGGAAGTTAAGCAAAATAGTAAAATAGCTGAGAGAGATAGTGAAGCAGGAGGAAAGAAGCAGTGTGTCATAGCAAGAGATAATTATAAAATAGGATGCAAGGGCAGAGAAGCAAGTGTTAGGAGGGCGTCCAAATAGTTGGCAATTACTGCGTTGTGCGAATATTGGTAATTCAGGGAAAGGCTTGCAAGAAGAGCCATGTCTTAAGTTTTTGCTTCAATTTTTTGGGGCATGATTCCTGATGTAAGTAAGGGGGCATGTTGTTCCAGGTTGTGGGTCCAGCTATGGACAAAGCACGCTCCTTGGTAGAGGTGAAGAGTGTGGCTTTATGAGATGGCATGTGTAAAGTGGCAGCATGTTGTGATCTGGGTGGCCTGATAGGTTTGTGGAAGTACAGGACGTTATTGAGCCAGTGCTTGTTTTCTGTATGAAGGGTTTTGTGTATAATAGTTAATGTTTTATATCTTATCTGTTCGGCAATGGTTGTAAATATCTTAGTAAAAAGCATTGATGGTTCACCACTAGCATCGGGACCAATTACTATCGAGATCCAACCGCTGATACTGACAATTACTCATAAGTACTAGGAGACTATCACGTTCAACCTCATTAAGGCGCCACATTTTCCAATTATCCTTGGTCTTCCATGGCTGGAACAGCATGAGCCATACATTAACTAGAAGATTTGGCAGATAATGTTCCCCTCCAAATACTGTCAGCTGAACTGTATGCCAAACAAAGAAATCTCAGAAGAGGGGCCCAAAGAAAAAACCCAGGCCATCTGGGTTGTTTGGACAAAGAGGATGATTGTGGACAATTACCAGAGAAATATGCCACTTATCATGAAGATTTTTTTTAAAAAGGGAGCAGATATGCTTCCTCCACATAGGCTATATGACTGCCCCATAGATCTAATACCAGGGGCATAAGTTCCTTTTGGATGAACCTACCCGTTATCTGAAATGGAGTTGAAGAAGCTTCGGGGCTATCTCGAGAAAAACCAGCATTCAACATTTTCAGTGGAGGCACCCTCTTCTTTGTACCTGAGGATGGCACCCTCTGGCCTTGCATAGATTACTGAGCTTTGAATGCTATTACCATCAACAGCACCCCTTGCCCCTGATAAGTGAACAACTGGATCGTCTTCAGGCAGCATAAATATTCACCAAGTTCGACTTGAGGGGAGCATATAACCTGGTTCTCATTCAAGAGGGGGATGAATGGAAAATGACCTTCCAAACACATCATGGACATGTCTAGTACCTCATAATGCCATTTGCTTAAGGAATGCCCCTACCATATTTCAGCAATTTGTAAATGAGATCTTCCGAGACATGCTAGACCTGTGTGTAGTGATCTATTTAGAAGACATTCTGATGTTTTCCGAAAACCCAGCAGAACATGACAAGCAAGTCTGTAAGCTCCTAGAAGATCTTCAAAGCCATAAGCTGTATGCCAAGTTCAAAAAATGTGAATTTGATAAATGGACTATGGAATTTCTGGGCCTCATAATCTTGCCTGATGGGATACAGATGGACCCAAAGAAGGTCAGTGCAGTAGTCCAGTGGCCTGTACCATGGACTGTCAAAGAAATCCAGTGCTTCCTGATATTTGCAAACTTCCACCGCTGCTTTATCCTGGGTTTCTCTAAACTGGCAGTGCTTTTAACAGAGGTACTTAAGAAAGGGTCTCCCTTTAAGTGGGCCGCAGAACAACAGTCAGCTTTTGAACAACTGAAAAAAGGCCTTTACAAATGCCCTGTTCTTAATTCAACCCAATGCACAGCAACCATTCATTGTAGAGGCTGATGCATCAAGGGGAGCTATTGAGGCGACACCTTCATAGAGGTAGGGCCAAAACACTTCCTTCATGCTTGCACTTTTTACTCTCATAAACTTGCCCCAGCCAAGAAGAATTGTCATGTTTATGATAAAGAACTTTTAGCTATAAAGACATCTATTGCATATATAGGGGTAGATTTTAAGACCTGCGCGCGCGCTACCCGGCATGCACACATGGACACGCGATTTTATAACATGAGCGCGCAGGCGCACACGTTATAAAATCAGGGGTCGACGCACGCAAGGGGGTTCACAATTGTGCACCTTGCGCGCGCTGAGCCGTGCTGCCTTCCCCTGTTCCCTCCCAGGCCACTCCGAAATCGGAGCGGACTTGGAGGGAACTTCCCAACTCCCCTGCCCCTGAGCCCTACGCTAACCCCCCCCCCCCCCCCCAAAAAAAATTGTCCTACCCAGTCGGCCGGCGCACGATCCCCCGGCACAGCGGCAAATGGCTGCTGTGCCAGGAGCCTCTGACCCCACCCGCCCCCGGACTGCCCTGCCCCTACTCCACCCCCTCCCCACCCCTTTTTGAAAGCCCCGGGACTTAGACGCTCCTGGGGCTTTACGCGCGTCGCCGGGCCTTTTTAAAATAGGCCCGGCATGCGTAAGTCCGGTTACGTGCATAACATTTTGAAAATCTGGCCCATAGTGCATAGATAGTAGAGTTTTAATCATACATTGTAAACGTAAATCTTTTTGTGTATTTATGGTTGCATAATATTTAACTGTCCTGTTTATATAACACTTTAAAAATGAACTGGTAAATTTTAAAAGGAGCGCACATGCGCCCATAAACGCTTGTATTGGGCATGCGAGCAAAAATACACTTAATTTTATATTGTGCATGCAAGAACACGTGTATCATTTAAAATAATCTTACCACGTGTATGTGTGGATCCTTTACGCGCATACTGACATGAGAGAGAGAAAAAGAGCGACAATCTGATACTCTATAAATCTCCCACTGTAAGAGGGGCACTTTCAATTCAGCATGGGTTTTTGGGGGGCAGCATTATAAGGGTCTACAGACACTTGTGCCCTAGGCAGACCAATGTAACACCCCCCCCTCCCCCGTACCCACCCTGAGTTGAAAGTGCCCCTCTTACAGTGGGAGATATATAGAGGGTCAGATTGTGTGTCTCTCTCTCTCCCCCCCCCCCCCCAGTGTACAGGATCCCTCTGGCCCAAAATTGCCAGACTTGCGCCTGCAAAATTCGGGAGTTATGCGTGTAAGCCTTGGCCCCACCCTGGAACACCCAATCCCTGCCCCTTTTCTGCCTCCTTATTCCTGACGTGTGCACAGGTATGTATGCACATATTTCCTGGCTTCTTAAAATTTGCATTGCTCGCACGTGGCTCACATACACGTGTATGGGGCTGTTTTTGCATGAGCAACACTTTTAAAATCTACCTGTAAATCAGCAAAAAGGAAACCTCTTCAGATGCTGCAAAACGCTGCAGCTAGGATCCTCACAAACGCTCGCCGTATGGACCATATCACACCGATACTAAAAATACTACATTGGCTACCCATCCACTACAGAATAGCTCTTCAAGACGCTGACCATCATTCACAAATCCATATATCGGCAATCCTCTCTGCAACTAACCATACCCCTCAAATTACACTCGTCATCAAGGCCAACCAGATCTGCATACAGAGACTCCCTCCAGGTTCCCCCTAGCAATTCCGCTATACACAACCGCTGGGCCGCATCACAGGAACTCTCTCCCGCCAGACACATGCCAGGAACATTGTCATCTCACCTTCAGAAAAACATTGAAAACATGGCTTTTCGCCCAAGCTTATCGCTGAAGAAACCTATGGTATCCTGCACGGACCACCACCCCTCGGTTGCGTCCTCCTTTCAGCCTCTCTGAGGAACTGCTATACTAGAACTGCTCTCTCATATAACATTTCAAATCGACTACACGATGTAAATTGTATTTAAGTTTACCAGATAAGCTACTGCTCTCTGCTTACCTGCTCTTCTCTACAGTTAGAATAGTTATTGTTAATCTATCCCTTATCTTCAAACGGCCTTGTTTTACTTCCCTGTTTTAATGTAACTTTCGCTTTCCGTGTTAACTGGTTCCCCCCCCCCCCCCCCCCCCCTTGTTCATTGTAAACCGGTACGATAAGACCTGGTCTTGAGCATCGGTATATTAAAAGAATTTAAATAAATAAATAAATACATAAATAAATATATTATGAAACAAAAAGCCAGAAACTATTATGTACATGTGTACATAGTTTAGTCCTTATTCAGTGGCAACTTGGCTATTCTTGGCTTGCTGCTTAAGTTCATTAAATGGAACATATCTTTTCAATGTCCAGCAATAGTCTGCCCGCCTTGATGGGTCCCATTTGTCCTGGTACCATTTTTCCATTGTTGCAATGCCCTGGTGAAATCACTCACCATGCTCATCGCTCACTGCTCCACACTTTAGTGGGAAAAAAAAATCCTAGATGAGAGTGCAACAAATGTATCTTTAGTGACATGTTGCAGCCAAGGCTTTTGTATACCTTGAAGAGGTTTTCCACCAACTCCTTGTAGGTGGCTGCCTTGTTGTTTCCAAGAAAATTTGTTACCATTAACTAGAAGGCTTTCCTTGCCATCTTTTCCTTGCCTCGCAGTTGATGGTCATAGATTTATTCATAGATTCATCGTAACATAGAAACATAGTAATGACGGCAGAAGAAGACCAAACGGCCCATCCAGCCTGCCCAGCAAGCTTTCGCACTTATTTTTTTTCATACTTAGCTGTTACTCTTGGCCCTTATAAGTAACTTTTTGGTTCTATTTTCCTTCCACTCCCACCATCAATATAGATAGCAGTGCTGGTGCTGCATCTAAGTGAAGTATCTTGCTAATTGTTTATGGGTAGTAACCACCGTAATAAGCAAGCTACTCCCACGCTTGTTTACCCAGCCTGTGCAATTCAGTCGTTATTGGTTGCTGTCTGAATATAAATCCTCTTTTCTTCATTCCCCCTGCCGTTAAAGCAGTGAGCTGCGCTGGATATGTATTCCAAGTGAAGTATCAGGCTTAATTGATTCTGGGTAGTAACTGCCGTAACAAGCAAGCTACTCCCCTGCTTTTTTATGGATGCATATCCTTTTTTCCACATTTCATCTTGCCGTTGAAGCATAGAGCAATATTGCTGTTGCATTAACCATATGTTTAATGAATAAGGATATTTATCTCCAGGTAGTAGTCGTCATTCCCGCAAGCCACCCCCATGCCTCTTCTCTTCATTCACATCCTCTAGACTTTATGGATCCACAGTGTTTATCCCACGCCCCTTTGAAATCCTTCACAGTTTTGGTCTTCACCACTTCCTCCAGAAGGGTGTCCAGGCAACCACCACCCTCTCCGTGAAGAAATACTTCCTGACATTGGTTCTGAGTTTCCTCCCTGGAGCTTCAAATCATGACCTCTGGTTCTGCTGATTTTTTTTCCGACGGAAAAGGTTTGTCATTGTCTTTGGATCATTAAAACCTTTCAAGTATCTGAAAGTCTGTATGATATCACCTCTGCTCATCCTTTCCTCCAGGGTGTACATATTTAGATTCTTCAATCTCTCCTCATAAGTCATTTGATGAAGACCATCCACCTTTTTGGTCTCCCTTCTCTGGACCGCCTCCATCTTGTCTCTGTCTAGTGGAGAGTGATACTGCAATTGCGTCAAAATCGTGTAAGCTAATTGTTCAAGGGTAGTAATCCCCAGGCCTTCTGTTGGGGGTAGCAGCTGCCACTCCTTGCAGGTTACCCCTGTGCCCCCTTTTCTTCATTCTACCTCTAGCCTTTAGGGATCCACAGTGATTATCCCATGCCTTATTTAATTTGTTTGCTGTTTTCATCTTCACCATCTCTTCCGGGAGGGAATTCTAGGCATCCACCATCCTCTTCTGTTATTGGTTCTGAGTTGTCCCCCTGGAGTTTTATTTCATGACCCCTGGTTCTACTGTTTTTTTCCCAATGGAAAAGGTTTGAGGATAGTGCATCATTAAAACCTTTCAGGTATCTAAAAGTTGTATCATGTCTCCCGCTACACCTTCTCTCTTCCAGGGTATACTGACTCCGTCCTGCCTCTATCCTTTTTGAGATACGGTCTCCAGCTGAACAAGGTACTCCAGGTGAGGCCTATCAAGGACCTGTACAGGGCATTATGACCTCTTTTTTTCTTACTGATTATTCCTCTCTCTATGCAGCTCATCATTCTTCTGGCTTTAGCTATTGCCTTGTCACATTGCTTCACCATCTTCAGATCACCAGACACTATCACCCCAAGGTCTGTCTCCCAGTCCATGCAAGGTCCATCTCCCAGTTTTTCACCCCCCTACCACATTCAGTTCTTTTGGATTACCGCACCCCAAATGCATGACTCTACACTTCTTGGCATTGAATCCCAGCTGCCAAGTCTTCGATCACTCTTCAAGTTTCTTAAATCACTTTTTATTCTTTCTACTCCTTCAAGCAGGTCCACTCTGTTGCATATGTTAGTATCATCCACAAATGGGCAAACTTTACCTTTTATCCCTTTCGCAATGTTGCTCACAAAGATACTGAACAGAACCGGTCCAAAGAAAGAGCCCTGTGGCACTCCACTTAACACCATTCTCTCTTCACAGTAGGTTCCATTTACCATTATGCACAGTCTACTGTCAGTCAACCAGTTTTTAATGCAGTCTACCACCTTGGCACCATCTCTGAAGCTTCTCATTTTATTCACAAGCCTTCTATGCAGACCATATCAAAAGCTTTGCTGAAAGCCAAGTAAATCACATTGATTGCTCTTCCTTGATCCAATTCTCTAGTCACCCAATTAAAACAATCAATAAGATTTGTCTGACAGGATCTTTCCCTGGTGAATCCATGCTGCCTGCCTCGTGTCCAGGAACCCACCAGATTGTAGATAGTTCACTATCCTTTCCTTCAGCAGAAACTCCATTAATTTTCTGACCACTGAGGTGGGCTAGCCGGCCAGTAGTTTCCAATTTCCTCTTTGCTACTACTTTTGTGCAGCGGGATCACGTGCTGCCTGGAACCGACCCTCGCTTGCCTTGACTATGCTCGGACTGAACTTGTTATTTGACCCCTGCTTTGATTGACCATTTCTGGACTGATACTCCGGCTCTGACCCTTGCGCTTCACTCTGACACTCTTTTCTGGCCTACTGTGGCTACCAAACCAACCTACTTGGAATCCACCCGCAGCCTTCACCTGACTAGACCCGCAGGCGCTGCCTGCCTTGCCCGGAGAACCTTCCTAAACTGTTACCTCCCTGAGGTCTCTGGAGCTTCCAGTTCAGGTCTGGTCCATTCTCTCTGCATCAGCCGTGCACCCTTGCTCGTGGTAGGCACACCCCTCCGCTACCTCTCCGGGAGACCATCTGAGGCCCACCTAAGTCCAGGCGGTCCGGGTACCCAAGGGCTCAACCCGCGGAAACCCTGGATTGTTATTGGTGAAGCTCCAGCTAGCCTCTGTCTCCTCGTGTGCTCCGCCTCCTGGTGGCAGGCGCTTTCTGGGTCCAACCAGAGGGCCGTACCAATCCTGCACCAGGCCAAGGGTCCACCTCCAGCACAACAGGTTGCCAAGGCCATGGACTCGGCGGAGTCTTCTGCCTTGCAGGCCATCCCTGGTCTGGCCACTCGTGTCAGAGAGCAACAACAGATTTTGGAAGCATTGACCTCCTCTGTGGAAAAGATGCGTTCTCAAATGGAGGAATCTGCCATGTCAACCCAGGGGCCCTTGCCCATACCTTGCCCTCACGGGCACCACTGGCCCTCCCAGCTCCACCCTGTTTCAATGGGGATCCTCGCCTCTGTCGAGGCTTCATAAACCAATGTTATATGTAGTTCTCACTGCAACCATCACTTTTTCTGATGAAGCAACTAAGATTACGTTCATCCTTTCACGTCTTGAGGGGAAGGCCCTGGCATGGGCTTTCCCGCTCTGAGAGCATTCCGACGCAATTCTTCACCAACTCCCTCAGTTCATTTCCATCTTCCGACGCACCTTCGAGGACCCAGGATGACAGGTGGTCACTGGCCACCACCTACTCCACCTCCGTCAAGGCTCGCCCTTGCTTGCTGAATATACAGTGGAGTTTAGAACTCTAGCAACTGAGTTGGGTTGGCAAGAAGACTGCCTGCAGGCACTTTACCTCAAGGAACTGTCTCCTGCCCTTAAGGAAGAACTAGCCACCCGCGAGATCCCTGTACCTCTGGAAGACTTGATCTCCCTGGTCGGTAGAATCGACTACCGCCTTCGACAACGGCATCAGGAGGTAAAGGTCCTTCGACCTCCTGTCCTACAACCACCGCGTTCGGTGAGTCCTCGGTTGAAGGCCTTACCAGCAGCTCTTCAACATCCCGAGGAGCCTATGCAGATCAACCGTGGCCGCCTGACTCCAGAGGTACGTCTCCGATGCAGAAAATCTGGTCTCTGCTTATATTGCGGCAGTTCCGGACACCTTCTTCAGACTTGCCCTATGCATCCAGGAAACTCCAAAGCCTGAGCCCGGCAGGGGTCCCGAGCTTGGGCACTACAGTTTCTGGCCCTCAACTGTTGCTGCCAATCTCCCTTCTTAGGGAGTCACGTTCATTCGCCACCACCGCCTTCGTGGACTGTTAAGGATCACCCCGCCAGGGGGGGCGGAGTTAACAATCTGTTATGAATTAGGATGCTGAGTTAGCAATCTGCTAGCGATTACCCCGCCAGGAGGGCGGAGTGAGCGATCTTTTATTGATCAGCTCGTCCCAAGGGGAGGAGATAGAAGTCTGATAGGCTCGGCTCCTGTAGGAGGAGGAGTTTAGCAATCTGTTACGGATCTTGCTAAGGAGTAGCAATCTGTTAGTGCTCTGCTCCCCAGAGAGAAGAAGTAGCAACTGTTATGCTGTGTTCCTGTAGAAAGATGAGCCAGCAACCTGTATGATATCTGATATGGATCAGCTTCCGCAGAGAGAGGAGTAATGGTCTGATATGGGTGGCTCCCACAGAGTGGCAGATGATAATACCGTTCTATTAGTGTAAGGAGTAACACTTAGTAGAAATAGTGAATCCCTGGGCCGATGGCAGATGACAGCGCCCTCAAATAGAGATCCTGAGAGGAACCACCGGCTAGGCTGGAGTATTGAGACAAACACAGATAGTTCTTTATTAGATTGGAAGTAGAACCACCAGAGGTCGCAGTAGTGAGTTGATGTGCCTGGCAGGGCTGAAGTCCCTCTGATACTGGAACTACGATCTCTGAGTTGCTGAGCTGTAAGGAGAAACTATAGGTAGTGAGTAGACAGGGTATGCTGGGCATAACCAGTGGTAGATGATACACTCACAATTGTAGATATCTGTAATGTCTTCTTATGCAACAGAGAGTCTTCAGTATTCAGGACAGGAGCCGCAGGCGAGTACTGGTTCCTATAGGCAGTCTGAAATAGAACTCACAATAAGTGTGTATGGGATGACTTCTGGAATAGAAGAGAGGCTAGAAGAGATTTAGGAACAAGGGCCCTCGTGGAGCGAGTACCGGTTCCTGTCTGTAATAGGACTCACTGTGTTCACATCTGCGATTGCCTCCAGGCAATAGGAGTCTTCTGAGTCTTCGGGAACGTAGGCCCTCGAGGAGCGAGTACCGGATCCCATCCAACAATCTGAAATCAAGAAGAGAGAGAGGGGAGCCCCCGAGGAGCGGGTACTCCTAGTAAGTTTGAAAAGGCCAAGCAGTGGAGAAAGATTTCCTCTCGCTGACTCGGATCGTAGTTGCAAGTAGCGTGGACTGCAGAAGCAAGTCCCGATGGAGTTCCTTGCTAACTCGTTTGTAGTTAGCAAAGACCTTTTAAATTGAAAATGGATGATGTCACTACGGGGGACGCCCCCGAGGTTCGTGCCCTTGCTGGTACAAAGTCTGGAGCATGCGCGCCCTTATGTCATCAGGAACATGGCGGATCCATAGCGTCAAGCCAGCCCGGGGATTCCGGGACCAAGAGGTGGGGATAAGCCGCGGCTGCATCTGTCCGTCTGAGCCGAAGGGAGTCACCACAAAGGTAGAGAGGGTGGAGCGAGGGCGAGAATAGGCACGAACGCAACATGGACACTGGAGCGAGTGGAAATTTCTTTATGGAAGAAATAGTCAAGCTCCTTCAGATACCAGTCCAACCACTGGAAGTACCACTAAGTATTGCCTCAATTCAAGGAGAACCTCTCCCTGATCAGATCACTCACTGTACCATGGCCATTCGTCTCAAGTTGGGACCCTCCATGATGAGGAGATCTCCCTCCTGATCTTGAAACTATCAACATACCCCGTAGTCCTTGGACTTCCTTGGCTTCAGTTACACGAACCCTACTTCAACTGGCAATCCCTGCAACTCACACAGTGGGGCTCTCAATGTCAAACTCAATGTTTACGGCAAGTGTCTCCATCTGTGACAGTTTTAAGCTCTACAACCCTTCCTGGGGTACCTGCTCTGTACTCAGAATTTGAAGACGTGTTCTCCAAACAAAACGCCGATATTCTGCCTCCACTCCGGAAGTTTAACTGCTCCATAGAACTCCTACCTGGAACCATGCCTTCCAAGGGCAGAACCTATCCTCTTTCACTCCCAGAAACCCAAGCGATGTCAACATACATCAAAGAAAATTTGGCCAAAGGGTTCATAAGATCCTCTACTTCCCCGGCAGGCACTGGGTTCTTCTTTGTAAAGAAGAAGGATGCCAGTCTAAGACCATGCATAGACTACAGAGGTTTGAATGCAGTAACCCGTAAGGGCTGGTACCCACTGCCACTTATCAGTGAACTGTTCGACCGCCTACAGGGTGCACAAATCTTTACTAAGCTAGATCTACGGGGGCATATAACCTAGTAAGGATTCAACCAGAAGATATCTGGAAAACTGTCTTCAACACAAGAGATGGTCACTACGAGTACATAATAATGCCCTTTGGGCTTTGCAATGCCCCTGCTATCTTCCAGCGGCTAATGAACGAGATTTTCTGGGACCTTTTGTACTCATTCGTCGTAGTGTACCTGGATGATATATTAACCTTCTCCAAACACCTGAAATCTCATCATTCCCACATTCAAACAGTCCTCTAATGCCTTAGAGACCATCATTTCTATGCTAAGTTAGAGAAGTGCATTTTTGAGCAATACAGTTTCCTATTCCTAGGCTACATCATCTCTAGCCATGGGTTCACCATGGATCCTGACAAACTCCAGGGTATTTGAGATTGGCCTCAACCAGTGGGTCTCCGAGCCCTACAAAGATTTCTTGGATTCACAAATTACTAGAGATGTGAATCGTGTCCTCGATCGTCTTAACGATCGATTTCGGCTGGGAGGGGGAGGGAATCGTATTGTTGCCGTTTGGGTGTGTAAACTATCGTGAAAATCGTTAAAATCGTGAGCCGACACACTAAAACCCCCTAAAACCCACCCCCGACCCTTTAAATTAAATCCCCCACCCCCCCAAACCCCCCCCCAAATGCTTTAAATAACCTGGGGATCCAGCGGTGGTCCAGAACGGCGGCGGTCCGGAACGGCCCCCTCAATTGAATCCTGTTGTCTTCAGCCGGCGCCATTTTGCAAAATGGCCGCCGCAAAATGGTGGCGGCCATAGACAAAAACGATTCGACGCAGGAGGTCGTTCCGGACCCCCGCTGGACTTTTGGCAAGTCTTGTGGGGGTCAGGAGCCCCCCCCAAGCTGGCCAAAAGTTCCTGGGAGTCCAGCGGGGTTCAGGAAGCTATTTCTTGCCGCGAATCATTTTCCGTACGGAAAATGGCGCCGGCAGGAAATCGACTGCAGGAGGTCGTTCAGCGGCGGTCCGGAACCCCCGCTGAACGACCTCCTGCAGTCGATCTCCTGCCGGCGCCATTTTCCGTACGGAAAACGATTCGCGGCAAGAAATCGCTTCCTGAACCCCGCTGGACTCCCAGGAACTTTTGGCCAGCTTGGGGGGGCCTCCTGACCCCCACAAGACTTGCCAAAAGTCCAGCGGGGGTCCGGAACGACCTCCTGCGTCGAATCGTTTTTGTCTATGGCCGCCGCCATTTTGCGGCGGCCATTTTGCAAAATGGCGCCGGCTGAAGACAACAGGATTCAATTGAGGGGGCCGTTCCGGACCGCCGCTGTTCTGGACCACCGCTGGATCCCCAGGTTATTTAAAGCATTTGGGGGGGGGGTTCGGGAGGGTGGGGGATTTAATTTAAAGGGTCGGGGGTGGGTTTTAGGGGGTTTTAGTGTGCCGGTTTTCCTGCCCTCCCCTTCCCCCGATTTACGATTTTTTAACGATAAATCGGGGGAATTGGTATTGTATCGTGGCCCTAACGATTTTTGACGATTTAAAATATATTGGACGATATTTTAAATCGTCAAAAAACGATTCACATCCCTACAAATTACTATCGAAACTTCATCGCCAATTACTCCACGTTGGCCACTCCACTCACTGCTATGACAAGGAAAGGATGTGATCTTCGAGTCTGGAGCCCCAAGGCCAATCAACCTTCCACGCCTTGAAAGAGACTTTCTATATCGGCCCATGTCTACGTCACCCGGATCCTAACTGCCCCTTCATAGTCAAAGTCGACGCATCCGCCATTGGAGCAGGAGCAGTATTGAGTCAATACTCCACCAAGGGAAACCTAGTTCCATGTTCTTTCTATTCACATAAATTCTCCTCCACAAAACAGAATTATACCATAGGGGACCGTGAACTCCTAACAGTGAAACTTGCACTCCAGGAATAGCATCCCTGGCTTGAAGGGGCGCAACATAAACTCACAATATTCACTGACCATAAAAAATCTGGGACACCTAAAAGAGGCCCAATTACTTAACCCAAGACAAGCCTGCTGGGCCCTGTTCTTTGAGTGCTTCAACTTTGAGCTCTGCTATCGCCCAGCAGCGAAAAACCTCTGTGCAGATGCACTCTCTCGCTCCGTCAAGCCAGAGGACACACCCGAGACTCCCAGACACATCACTGATCCAGCTTGCATATCAATTGCAGTCACCACCACGGTACCAGCCGGTAAGACTGTGGTCCCCCGCCATCTTCTTGAACACGTGCTCCATTGGGCTCACGATTCCAAGCTGGCCTGTCACCCCGGCAGAGCCCAGATTCTCGAAATACTCCAAAGACACTATTGGTGGCCTGGTATGACAAAAGACTCCCGAGAATACGTGGACTCCTGTCTGGTTTGCGCACAGCAAAAGCACCCGACTGACCACCCATGGAGGCTTCTTCAACCTCTTCCTGAGCCCACAAATCCTGGTCAAGTCTCTCCACAGATTTCATCATGGATCTGCCTCCTTCAAAAGGAAATATGTTGTCAGAAAATATCTTATTATTTTGTGCTTTATTGATAATTACTTATATTCAGTGTAGTCAGTAATCAATTAGCCATAAGAGACATGTTAGCATTAATACCCATATGCCTTTTCTTCTTTTAAAAGCCATGACTTTGGTCAGGGCCCTGCTGGATACATTTCAGCTCTCCCCCTTTACAGACTTTGAAGAAAAGAAAAAGAAGTTGTTTATGACTATTTCCTTATCTTTAGTGGGAAAGGAATGTTTCATTTTATGGCCTTGAGAAGCCTCAACCATTTGGTCACTCAGGCATGTAGCCTAGGATGGAGGGGAGTGCATAAGCTCTTCTCTCAGAACTAGAAAGAAAGTAAAAAGACAAAAAGATTTTTTGCCTGGCACACCTTGGCATTAAATAAAAGACCGAAAATGGGCACCGCTTTACACAGGGTAAGAAAAACTCCTATTTTCCAAATTCTGAAATTAATAACATTGTTTGAACCTTATTCAAGGTTTTTAGAACTGAAGTTCTTCAAAGGCTAAAAAAAGATAGATGTATTGATAGAAAAGATACAGTTACTCTGGATCAAAGAATCAAAGGATTTTCTAGGTTATAAAACCAGAAGCAGACACAGAAAAAAAAGGAGTGTGACTTTGGATTTTTCCTTGCACGTGGATATAGAGAGACAAGAGCGGGCTGCTTCAGATATCTGGTAAAGATATAATCATTTATTCAAGTATATGAGAACCTTTAATTGCTATTGTTTCTAGATTGGCAGATGTATTAGAAATGTAATAATTAAGTAAAAGATGTCATTGGTCGATATCTACCTAATTTTAATCTTTTCAGTTACCCTATTAATTGTTTTCACATTGATTGTAGGATATACTCTGGTAAAGTTAAGATTTGAACATAGAAATGTTTCTTAGTTATTTAGAGATTTTAATATTGATACCTTTCTTTATGTGAAATAAAGAAAATATGTTTTACTACAAACTGACTAGTTTATTTTAAATGCATTCTGTGCTGCATGAATTATTGGTGACTGAAGTTCTGGAGTAGATAAGAACACACATCTCTGAAATTAAACAATAAACTTTTTGTCTATAGGCAAGAAGGGTAAAAGGGAGGATTTAAGTAAGAGGTTTTCATCCAAGCAGGATTCCAGGTAATAGTTTTTAATTCTGCTAGTGGTAAAAATCTCTATGCTTCCATTCAAACCCTTTCACAATGGTAATCTGGGTCATCATTGACCGCTTCTCAAAAATGGCCCAGTTCGTCCCCTTACCTGGACTCCCATCGGCTCCAGAGCTAGCTCGACTCTTCTTAACCTACGTATTTCGTTTACATGGTCTACCACAGGAAATCGTCTCCGATTGTGGCCCTCAATTTTCCACTAAATATTGGAGGTCTCTCTGTAAAATGTTCAATATTACATTAAACTTAACATCAGCCTATCATCCGCAAGCAAATGGCCAGGCCGAGAGGACTAATCACTAGTTGAAAACCTTCCTGCGATCCTATGTCAAACGACCAGCAAGATGACTGGGTCGACCTCCTGCCATTGACTGAACTATCCCATAACATCCATATCGCCTCTGCCACGGATGTTTCACTCTTTGCCGTAGTCTTTGGCCGTCAACTGCGCCTACCCCTGCCGGTTCCACTCAATGTACCCTCACCTGCAGCCCAATCTACAGCACAAACCATAAGCCGGCTCTGGAACCAAGTCAGGGAACGGCTCTGCCAAGCAGCTGACCGGGCCAAACACTTCACAGACACCCATCGGACTACACCTCTGTTCCTGTCTGGACAAAATGTCTGGCTTAGTACTAAGCACATCCGGTTACAATTTCCTTCCCAACAGCTAGCTCCGAAATGTATTTATCCATTTCCCGTCCTTCGACGCATAGGAGCAGTCACCTACCAGCTATAGTTTCCATCCTCCATGGGAATCCACAACATGTTTCACGTGTCACTCCTCAAGTCCCTTGTGCTCTCGTGGCCCTCCAGACGTCCACCAGCTCCACCTCAAGTCTCCGCCGAACCCGATGCCATCCAGCAGGTAAGGGAGGTCCTCGACGTCTGTCAATGCCGAGGCAGATGGGTGTACCACCTAGCCTGGGAAGGGTTCGGGGCTGAAGAAAATTTGGGGGAACCATCCCACCCTATCTTAGATAAAGACCTGTTTAGAGCCTTCCACCAGGCTCACCCTGATAAACCCTAACCGAGAAGGGGGAGGCCTAGAGGGAGGGGTACTGTTGCGCGTCCCGTCCACGCTAGGCCTGCTCCCGGGCCTACTCACCTTGCTCTTGTACTAGCGGGTCCCGAGCCGTCCTCTGCCGCTGCCAGCACTGCCCATCCATGGCGTTCCACGACGGCGTCTCCTAGGCCCTCCAAATCAGGCCTAGCTCCACGCCGGGGCACGACATCCTCTCCAGCGCTGGCCCTGCCCCTAGGTGCGCGCACGTGGACCACCCAGCCCTTTAAAGGGCCAAGGGCGGGAACCAGTTCTGCGGCGCAGCCCGATGATGTCACCTGACTTTAGTATATAAGCAAGGCCCTGTCCCCCAGAACCTCGCCTTGGCAATCAGGTCGACACCGTGGCCCAGTAAGCTTGCCTATCCTGTGTTCCAAGTGTCTCCTTGTTCCGGCATCTCCTCGTTCTAGCGTTCCCTTGTTCCTGAGTCTTCGTGTGTTCTTGTATCCTTACTCAGGTAGTACCTCCTCGGACTGATCTCTGGTACTTACCTCTGCCTGCCTGACCATTCTCTTTGTCTGCTGCCTGGAACTGACCACTGCCTGCCTGACCATTTTCTTCATCTGCTGCCTGGAACTGACCCTCACTTGCCTTGACTACTCTCGGACTGACCTTGGTATTTGACCCCTGCTTTTGCTGACCGCTTCTGGAATGATACTCTGGCTCTGACCCTTGCGCTTCACTTAGACACTCTCTTCTGGCCTACTATGGCTACCAGACCAACCTACTTGGAATCCACCCGTGGCCTTCACCTGACTAGACCCGCAGGCGCTGCCTGCCTTGCCTGGAGAATCTTCCTGAACTGTTACCTCCCTGAGGTCTCCGGAACTTCCAGTTCGGGTCTGGTCCATTCTCTCTGCATCAGCCATGCACCCTTGCTCGTGGTGGGCACACCCCTCCGCTACCTCTCCGGGAGACCATCTGAGGCCCACCTAAGTCCAGGCAGTCCGGGTACCCAAGGGCTCAACCTGCGGAAACCCCGGACTGTTATTGGTGAAGCTCCAGCTAGCCTCTGTCTCCTCGTGTGCTCCACCTCTTGGTGGCAGGTGCTCTCTGGGTCTGACCATAGGGCTGTACCAATCCTGCACCAGGCCAAGGGTCCATTTCCAGCACAACAGATATATGATACAAAAATATTAAAAAATATATGTTCACTACATTTGACCAATGATTATATATAACACTGAGTTATAAAGTGAGACTGCTCTATGATGAAGCATATTATGAAGGTCAATACTATCACATGCGTCTTGATATAACTTGTATAAGCAGGCACTTTATAGTATTCCATTGTTTTATTGAGGAGTTACCATAGTCCTCGATCTCTCTAACAGACTGATACAGTAAGGTGTGGTAGAAAGAGGTGCGTTAGTGCTGGGCGCACCCACGTTTGCCGCACGCACAGTCTGGATCACATACTGCTCGATACTGTATTTAAATGGCATGCAAATGCAAGCCACGTCCAACGCGCGTCCATGAAGCGCAATCCATTTTACTGTATAGGCGCTATACAGCGCCTATACAGTATCTTGGGTGCGCTGGTACCTGTCATTTGAAATGACATTTCAAATGACAGGTACCAGGAAGTGGATACAGGAGAGGGGCTGCCTGATCCCCTCACTCCCCGGGACAAGACCAAAGTGAATCGGGCAAACTTTCTGCCAGCCCCCGCTCACCTGCCCTGGCCGCGTGCATTTCCCGCGCTGACAGCTCTGGAGCAGCCCCAGCCAGCCCCGCTTCACTGCCTGACCCCCTAACTCCCCGGGACAAGATCGAAGTGAATCGGGCAAACTTTCCGCCAGCCCCCGCTCACCTGCTCTGGCCGCGTCCATGGGTGCCGATCTCCCGCGCTGACAGCTCCGGAGCAGCCCCAGTCCTCTCTCCCCTCCTCCCGGGGACAGCCGGCGGCGAGAGCAGCTTCAGCAGGCCGGACTGGAAGATTGGGCATCCAAATGGCAGATGAAATTTAATGTGGACAAGTGCAAGGTGTTGCATATAGGGAAAAAATAACCCTTGCTGTAGTTACACGATGTTAGGTTCCATATTAGGAGCTAGCACCCAGGAAAAGGATCTAGGCATCATAGTGGATAATACTTTAAAATCGTCGGCTCAGTGTGCTGCAGCAGTCAAAAAAGCAAACAGAATGTTAGGAATTATTAGGAAGGGAATGGTTAATAAAACGGAAAATGTCATAATGCCTCTATATCGCTCCATGGTGAGACCACACCTTGAATACTGTGTACAATTCTGGTCGCCGCATCTCAAAAAAGATATAGTTGCGATGGAAAAGGTACAGAGAAGGGCAACGAAAATGATAAAGGAGATGGAACAGCTCCCCTATGACGAAAGGCTGAAGAGATTAGGGCTGTTCAGCTTGGAGAAGAGACGGCTGAGGGGGGATATGATAGAGGTCTTTAAGATCATGAGAGGTCTTGAACGAGTAGATAGGACTCGGTTATTTACACTTTCGAATAATAGAAGGACTAGGGGGCATTCCATGAAGTTAGCAAGTAGCACATTTAAGACTAATCGGAGAAAATTCTTTTTCACTCAAAGCACAATAAAGCTCTGGAATTTGTTGCTAGAGGATGTGGTTAGTGCAGTTAGTGTAGCTGGGTTCAAAAAAGGTTTGGATAAGTTCTTGGAGGAGAAGTCCATTAACGGCTATTAATCAAGTTTTCTTAGGGAATAGCCACTGCTATTAATTGCATCAGTAACATGGGATCTTCTTAGTGTTTGGATAATTGCCAGGTTCTTGTGGCCTGGTTTGGCCTCTGTTGGAAACAGGATGCTGGCTTGATGGACCCTTGGTCTGACCCAGCATGGCAATTTCTTATGTTCTTATGTTCTTAAGAAATTGTTGCCCAGCACTTCAACTTTATCCAGGAAATCTAGTTTGGCTCAGCACTAAAGATGCCATCCTTAAAGTTTGCACAGTGATTCATGGGTCCATTTCCCACTGAGTGACAACTGGGTCTTGTGGCTTACAAGCTCAAATTACCAGCATCTTTATGGATTGACAATATTCTCCATGTTTCATTGTTGAAACCTGCAATTCTCTCTTGGCCAGGAAGACTGCCCCTCCAGACCACTGAAGTTGTTTCAGAAGAAAACACTCAATTTGAGATCCTGGAGATTTTAGAGTCCTGAAGAGTCCGCAACCAGTTGCAGCATCTTATCTCCTATAAAAACTATGGCCCTGAGGAGAATTCTTGGGAGCTGGCCTCCAATCTGCAAGCCCTCCAACTCATATCTGATTTCCACAGGAGATTTCTCGGGAAACCGAAGCCTAAAAGACTGGGGAAAGGGTTTTGGGTGGGGCTGGGGGGGGGGATGTACTGTTAGGAATATGGCTTGCAAGATGGCCCCACGAGCTGCTGTACTCATCCTGACATCGCTGAGAGTAGCCCAGGATGCCATCAACACCCTCCTGTGGCTGGGACGCCACCGTCTCTTCAACGCTGTTGAGCGTGGCACTGCAGGCTGCCACACTCTATTGCTCTGGGCCTCTCCTCCTCCTAGATGCGTGTATAAAGAGCCCATGTTGTGAAAGTTGCCTCGGTGCCTCCTGATGACATCATCACCTGAACCCCTATTTAAGTCTCCCTCTGAGGAGCAGAAGACACCTCAGCAATGGATCTCCTGCCTTGCAGTGCGTGTTCCCTTGCCTCGTCTTCCCACCTTGCCTCTCCAGGCTTGCTTCATTTTCCAACCTTGCCTTCCAGCCTGCCTCTGCCAACCTTGTCTTTCCAGTCTTGACTCCTCCATCCTTGCCTTGTCCAACCTTGTCTGTCCAGCCTTCCTTGTCCTATTTGTTTTGGCTGGTGCTTCTGTGTGTCATTGTCCAAACTTGGCCTGACTTCCAGGTCTTGACCTCTTGCTTGGACCTGACCATGATTGCCTGTCATCTGAACCAGACCTCTCGCTTGGACCTGACCACAATTGCCTTCTGCCTGGACCTCACCATTCTTGTTAGCTGCCTGCCCTGGCCTTGGCCTGTCTTCGACTCCATTAGTCTGCTATCTGCCCTAACCCCAGCGTACCCTGGGACTCTATTTTCTTCACCACCCTAGGAACCCACCTAAGACCTGCCGGCCACAAGAACCAAAGGGCTCAACCTGCGGGGGAGGCGGCTGGTATAAGTGAAGCTCCAGTCTGTTCTGCTCAGGGCACATTCGCAAGCTGCCGAAATAGGTCTCGTAGGTTCACCTACAAGGCTGTGTCAACTATGCCGTGGTGCCAAGGGCTCAGAACTACACCATCCTTCATAGATAGTGAGCCATCTACAATGCAGTGGGTTGCTGGACCCGAGGCAGCATGGATTCTCTAGGGAAGGGTCCTGTCAGACAAATCTAATTGATTTTTTTGATTGGGTGACTAGAGAACTGGATCAAGAAAGAGCACTTGATGTGATTTGCTTGGATTTCAGCAAAGCTTTTGATACAGACACACATAAAAAGCTCATGAATAAAATGAGAAACTTGGGATGTGCATCAAGGTGGTGGATTACAAACTGGTTGACTGATAGGAGACAGCATGTAATGGTAAATGGAACCTACTCTGAAGAGAGAATAGTGTTATGTAGGTTGGATGCACAGCAAGCATTCCAGCCCTGCTTACCGGCTTGGCAGGGACCTTGTCCGACTCCTTCGTCATGGCGGGGGATCCCTGCTGATGCTCCGTGTTGTCCTCAACCAGCCCTGGCCCCACTGAGTTCCCCTGCACACTGCGGCGGGAACGCCGTCCAGCAGGAAGTCTCCAGCTTGTCCCTTAGGTGCACGTGCACTTCTACATTTAAAGGGCCAGTGGCAGGAAAATGCCCGCAACCCACACCAATGATGTCAGAACCGGGGGCCTCTTTAACCCCGGCCCTTGCAACCTTCAGATGCCTCAGCAATAGGTCGAACTCCTTAGGAGCTGCTGGTTGCCATGTTCCTGACTCTGTGTTCCTCCTTCCTTGCTCCTGTCTCCACACCTTTGGATTGACTTCTGGTTTCTAACCTCGGTATGTGTATTGGATCTCTGCTTGTCTTCCGTCTGACCCGACCTCTGGAACGTCTTTTGATATCTGCTTGTCGTCCGTCTGACCCGACCTCTGAAATGTCTTTGGATATCTGCTTGTCGTCCGCCTGCCCTGACCTCTGGAACGTCTTTATTTATTTATGTATTTATTTATTTGAATTTTTTATATACCGATATTCCTATAAAGAATATAGATCACACCGGTTTACAAAGAACTAAACTTTCGCTAGGAGGCGATACATTAAACAGTGAACATAAACCATTGAACATTTAGAAACAATTGGAATTAAGGAACAACAGCAAGCCTAGAGCCAAAATAAATAAAATTGAGAATCAATCATAAAATAAAATAAGATAAAATAAATAAATAAAATGAATGAAGCGAAAAAACATATAGTACATTATTAAAATAGGATTGTGACCTTAAAGGGCTGTGAAGAGAGAGTTCAATAAGTCCACTAAATGATTAGTCATAAGTCATTGTATTCATGTTTTAGGATCTGCATCAAGGAGAACCAAGGTTTACAGGGAAAGTTTGATTAAACAGCCAAGTTTTTAAGTCCTTCTTGAATGTTAGGAGACACTGTTCTTGACGGAGGTCAGGTGGGAGAGTGCTCCAAAGCGTCGGCCCAGAAGTAGATAATGCTCTTTTGCTTAGTAATGATTTAGTAGGGGGGACATGCAGAGAGCCCTTATAAGCTCTTCTGATAGGTCTTTCAGAAGAATGAGCACGGAATTGATGGCACAGATTGAGAGGGGCGGTTTTATGAATATCTTTATGTATCATCATGAGTACTTTGAACGAAATCCTGGGACTGCAGTATGGGAGAGATATGATCTCTTTTATTTGAATTAGTAAGTAGTCTCGCTGCGGTATTCTGTATCATCTGCAGAGGTTTTATTGTTATTGCAGGGAGCCCAAACAAGAGGGAATTACAATAATCTAATTTGGTAAGGATTAAGGACTGTAGCACTAGTCGGAAATCTCGAAAGTGAAGGAGAGGTTTAAGTTTTTTTAATACTTGTAATTTAAAAAAACATTCTTTTGAAGTGTTTTGGACAAAAGATTTAAAATTGAATTGGTCGTCTAGTTGTCTTTGGATATCTGCTTGTCATCTGCCTACCCAAACCTCTGGAATGTTCTTGGATCTCAGCTTGACCACTGCCTGCCTCGACTGTGGACCATCCAACTCCATCTTTTCCTCTCATCATGGGATTCCTCATCACCAGAGACCCGCATCTAAGTCCAGCTGGCCCCGGTACCCTAGGGCTCAACCTGCGGGGAACGAGGGCTGGTATTGGTGAAGGTCATTTGGGTCTCCACACCACCCAGTTCCGCCCGTTGATGACGAGGACCTGCAAGGGTTCCTCTGCATATAGCTCCAACCTCATCTTAGCCAAGGGTCCACTTTTCAACAAGTGGAGTGCTACAAGGACCAGTTTTGGGGGCTGGTTCTGTTAAATATCTTCGTGAGAGACACTGTGGAAGGTTATAGAAGGAAAAGTTTGTCTTTTTGCAGATGATGCTAAGATCTACAAAAGTGTGGATAACCTGAAGGAGTGGAGAGCATGAAAAGTGATTTAAGACTGAATTGTTAAAGATTTGGCACCTCGGATTCAATGTCAAGAAGTACAGAGTCATACATCTGGGGTGCAGTAATCCAAAAGAGATGTAGTTAATGGGGAATGAAAGACTAAAATATACTGGGAAAGTGTGCTTCGGATGATAGTGTCTGATGATCTGAAGGCAGTGAAACAATGATAGCTAAGATCAGAGAGATGCTGGGCTGCATAGAGAGGAATAACCAGTAAGAAAAAGGAGGTGATAATGCCCTTGTCCAGGTCCTTGGTTAGACCTCACCTGGAGTAATGTGTTCAGCTCTGGAGACCTTCTCAAAAAGGATAGAGAAGGATGGAGGTGGTCCAGGCAAGGGTGACTAAAATGGTGTGGGTTTTTTGTCAGAAATCTTATGAGGAGAGGCTGAAGTATCTAAATATGTATACCCTGGAAGAGAGGAGGTGCAGGGGAGATAAGAAACAGATCTTCAGATACCCGAAAGACTTAATGATTCCCAAACTTCAAACCTTTTCTGTTGGAAAGGAAACTATAGAACTAGAGCTCACAAAATTAAATTCTAGGGAGGATGTTTCATATCTAACATCAGGAAATATTTCTTCAGGGAAAGGATGGTAGATGCAGGAATGCCCTCCCAGACAGGTGATGAGGATGAAAATAGTAAATGAATGCAAATGGGCATGGGATAAACATTGCAGATTACTAGAGGCTAGAGAGTGGAAGAAAAGGGTGCATAGAGATAACCTGCATGGAGCAGCGGTTACAACCTTTAACAGAAGGCTTGGGGGTGACCTGCACGGAGAGGCAGTTACAACCATAAGTAGTTTGGTGGGTAAACTAAGACCATTTGGCTTTTATCGGCCATTATCTCTCTGTTACTGTGTATTTGCATATGCTAATTCAATGCAAATATGTGTCCTGAATTGTCTGCCTTTTAGGAAACTTTTACTTTTGGCGTTAGTGCCTTCCTTCCTTTTCAGGTATTCAAGTTGGCAACTCTTCTTGTACCGGCTTCCCGATATTTCTGAGATGAGGTAGAGAGAGTTGGCTGTTTTGCAGGGAAGGCTATTTGGATAAGTCGGTAACTGTATTACTTTAACACGTATACCAGTTGTTATGCCAATAAAGTTTCTTGAATCTGATTTAGAAAGAGAGAGAGATTGAGAAAGAGAGCCAGGGCGACCAAGAGCGTGGGGGCGTGTCCACCATGCGTCACAGCTGCGGGTGCGCAGGTCTTCGTTTCTCGTGAGGTTCCGCTTGCCTGCGCTCCACCCCCATTCTTCTGGTGGTATCCCGGATGCTGGCAGTCTCGCGATGTCTGGCGCCCCCCTCACCCTGCCCTGTCTCGCAGCGGCTCGCGGCCCGTTCGCTCGCTATATAAAGGAGAGAATCGGGCAGAGCAGACGGCTGGCGGCGGCGGCTCTGCGGCCTCCCCCGCCAAAGACCCGAGGGACGACCCGCCTAACCCAAGGAAACAATAAGACGTTATCGGTTTTATTTCGCAGTAACTTATTTCCTCCTTGGGGGCAGAGAGAGGGGGGAGTCCATGACAAAAACCGTAAAAAAAAAGAAAAAAATTGGGTTTTACCTTCGTTTTTAATTTTTAAGCCTTGCTTTTATTTTTTTAAAGTCTTTTATATAAGGAAAACATTTTTTGGAAGGGGACTTTTGGAAAGGTTTTCGTGGTGTTTTTTTTTTAATACATATATATACTTTATTTTTTATTTTTGTGTGGTGGTTGGAAATGGCGAGCTCGGCTAACCCGAACCCCGTGGTAAGGAGGGAGGGGATGATGCTGCCCGGGGGTGAGGGAGGGGGGGCCAGGGAGGGAGCACCCCCAGAAAAAGGGGTGAAGTCCTGGGAGGGGGCGTGGGGCTTCATGCTGTTCCCCCTCTGGGTCCGGGGAGGGGGCGGTTTCAGGGCGATGCTTAATGAAGGTATCTGGGGGAAGCTGCTGTTTCGTTTCTCTTTTGGTGGGGAGGGAGGTGCGGGCTGCCTTGAAGACGAGGCCCCCGCCCCACGCTTTGCTCTTCTCCCGCTTCTTGTGGCGCTTTCTAGGGGCTCTGGGACTGCCTGAAGTGACTCGGGTCCTGCTCTTGGAGAGGGGGAAGGCAAGGGAATGCATTCGCTTTGTTGGTCTTTGTTTTTTTCGTCAGCATCCTATGAAAAAAAAAAAAAAGCACGAAAATACGTAGGTGGAAAAGCACCATCCAAGTCTTTTCAGAGCTCGGAGAGGAGAGGAAAATTTGTCTTAATATTCGCAGATATTAAGCGGAACCAAAAACAAAAGTCACACTGCTGCTGGCCTTATGTACGATAATCCTCTTCTACACCCCCCCAAAAATAAAGAGCAAGAAAAAAAAGTCACAAAAATGATGTTAAAGTAGCCCCCCCCCCCGCAGCCTGGAGAGGTCTCCCAGTGCTCGTGTCGTTTGGGGAGTTTCGCGGCTGAGCTCTTGCCATCATGGCGTCCCTTCTCCTCCTCCTCCGTGCAGACTTGCAGTGATCCTCCTCCCTCCGGCTGCCCTGTTTATATAGAGCCATAGCCGCTCTCTAATATAGACTCTGCCAGGATGGGAAGGTGCTTTTCTGGGCTACGTCACCGCAGCTCCATTTAAACACCAGATCGGGCTTTAAATAGAGGGAGACGGCGCTGGCTGCAGGCTGGGAGGTGCATGTGGCGGCTGCTGCTGAGCGCAGGGAGGGAGACTGGCTGTGGTGTGTGCATATATAGATAAGGGAGATAGATAAACACGCATTTACGCATTCGGGGACTTGCATGAGACCTGTTTTCGGCAGCTGATGCTACCGGCGTGGCCCGGCTCCCAGTTCCTTTTACAGAATTATTGCTGCTTCTTGCCTCCTATCTTGCTTGATTAGGGAAGGGAGAGAATCTTTGGATTTGTGTGTGAGCAATTGATAACATTTTTTTCTCCAGATTGCTTTCTGTTATTGTAGTAAAGGTGAATGCATTTTTCTTTGTCTCGTAAAAGATGAGAGACGGAGAAGGAACGTGACTGTAGATTTGAGACGCCTGCAGCTAGGTTAAAACGTTGTCCGGGTATTGGATATGAGGAGTGGGGCTGTAAGATCTATGCGTGTATTTAATGTTAGGCTTTCATTAAGTTGTGATTCACGATCTGATGAGTGTCTGTTGTGCTTTACCTTTCAAACTTGCAGGAGAAAATTTCAGTTGTATTTTAAACACTGCTGCAAATAATATGCTGACAAGACTATTCTACTTCATTGATCAAATTTAAAACAATAAAAGCATTTTGATTTTTCAAAATGAAAACCTTTCAGGGTAATTTTGATTTTAAAATCGATCAGCATTTTCTTCAAATACAAGTCAAATGAAAGTGCACTGGCGGAGCTAAATTATAAAACATTTGCTGGAATCTAACTTTTATTTCCAGTTTACTTCCTCCTCCCTGTATTGGCTTCCTCTTTTTTTTTGGCCTGAGTTCACTTTTTATGGTCATGTCCACTTTTTAAAGCTTTTTTTTTTAATTTCAAACCTCAGCTATGTATGATATATGTTTGCATCCTTCATGAAATGATACCTGCATGAAGTTCAGCAGGGCCCAGTTTGAAATTTGCTTCACTTATTTCATCCTCATAGGACAATAATGCAACAAAATCAGAATGGAAAGAGAAACAGTGATTTTTGACTGTCAGTTCAATTAAATGAAATGCAGTGACCATTTTCTCCTCCTGATATCTTATTTTGGGAAAGGGCATTCTAGTTTCTCTTACCTGCTGACTTGATATTTTGCCCTTTCACAGAGTTGTTTCCTGAGTACATATTTGATGAATGAGTCTTACTAAATTGGCAGAAAATTAAATTTTACTTGGTATAGTGCAAGCTTTGTCATAGCAAAACCCACACATTTTGGTACTGTTCTATTTACAGGTTCTGATATTCTGCCCATATCAGAGCTCTGTTCTGGGCAGTTTGCAGTATACTAACAAAAACAAGCAGTACACAAAACAGTATTTGATTAGCAAAACACAGAGTAAAGCATAACAATGTGACAGGCAGCATACAATAAACAAGAGAGCACAGCAAATCACACAAACCCAGCAGTAAAAAAAAAAAAAAATAGGAAAAATTTAAGAGAGAGCCAGTTGGAAGTAGTGAGTTTCCAGCTGTTTCCTAAAGGTCTGGCAGTCTGAAGTAGAGCATGCCACCAGGGTAGGGTCCACATTTGAAAAAGCCCTGGCATGAATAATTTGCAGATGACAAGTTTCAATAGTGGGGACCATTAACATTCCTTTATCAGCAGATCTTAAGGAGCAATGAGGAAGATACTGTACTGATTTATTAGCCAGATAAACCAGAGTGATTCTCCTGAGGGAAAAAATGGTTTTCATTGAATTTCCAGAGAGTTCATAATACTCTGATCCGATAGTTGTATGGATAGAATGCCTAACTCATTATACAGAGCATGTAGGTTTGTTTATAATACTCCCTTCCTTGAATAAAATGTAAGCCAAAGTAATTTCTCTGTCAACTGGCAAGCATGTATCAGCCGTCATGTGTGGTTGACATCTTATGGTGTCGGCATGGACCCATCCCTCAGCTTGGAAAAGGTCTGAGCGAGCACAGGAATTCCCGTGCCTGCTGCCTCCTGAACCTCTCTCTCTTTGTTTATGCTATCGCACAAAAATGTTCCCAGTTAATCTTTTTTTTTTTTTTTGGTGGCCTTTTCTTAGAAATAGGCCATATGATCCTTTTTCTGCTGTCATGTTTCTCTATCTCATCTACCTATCCACTTCAGTCCCTATACACCCTCATATCTCTTGTGCTTGTCCCATACTTTCCTGCATTCAGATAAGGTCCTTGTCTCCATCCCATCCACTGGGAGACTGTTCCATGCATTCACCACCCTTTCTGTTTGGCAGTACTTCCTTAGATCAACCCACTCCTTTTCATACTGATTTCCCTGATCCCTTGTTCCAGAGTGTCTTTTCTGTTGAGAGACCCACTTCCTGTGCATTTATACCTCTAAGCTATCTAAATCTCTACCGTATTCCTTATCCTGCCTTACCTCTAAGGTGTGTGTGTCCATATGCTTAGAATGAAGACCACTGACCATTTTAGCAGCTTTCCTCTGGACCAACTTCATCCAGTTTATATCCTTTTGAAGGTACAGTTTTCAGAATTGTAAACAGCATTCCAATATCTTTTTTTCTTTTTCTACTGACCATTCCTTGCTCTGACTTGGTGAGCTTTAGGAACAGAATGTAGCTGTAGTTTCTGTTTGTCGTAGCAGAATTTGATGCACTGTGCTATCCAGCTAGAGATGGTGCGTTTGGCCACTGGTAGTCCAGGGGCCTTCGGGTTGAAAGAGACAAAGAGTTGAGAAACACGGGAGTCCGAGTTTGTTCTTTCTTTGTAGTATGCTAAGGCTCTTTTGCAATCTAGTGTGCGCAGTAATTTTTCCCTATCATTTGCATGAGGATTAGGGAAAAAGATGGGTAGTTCTATGGTTTGAGATGGACTTGAGAAACCACTTTTGGTAGGAAGGACGGGTGAGTTTGGAGAACCACTTTTTGGTGATGAAACTGTAATTTCCTAGCGTGTAGCAGATGGACTCGGGACCAATGGGTATAGTGTACTCCTGCTAGCAGTTGGAGACGGATCAGATTTCAATCTGACGTCAGCCCCTAGTACATATACCCCTGCAGGAAGTGCAGCTCTTCAGTATTTTCCGTCTCCATAGCAGTTAGGGACTATCTGCACGCTTTCAAGCGTTAGATCAAATTTAAAGAAGAAAACCCAAAATTGAAAGAAGAAAACCTACCTGAAGACGAGCCCCGCTCTCCTGCGGTGATACCCTCGGGTCCCTCTCCCAGTTGAGATTCCCGAGGTGATTTCCGGGGTCCCTCAGAGGTGAGCCTCGGTCCGGCGGCCGAATCGCGGCGAGGACCTAGCCCCCAATCCTTCGGGCGTGGCTGAGAGGCTGCGGGTGCACCCTCGAGCAAGGCGGTAAAGGTATTTGCCCTCTCCCCCCGTAGCCGGAGACCGCCCGGGACGAAACCGGGAAGCGCCGAAGACAAGGTAAGGTAGAAATCTTCTACTCTAATCCGGTCTCTGAGGGTCGAGGATGAGCACAGGTCACCGACCGGGACCAGTGCCACCGGGTTGATCCGCCCTAGCAGGGCCAGGCCCCGGCTATTCCAAGAGTCTGCCCACGTGGAGACTCTCCGAGGGGGTCGCCATATTGCCCTTGTGCTCGCAGTTGCCATCTTGGAGTGCACATCTCCGAGCCAGGCGCACAAAGCACTTGTGCGCACAGACTTATGCGCGCATAAATCCTTGCGCACATAACTTGCGCACACATAGCTGAGCGCATATCTATGGCACAGTCACGCTCACAACTTGCGCGCACAACTTACACGCTCAATCTAAGTGCACCGGAGCGCATAAGATTTACGCACCGACAACCATGGCACCCCTAGGAACAGAAATTAAAGCGCAAGGCCTCTGCCCGGCATGCCACATCAGAGCCACACAAAGCAAGGAGGCCGATGCCCTGTGCACGCAGTGCGAGGAGGCCCTGGGAGATCCAGCTCAGGGCTAGTCCAACCCAGGGCAGAGTTCCAGCTCCTCAGGGGGCACCCCGGACCTAGCCAGGGGGACCCCCCCACAGATGGGGACCCCCAAGGAACCAGCGCCTCTCGGCTTTGATCCAGCGTCCATATTATGGTTGGAGTTTTTCAAGGGTATTCACGCCTTTGTTCAAATGCAAACTGAACATCTGGCTGTCCAACCACATGCTCCACCGGAGGACCCACATGCTTCAGGCCCCTCAAGACCTAGGCACAGGCTCCCATTACCCAGAAGCCCCACCTACAGGGACTCTGACACCTCTGAGGAAGAAGCCGAACCCCTAGAAGAAGGGGAGTTCCCCCCGGGGACAGAGCCTCACCGAAACATGAGACGCTTCTTCACACAGGATGAGCTCCTGAACCTGGTCAATCAATGTCTGACGGAGCTCACTATCCTGGGCCCAGGTACTTCGGGGGAACTGAAACCGAACCCCCTGCTGGAGTGTCTTCGACAGACTTCTCGCCATTTCCCTCTGTTACAAGCAGCACAACAGCTGATTGACCTGTAATGGAATGCTCTGGAGTCTGCATTCAAAGGGGGATGAGCCTTGCGGCCCTGTACCCCCTGGACCCAGCAACCAAAGATCTTCTTGCATGCCCAAGAGTGGATGCTATGGTCTGCATGTTCTCTAGGCGCACCACTATCCCAGTGGAGGGAGGAGCTGCGCTCAAAGATGCACATGACCGACGTCTGGAGTCCATCCTCAAACAATCATTTGACGTCGCCGCTATGTCTCTACAAATTGCGGCCTGCTGTACCATGGGGACACGTGCCCCCCTATCACAAACCAGGAACAACACCCCGGGAGAAGATATGGAACCAGCAATATCATTCCTAGTGGCCGCTGCCTCCGACCTAGTGCGCACAGCGGCCAGAGGAGTGTCCTCTGTGGTGGCTGCCAGGAGACAACTCTGGCTCCGAAGCTGGTCGGCCGACGCATCTTCCAAAACGCGCCTCACAAGGATGCCCTTCAAAGGATCCCTCCTGTTCGGCAGTGAACTAGAGAAACTGGCCGACAAATGGGGCGAGTCCCCATTGCTGCGACTGCCGGAAGATAAGACAAAGAGAAATCAGCGTCCCTTCCCCAGGTCCTCCAGGGGCAGAAGTTCGCAGCGCTTCAATCCTTACAGGAACAACTATCAAGCGCCCCGCCCTACGGGCAGGAACCAGTCCTTTCGGACCAAGCACAACAAGAGGGAAGCCAGCTCGGGTACGGGCCCCAGCCACACCCCACAATGAGATTCAGCCGACCCATCCAAGGGAAGAAGCCATAGGGGGCAGATTAGCCCTATTCTACCACAGATGGGTCGAGATAACCTCGGACAAGTGGGTCCTAGCCATCATTCGGGAGGGGTACTACCTGGATTTCCTACGAACCCCTCCGGACAAGTACGTGGAGTCCCCCTGCCACGACCCCTCCAAGAGGGCGGCGGTGGAAGCTACACTGTCCAGGCTACTGGCACTCGAGGCCATAACCCCAGTACCTCCACAGGAAATAAATACTGGCCATTATTCCATTTATTTTATCATTCCCAAGAAAGAGGGAACATTCAGGCCCAACCTGGATCTCAAGTCGGTCAACCGCCACCTCAGGATCCTTCGCTTCCGCATGGAAACCCTACGATCCGTTATAAGGGCGATACAACCAGGAGTGTTTCTCACATCCCTGGATCTTTCGGAGGCCTATCTGCACATCCCCCATTCATCAGGAACATCAGCGCTACCTACACTTCAAAGTCCTGAACTGTCACTACCCGTTCCGGGTACTACCCTTCGGGTTAGCCACAGCACCCCGGACGTTCACCAAGGTAATAGTGGTGGTGGCGGCAACACTGAGGAAGAAAGGAATCCTTGTTCACCCCTACCTGGACGATTGGCTGATCAGAGCAAAGTCACCGGAGGAAAGCCGCCAAGCAACCAGCAGTCATAACTCTACTGGAAAGCCTAGGATGGGTAGTCAACACAAACAAAAGCTCCCTACAGCCCTCACAGTCGCTGGAGTACCTAGGAGTCCGATTCAACACCAAAGAGGACAAGGTCAGCCTGACCCCCACAAGGAGATCAAAATTGTGGAACCGGCTACAAACCTTGCTGGACTATCCTCGTCCCACAGCATGGGATTACCTGCAAGTCCTTGAGCTGATAGCATCCACACTGGACGTTGTGCCATGGGCGCGAGCCCACATGAGACCCCTACAGCGCTCACTCCTATCACGGTGGAGCCCATGGTCCCAGAACTACACCGTACGTCTATCACTCCCGGGCAGAGTTCGGACCCAGCTACGGTGGTGGCTGCAGGCCAGCCACATGAGCCGGGGATCAAGTCTGTCCTCCCCAATCTGGACTCTACTCACCACAGATACCAGTCTACGAGGATGGGGAGCACACTGCGAGGAGCTAACTGCCCAAGGGCAGTGGTATGCAGAAGAGGCGGGATGGAACATCAACCGCCTAGAAGCGCGAGCAGTCAGACTAGCCTGCATGCGGTTCGCCCACAGACTTCGAAACAAAGCGGTCAGAGTAATGTCGGACAACACCACGACAGTGGCCTACATCAACCGGCAGGGGGGAACCAGAAGCCAACAGGTGTCCCTAGAAATAGACCCCTGATGGTGTGGGTGGAAGCAAACCTCCAGGAGATCTCCGCCGCCCATATCGCTGGGAAAGACAACATCACGGCAGACTTCCTCAGCAGGGAAAGTCTAGACCCAGGAGAATGGAGGCTGTCACCCACAGCCTTCAAGATAATAGTGGATCGGTGGGGGACACCGGACATGGACCTTCTGGCAAACAGATCCAATGCCCAAGTATCCAGATACTTCAGCCGCAGTCGGGAACCGCAGTCCCAAGGGATCGATGCCCTGGTACAGCCCTGGCCCCCGGGGACTCTACTATATGCCTTCCCGCCGTGGCCCCTACTGGGCGCAATCATTCACAAGATACACCTACACAAGGGACTAGTTCTTCTGGTGGCTCCGGACTGGCCAAGAAGACCCTAGTACGCAGACATGAGAAGACTGCTGGCAGGGAACCCCTTACCCCTGCCCCCACACAGGGATCTGCTACAACAAGGTCCGATCCTCCACGAGGACCCAGCTCAATTCTCTCTTACGGTCTGGCCATTGAGAGGGTTCGCCTGAGAAAGAACAGGTACTCAGGGGCGGTAATCGACACCCTCCTACGAGCACGCAAGTTCTCCACATCAGTAACATACATAAGGATCTGGAGAGTATTTGAAGCCTGGTGCGAAGACCACAACATCAAACCACATTCATTCACTGTCCCCGTGATCCTGGAATTCTTACAGAACGGACTACAGAAGGGCCTGTCCCTCAATTCCATCAAGGTACAGGTGGCTGCCCTGTCATGCTACGGCTTCAAGAGCGAGAGCGACAGCATAGCCTCTCACCCGGACGTGTCATGCTTCCTGAAAGGAGTCAAACACATTCGCCCACCAGTAAAGTGGCCGGTACCTCTGTGGAATCTCAATCTCGTTTTGGGCTTCCTAGCGGGAACCACCTTCAGACCCCTACGAGGCCTTTCCCTTCGCCTGTTAACGTTGAAGACGGTGTTTCTGCTGGTGGTGTGTTCAGCCCGCCGCATATCGGAACTACAAGCACTGTCCTGCCATGAGCCGTTCCTCAGGCTCACCCCGGAGTCCATCCAACTACGCACGGTCCCCTCCTTCCTCCCCAAAGTGGTCTCTCACTTCCATCTTAACCAGACCATCTCGCTACCAACGGCAGATGCCCGGAAGAATTCGGAAGAAGCCCGTAGTCTCCGCCACCTCAACATCGGTAGACTCCTATCCAGATACCTGGCATTGTCTGAGCCCATATGAAAAACGGACCACCTTTTCATCCTTCACAGCAGAAAGAAACAAGGGGAAGCAGCCTCACGGGCAACCATCGCCCGCTGGATCAAGGAAGTCATCAAGGCGGCCTACGTAGAAGCTGGCAAGCCACCACCTCTACAGGTCAAGGCCCATTCTACCAGAGCCCAGGCAGTATCATGGGCAGAAACTAGAATGCTGTCACCTGCCGAGATCTGCAGGGCGGCTACATGGTCCTCCATCCATACCTTCTCCAGATTCTACCGTCTGATGTTCAGGCTTGGGAGGACACAGCATTTGCAAGGGCAATACTAAGTGGGTCACGGGCAGCCTCCCACCCGGATCGGGAATAGCTTTTATACATCCCATTGGTCCTGAGTCCATCTGCTACACGCTAGGAAATGGAGAAATTACTTACCTGATAATTTCGTTTTCCTTAGTGTTAGCAGATGGACTCAGCATCCCACCCTTGGTTGCTGTCACGCAGGGCCTTCAAATGTTCAAGGGTAAGCCATGTTTTTCATTTACCTAGGGCATCCACCCTGCCGTGTGTCGATGCTTTCCGGTTGAGTACACTGGCGGTCTCCAGCTAGAGTCAATCAACCAGTTCAAGTTAATCAAGTTTAACATTTAACCAAGTTATGAAGTTATCCAAGTTAACCAAATTATTAAGTTAATCAATCAGTCAGTCACACACATATCCACAATGCTTTTTGAGGAGAATACTGAAGAGCTGCACTTCCTGCAGGGGTATATGTACTAGGGGCTGACGTCAGATTGAAATCTGATCCGTCTTCAACTGCTTGCAGGAGTACACTGTACCCATTGGTCCTGAGTCCATCTGTCTACACTAAGGAAAATGAAATTATCAGGTAAGTAATTTCTCCAATATGGAGAATAATGGACCAAGGCCTATAATTCACTGACTGGTCATGCTGATGTTACTGCAACCAGGAATACCACCTTCCATGTGAGATATTTAATATGTGCCAAGTCCATGGGTTCAAACGGGGAAAGCATAAGCTGTTCAAGAACTATGTTGAGGTTCCACAGAACTGGAGGCTTAGAGATCAGAGGACGAAGGTGAGTTAATCCCTTAATGAAATGGGATAGTAGGGGGTGATTGGATATAGGAATATTGTTAACTGGTCTATGATATGCCCCTATGGCACTGAGATGAACTCTAATGGATGATGTTGTAAGACCAGCTGTGTACAGTGTATGAAGATAACCAATGAGTAGCTCAGGTGAGCAGTCCAATGGTGGTACGCCATTGGAAGTGCACCAGGTAGAGTAGCGTTTCCATTTATAGCTATAATCTTTCCTCGTTGAGAGTTTTCTTGATTCTAACAAGATGAACTGTGCCGAAGTGGAAACTCCCTGTTCTGTTAAAAGGAGCCTTTTAATCTCCATGCAGTCAAATGGAGAGATGAGTGTAGCGGGTGTAGAAGCGCCCTTGATCTTGGAAGAGAAGATCTGGGCGATTTGGTAACCGAATTGGGTTCGTGATGGACAATCGGAGAAGGAAATTGTACCACGGTTGCCTTGGCCAGGCCGGGGCTACGAGTATCAGTTGAGCTTTGTCTGCTATGCACTTTTGAATTGTCCTTGTTATGAGTGATATGGGAGGAAAGGCATACAGGAGGCCTGTCGTCCACGGGATGAGGAAGGCATCTTGACTGATCCTGAACTGGCTCTGTCTTATCAAGCAGAATTTGGGAACTTGAGCGTTGATTTCCATTGCAAAGAGATCTATCGAGGGTGTCCTCCACTGAATGAAGATGTCTTGGGCTACATCCGAATTGAGTGTCCATTCATGCAGATGAAAGATACGACTTAGCCTGTCCGCTCTTGTATTTTCCACTCCTGGTAGGTAAGTTGCTTGCAGATGTATGCAATGTCGGTGAGCATGTTTGAAGATTGTCAGGGTCTCCTTGCAAAGGGACCATGAACCGGACCCTCCTTGCTTGTTGATATTAAACATTGCCATTTGATTGTCTGTGTAGATCATGACCCTGCATCCCTTTTAAGTGATCTTGAAACACTTGTAGTGCATTTCGAATTGTCCTGAGCTCCAATAAATTTATCTGCAGGTTCTGTTCGGAAATTGTCCATAACCCTTGCGTTTCGTAAATCTCGCTGTGCTCCCCATCCCTTGTGAGACGCATCTGTGGTTAAGACTGCGTTGTGAGGAGGGGGACTGAATAATGCTCCCTTGGAAAGGGTGGATTCTAGGAGTCACCATGTTATGTCCTGTATCATCTTGGAGGTCAACAATAACTTTTGTGTCAACGGTTGTGAGTGTTGTTTCCATTGATGTTTTAGTCCCCATTGCAGGCGTCTCATGTGTAGCCCGGTGTTGAACTGTGAAAATAGCCGCCGCCATGTGGCCTAGGACTACTAAAACGTGTCTCACCGAAGGCCTTTGAGTATGGTTCAACACATGGAGAAGTTGACGTAGTTGTGATCTCCTGTCATTTGGTAGGTATGCCCGATTGCAAGTGGTGTCCAGGCATGCTCCTATGAATTGCAGCTGTTGTGTTGGTTGTAGTGTGATTTCTGAAAATTGATCACTAGCCCTAATTCCTGTAAGCAGGCTATCATCTGTAGGAGGTGGTCGATCAAGATGTCCGGAGTCGAGGCGATTATCGGCCAATCGTCCAGATATGGGAAAATGGTTTATACCCTGTTGTCTGAGATGAGCCACCACCACAACCATGCATTTGGTGAAAACCCTGAGTGCAGCCGATAGTCCAAAGGGGAGAACTTTGTACTGGTAGTGGTGATGCCTGTAGCGAAAGCATAGGTATAGCCAAGAGGATGGATGGATTGGAAATGTGTATAAGCGTCCTTCAGATCGATGGAACACATCCAGTCATTGGGTTGAATCAGAAGTAGGATCGATTTCAATGATACCATCTTGAATTTCTCTTTGATCAGGAATTTGTTCAATTCCCGCAGATCTGGTATGGGAGGAAGGCCACCCGACTTTTTGGGTATGAGGAAATATGGGGAATAAAACCCCGCTTGTTGGGTCTTCGGGGAAATCCGTTGAATGGCCTGTTTGCGAAGTAAAGCAATTTCCTCCCCCAGTTGCGGTTGGAAGCTTTGAATCTTTAGAGTGGAAAGGTGAGGTAGCATGGGTTTTGTGGTAAATTGGAGTTGGTAACCGTGTCATACTATCTCTAAAACCCATTGATCGGATGTTATTCTTTCCCAGGCTGCCAGGCAAGAATGTATTCTGCCGGGTGGTGCTTGGTGTTGTGATGGTGGCTGGGTTACTCAAAAGATGGCGTAGATTTTACTGCCAAGGTAATACTAACACAGAGGGCTAATATTCGATGGGTTCTCTAAAATCAATAGTGTTCAACTAAACTGTCAGAGAACCATACATATTTTATCACAAGACAATTAAGTGAAAACATACAAAAATGTTTATTTCAGAATAACACAACACCTGTCTAGACAATAAAATACTCACTAACCATTCATTCATTCATTAAAACCAAATTGAATGAATGAATGGATTGTATGAATGGTTAGTGAGTATTTTATTGTCTAGACAGGTGTTGTTTATTTTAGAATAACACATTTTTGTATGTTTTCACTTAATTGTCTTGTGATAAAATATGTATGGTTCTCTGACAGTTTAGTTGAACACTTGATTTTACTGCAGCAGCCGGTTGCTGTGCCTGCTGTCTTTGGTTACGTGCTTTGCCCCTACGTTGGTTCGGGGTCTGCTATTGTGGCGTAGAACGCTGGTAAGATGGATACAGTTGTGTACAAAAGGACTGATAAGACCAATAAGGTCTGCGGGCATTTGATTGTCGACGAGTGGATCCGACATAACGACATGTGGTCGAGTAGTGAGGATGTGATGTTAAGGTTTGAACTGCTAGAGCTTCGTCTTTCAATTTGCCCACTGTCCTGAAATTGTTCTCCGAACAGGTTGTCTCCTGAACACAGGAGGTTCGCCAGCTTCTCATGCAAATCTTCCCGTATTGTACTGGAACCTAACCATGCCATTCTACGTGCTGCGATGGCTGTTGCATACGCTCTGGAAGATGTCTCAAATCCCTCATATATCAAAGGTGTCGAACACTCATCCATATCGTGAAGAGGTGGTGGTATCTGAACTGCCGTCGAGGAAAGCATACCTTTTGTGGCTTGTATGCACTCATATAGGTATTGTACCATGTAGAATTGGTGGTGCGTAATGCGGGCATTCAGCATTGAGTTGTGGTACATCTTCCTGCCATACTCATCTAAATATCGGTTATCCTTGCCTGGTGGATATGAGGGATGCGACTTTGTTTTCTTGAATCTTTGTATCGCAGATTCCACTACAATTGAAGCATGCGGTAATTGTGGCATAGAGTAAGGCGATATTTTCCGCATACGAAATTTTATATCCTTTTTTTCTTGAAACCGCTGACAGAGTAAGGTGTTTCCCACGATTTCTGTAAGACGGTATGTAGGAGTTCTTGTGGTGGAAGAGATGTTGGTTCCCCTGGAGTATTGAAAATATTTAGGAGACATAAGGTTTCTGATCTAGGGTCTGTCTCCTTATGGACCTCTAGGTGTAATATAGTACCCAATTTTTCTAAAAATGTTGTGTACGTAAGGTCCTCTGGAGGAGAATACGGTTCCTGCGGTTGTTCCTGTGGGTCCGACAGGAACCCGGTAGATGATGATGGGGAGGTTTGTGGAGACGGGGAATCAATAGATATATCTTGCTTTTGAGTTGGTGAAACTGGCTGTTTTGTTATTGGGGATGCCAGAGGCTCCACCGACGGTTCTCTAGAAGTATGTGTATTATGTTCCGGGGAACTCAAAGAGAGTTCGTTAGACATCTTAAAGGATGATTGAAGAGTTTCATAAAACCCTGCTAATGATTGGGATAATTGAAAAAATGCCTCTTTTGTGTGAGGAGGCATTATTGGACGACCAGATGGTTTTGGTAAGTCACATGCTTTAGAGTGCATTAGAGGCACTTGAAGTAAATTACTTGGAACGTCATATTCTTTCCCTATCTTGTCTTCTGCTGTCCTAATGGAATTATCTGAGGATGTAGAAACATTAGAGGAAGTGACCTGTCCTAATGGAATTATCTGAAGAGTAGAAGCATTAGAGGAAGTGACCTGTATTATCTCTTATTTATTTATTTTTAATTTTTATATACCGATGTTCCTGTATAGCATACATATCGCATCGGTTTACAAGGAACTGAACAGGTCGCCTCAGGGACGGGATACATTAAAACAGTTGCCTCAAGGGCGGTATATAATAACACAGGAGGACAGGAAAACTTTTAGGGAGACATACGTAAACTTGATTAAATGTAACTGGGATTCAAACTCGGAAACATAAATACAGAGGTAAGTATATTGTCTATCGCTTCAACCGGTTTTTAGCTGTCAGGGAGAGCTTGGGTGAATAGCCAAGTCTTTAGCTTCTTTTTGAATGTCAGAAGGCACGGTTCTTGGCGGAGGTCCGGTGGGAGCAGGTTCCAAAGAAGGGGACCTGCAGTGGACAGGGCTCGTTTCCTCAGTGAGGTTCTTGCCGGTTGGGTGTGAAGCATGTTCTGGTATGCCCTTCTGATTGGTCTTTTGCAAGTGTGTTGCTGTATTTGGAAGGATAGGTTGAGGGGGGAGATGTTGTGCAGAGCCTTGTGAATCATCATGAGGGATTTAAATTGTATCCTAAATTTTATCGGCAGCCAGTGTAGATATTGGAGGATAGGGGTGATGTAGTCCCGTTTTTTGGTGTTAGTGAGTATTCTGGCCGTCGCATTCTGTACCATCTGAAGTGGTTTGATGGTGCTGGCGGGCAGACCCAGGAGGAGTGAGTTGCAATAGTCCAGTTTAGGGAGGATGATAGATTGAAGTACCAGGCGGAAGTCTCGGAAATGTAGAAGAGGTTTTAATTTTTTTAATACTTGCAATTTGAAGAAGCAGTCTTTGGTAGTATTATTTATGAATTTGGTGAAGTTGAGTTGGTTGTCTAGAAGCACCCCCAGATCTCTTACTTACAGCGTGTGGTCGATTGATGTGAATGAGGGTTGGAAGGAACTAAGGGGGTTGAGCAGAGAGCAGTTATCTGGAGCTATTATGAGGATTTCGGTTTTGCTAGTATTTAACACTAGGTTGAGGCTTGTTAGTAGGTTTTTGATTGCTGCAAGGCAGCTGTTCCAGTAAGACAGAGTTTTGTGGAGGGATTCCACTATCGGGATGAGGATCTGAATGTCATCCACGTATAGGAAGTGAGTTAGCTTGAGGTTAGCTAGTAGATGGCATAGTGGGAGTAGATAAATATTGAATAGTGTTGGTGAAAGGGAAGATCCTTGGGGTACCCCCAGCTTTTATCTAGTGACTCTTTGTTGTTATCCTGACCTTGTATTGCCTGTTTTCAAGGAAGGAATTGAACCAATTGAGAGCTGTACCTGTTATGCCAATATCTGCTAGACTCTGAAGGAGGCAGGAATGGTTCACGGTGTCGAACGCTGAGGAGAGGTCCAGTAGGACGAGAAGGAAAGGTTGACCTTTTTCCAGGTTGATGAGGATGTTATCAGAAAGCGAGGCTAGTAGCGATTCCGTGTTCAGGGATTTTCGAAAACCGAAAAACTTCTGCGCACTCTATGAGATATCTCAGAGTTATCTCTCTATGAGATAAGGTCCTTGCACCTTGTGTGTGAGACGACTTAGACATAGAAGGGCTTCTTCCCATGTTTCACTCGTCTTCGAAGTCTTTTTATGGTGCGAGTGATGTGAATGTCTCTTATGATGGTGTGACGAGGATTCTATGTGGTTCTTCCGTGAAGACTGTGATCATTTTTCTATGTTTTGTTGTCAAACCTGTAGAAGTGGATCTCGAAGAGCATGAAGTACCCGAGCGGTTCGGTGTTACTGCTGGAGAGGCAGAACAAGATACTTCTGAGGACTCATGTCGTCGTTTTAACCCATGTTTCTTTGGGTGAGATGGGTGTTTGGATTTATCTTCAGCTCTTTGTGGTGTATAATGCGATGCCGTAAGTTTATGCGTCGTTAGGCCTCTAATGTATTGGGTAGGCGTCGGGCTTCTCGATGCTGTAGAATCTTGTTGTGTACTGTGGGTCGATGCCTTCTATGCTGTGTGCGTCTATGTTTTCGGCGCCACATGCACAGATTTCGACTTGTGCGCATATGTTTTTGGCACTGTCTGCGTAAATATCTGCGGCGCCTTTGCCTCTGGCGCCATGCACGCAGATGTCTTCGGCACCGTGCGCGCGGATATATTCGGCGCCGTGTGCGCAGAAGTTTTGTTCGGCAATGTCTTGGGTGCAGAAGTTGTATGCGCAGAAGGCATCTTGGGCGCATAAGTTTTCGGCGCCGAAATTTTAGGCACCGTTGTTTCCCGCGCCGGTGATTCTGGCTCTGTTTGTTCCTTCGAATCCGATGGCCTATGCCTTCGTGGCAAGTCCTTACGTCCAAGTCTGGAGAGGTGGAGGATCCCACGAAGATGCTCTCTTCTGTGCTGGAAGCATCGTTTTTGAGGGGCCAGGCGACGAATGAGCCTCCGATGGTTGCGATGGGCTGAAAAGTTCCCGCATTCGATAAGCTAGCTGTTTCTGGGCTCTCGGGGACATTCGGGCCCGGAATTCACAGGCTTGTAGATTGTGATCTGGCCCCAGGCATCGGTAACATCGGTCATGGCCATCCATGACTGACATTACCTTGCCGCAAGTACAGGGTTTAAACCCCGATTACTTATACATTTTTAGAAAATGTAATAAAACGCTGAGGAGAAGTCAGCTCCGTGTGCGATTCCGCGCGGAAAAAACAGACTGAGGAGAATCTGTTACTTTCCTGCGCAGGAACATACGCGCAGCCACAGAGAGCTAAAATCTAATCTCTGCTTGATAAAGCTCCGCCTCCCGGACCTGATTGACAGATCCCATGACAGCATGGCTAATTCAGCCCTGCTATCAACAGGAAAGAATCTGATTCTGCAGCACACCAGTAGTAATGCCACTCTCCTCAGCATGATCTCCATTTACCATTACTGTTTCTGTTCAAGTTCATATCTTGCAAACTCTCCTTTTTTTGCTGCCTCTGCAGCCCCGCAACAGAATTAAGTTCTACCCAAAAAAAAAAAAGAAATGGAGACATTTTCATGAGTGATATTGATGTGGATCTGAAAGACACGTGCTTATGTCCATTCACTCTGCCCGTTGGAAATTCCTCAGGTGTGTGGTAAAGCGCATGCCCTACCAGCATGAGGTGCTGCTGTGTTCGGCCTTTGGTGGCTCCAAGAGCGTTCACAGTGTCTTGCAGATGGAGCTGCACAACTCAGCACGCTGGTTGGTGATGGGCCTGCATTCTTTGGATGTTCTCGAATTTCCTCTGCATGACCATCCAGTTTCTCCAGGTTATAAGAATATAAGAAATGCCATGATGGGTGAAACCAAGGTCCATCAAGCCCAGCATCTTGCCTCCAACAGTGATCAGCACGGGTCACAAGTAGCCAGCAGATTCAAAAATCTGGCTGCTAATATTTTATGGATTTTTCGTCCAGGAACTTCCAGAAACCTCTTTTAAACCCTGCTCTGTGACTGTGTTCTTGGGCAACAGATTCCACAGCTTGACGATGCGCCACATGAAAAGGCCCTTTCCATGATTTTGTTTATAAATCTGCTGGTTGTTAGTTTCATGGAGCGTCTCCTTCTTTTAGTATATAAAAAGCTAAATAATATTTTAAATTACCCGTTCTACCCCACTCATGACGTCTATAAACGTCTGTCCTATCCCCTCTGTTGGCTTTTCCTTCCTCCTGCAATCCTGAGGCGGCGATAGCATTTGAAAACAGCTTCTACTTAAGCACTAGCAATATTAAGAAACAAAATAAATGGAGACCTCAATCCTTACCAGGATACCATGCAGGCATCACAATTAAAAATCCAAAAGGGTGAGCATGTCACAAAAGTAGTAGACTTGGAATGAGATTTCTAAAAACAGCATGGCCATAATTAAAGGCAGTGAGATATCTGCTTTTCCCCAGTAAGGTCCTGATTACATTTTGTGCCTATGGAAAAAAAGATGGATTAGGATCCTAAATCCCAGTCTTTAGACCCATTCTTATTCATTTTGTTGCGATGGCTGCACATAGTAAAATAATGACAGAAGATAGTACTATTGGCCAGTTTTTCTGGTCTGTGCTGCTAAGGAGATATCCAAGTTGTTGGCTGTAGAGGCTCGACTGCTTGCAGGATATGGCTCCTTACCAAAATCACTTTTTACTATGTTTATTTGTTCTGGGTGGATAAGCATACCTGTTTTCCAATATTTAATCTAACAGTACCCAGCCCTTCCCATCAAGCTTTGTAATCTGAACAGCTAGCAAAAGTAGAAAGGCAGATGGATATGGTCCTGGCTCCCATCAGCCTGCCAGTATCCAGTCAGTTGGTTTCCCCTTGGCTACCCCATGGTCTGCAGGGTGGCCGGTTTGTTTTTCCTTTGTGTGTGTGCCTTGTTTTCTCCCGGTCCCTTTCCCCCCTTACTTTTGCTCTTGACTCAGTGAAGGGGAGGGCTCTTTGTAATACCGCAGCTTCCTATTATTGTTCCTGCTGCCGTCCTTCCTGTCTATCCCAGGGGTGCTTGAATCTTGTCATGCTTTGGGTTGCTGCTCCCTCGCCATTAACCTTTTATCCAGGCATCTACCAGCCTCTCGGTAGGGAAGGGCAGCTTCAGGTCAGGACCCCTAATCCTTAGAAGTTTTCCATAGGAACAAAATGTATCCTCCCATACTTTATTGAAGCCTGTCAAATATCTGAATGTTTGTGTCCCCCACCCCCCCAAGGCCTTCTTGCCTCCAGCGAGTACATTTGGAAAGTCATAAGCCTTTTTGTAGTATGAGCATTGCAGGCCTTGTCTCATGTTAGTAGCTAGTTTCTGAATTACTTCTAGCTTAGTGACCTTTCGACGATCCAGGACCTAAAGTGGGATCTTGCTAGTGACACATGCTAAGGCACTGTTACCACCACCTTTTTTTTTTTTTTTTTTTCCTGCTGCTGATACCATTAAGCTTTCCCAGTTATTTTATACCGTTTGATTGGCTTCCTTGAGGCCATCTGAGATGATCTCTCTTTAAATCTTTTCTTGTCTGATGGTTTCCAGTTCTGGTCCTCTTTTAAACCACTTTCAATGCTCCTTTGACCAAGAAGGTGGTATATAAATTGTATTTAAATAACATTTCTAAACCTTTCAGCATGCTTTGTTTTGGGTCCCCTTTCATTTTTTCACCTCCTTCCTGCTTGTGTTACCAATTTCTGCACCATCAGCATACAAAGCACATTTTTTTTTTTCTCAACTTGCTCAGCCGTGTTGGTAAAAGATATTGACCTGGTCCCACCCCACTAGTTATTTTTATTTATTTATTTTTATATACAGACATTCGATCTCAATCGAGATATCACACCTGTTTATATTCAGGTACTGTAGGTATTTCTCTATCCCCAGAGGGCTTACAATCTAAGTTTTGTACCTGAGGCAATGGTGGATAAAGTGACTTGCCCAAGGTCACAAGGAGTGACAGCAGGACTCGAACCCTGGTCTCCTGGTTCTTAGGCCACTGCCCTAACCACTAGGCCTCACCAGCATGGACTCCATTGACCGCAGCCTCTTGTTTAATCTTGCTGTTCAGCCACTGCGCACTCAGTTTACTGCTTTCTGGCCTACATACCTACCATCCAACTTTTCTCTACAGAGCTGTGTCAAAAGCTTTACTGGACTTTTTAGAAAGGCAGCGTTTACCGCACCTCCCGGGTCCATCACTTGCTTTCTTTCATTTTAATGAGGCCCATTACCACTAATCAGATACGACTATCGTATAGGACTTGCATTTTCAGTGGCTTCACTGATACTCGTGGCAAATCTGTATGCTTTTTTAAAAATAAAATATTGCCTTTGGTTTAAAGATGAAAACATATAAATGCTTTGTATTGGTAAATGGATTTTGGGGCAGCCGTGTGGGATTGGTACTTAGCAAGAACATTTCCGAAGAGGGCTAATTCTGCAAATTGCATTTTTCCCTTCCAAGCCTAAACTCTACAGATCTGTAATTGAAGATGTTATCAACGATGTCAGAGAGCTGTTTCTCGATGAAGGAGTGGATGAACAAGTGCTTATGGAACTGAAAACGGTGGGTCATCTCTAACCTCAGTTTGGTAATATAAATTTTGCTCTGTAAGGAACAGATGTTTAAATGAAAAACTGCAATATTAAAAGGGGATGAGAGAGCCTATAACCATCTTCTGGTTTTGGCTTTATCAGATTTAACAGTGGTCTTTTTTTACTCAGGGAGCAGACGAATAATGGAACTGCTCAGTTCTTGGTAATTTGCAAGGTCTTATGTTACTGTGTATAGATTGTATTAAAAAAAAGCAGTTTTTAATTCCATTTCAGAGTTTGAAAAATACGGGTTTCAATGTCCTTTTTTTTTTAATTGTGTGCTTTCATTTTCCCTAGATAGACAGATTTGCCCTTCTAATTAGGATTATGTATGGATGCACTTTCCTATACCTTTCCCCAAGGCATCTCCTGCAGTCTTAGTTTTTTTCAGGGTAGTTAGGAAATTTATTTTATTTTTCTTTCTCGTTTGCTTCCTGATGTGTTAGGCACCTTTGTGGGCCATCCCTCAGTGGAAGTCAGGCGTCCGGGGGGGTTAGACACCCCTGACTGTGTTTTGCCTGCTCTGTCCCAGGGTGTACAGGCCGGGGGCTCCTGATCCTCCTACCCCCGAAGCTGCTCCCTCGACCCCTGTTAGTGCAGGCTTCAGTAGTTTAGTTGTTTAAAGTTAGTTTTAAAAAAAAAAAGTCTCTTCAGTCTGAGGTAAGGAGTTGGCACCGGGAGAGCCTGCTGTGCAGCAGGCTGTGGGGACAGCTTTGAGCCGTCGCAGTTTCGTTTCCTTCCTCTCCCGGGGCTCCGGGTTGATAGTGAAGGTAGGCAGGGTGTGTACTGGGTCCAGGCCGCGTTTTCAGCACCCGGGTGGCTGAACAGCGCGGTTCCTCGCGGAGGCCTTGTTTTTCTATTTTTTTTTTCCTGCGCTGCCAGCGGCACTCACTCGGCTGCAGGTCTCGGGCCTATTTTTTCTTCCCTCAGCTGCTCTGACCGCGTGGCTACGTGGCCCAGCATGGCGCCGTGAAAATCGGCGGTCTGCCGCTCCTGTGGGGCGTGCGGGCAGAATTTGAACTGTCGTTGTGCCCAGACTGTTCCGGTTTGGAAGGCCCGTCGGGGGTGTGTGACTCGTGACACTCTGAGCAAGAAGAGGATTCCCCCCATCCCGCTTTGGTCCCCATGGCAGTAGATCCGATGTTGGGGACTGGGGAATCGGCCCCACAGGACCCCCCAGATGGGGAGGTCGACGCGGGAGATTTTTCCCCAGAGTTTATCTTGTTGATGCATCAGGCCTTCTTGGCATGGAGACAGACTTCCTTAAAGAGACCCAGGCACGCTGGGGATCCCGCTCAGCCCCCTCTGAAGCAGGGACTTCCTGCAACCACCCAGCAGCGCCTGGTGGTCCACTCTCGTTCTGGAGAGGATGGTCGTGGGGATCCCCATGACCCAAGTTTTGGGGCAGGGGCGGCGCCGGTTCCAAATCTGGAGGTTGGATCTGCGCAGCTACTGGGTGCGAATCCGGGCCAGAATCCTGATCCGGTGGACACTGATACGGATGATCCTGATGGGGATGACCTCCCTCCGGTGGAGGGTGATGATCCTACTGATGTCCACCTGTTTAAGCGAGATGAGCTTCGTCCGCTTATTCCCCAGTTACTGCATGTCCTCGGTCTTAAGGTTATTCGAGGATTCTGATAATGAAGGGGTTAATCCGGTACTGGATGGTATTCGGGGACCATCAAGAGCTTTTCCACTGCCTAAGAGAGTCCGAAAGCGGGTGACCTGCGAGTGGGATACTCCGGATGCGGGCTTAAAGGTGGGTAGGACGATGGGAAAGCTCTTCCCGCTGTCATCAGAGGTGCTGGACCTGCTGAACAGCCGTCTTGGCGGTCACAAAGAAGACCATGATACCCGTGGCGGGATCTGCCGCCTTAAAGGACATGCAGGACCAAAAGCTGGAGACCCAGTTGAAGCCGGTTTTTGAAGTGGCTGCTTTGAGCCTTTGAGCGGCAGTCTGCGCTAGCCTTATTTATTTTATTTATTTTTATTTATTTAACACTTTTTTATACCGACCTTCATAGTAATAACCATAATAACAAGCGTACCTGTGCTGGGTCCAAGAGGCGAGTACTAATGCAGCGGACGCCGACGTTGGAGTGTTGCAGTTGGCCCGTTTGGAAGCCGGAATTACGTATGGAGCAGATGCACTATACGACCTCGTTCGGACCTTGGCTCGGTCCATGGTGTCTGTGGTGGCAGCTCGTCGCCTTCTCTGGTTACGGAATTGTGCAGCAGACGTCTCCTCAAAATTCCAACTTTGTAACCTTCCCTTCAAGGGCAAGCTTCTCTTTGGGGAGGAGTTGGATAAGTTGGTCAAGCTCCTCGGGGAGTCCAAGGGCCATAGGTTACCAGAGGATAGAAGAGCGACCAAGAAAGTTTTTCTCCCTCAGGCTCGTTTTCGGGACTCTCGCCGTTTTTTGATCTAGCAGATATTCTGCTCCGGCGGGTCCTAAGTCGACACGGGGTCGCCAACAGTCCTTTCGCGGTGGCCGCCGCACCGGAAGGGACTCTGGACACCTCGGAGCAGGTAGCAGTAAACCCGCCCAATGAAGCCACGAGCACCCATTCCGTCGTAGAAGCTGTCGGAGGGAGATTATCTGGCTTTTACGCGGAATGGGCAAGAATAACCTCGGATCGCTGGGTCTTGGAGGTGATCAGGGACGGTTACGCCCTGGTGTTTACGCATCCAGTCCGGGAAGTGTTTGGAGTCCCATGTGCGCTCTCGCGCCAAACGCGAGGCGCTACAGGATACCCTGCAGCGGCTGCTTGACCTCAGAGCCATTGTCCCGGTGCCGGAAGTGCAGCAGGGACAGGGACAGTACTCAATTTACTTCTTGGTCCAAAAAAAGGAGGGTACTTTTCGTCCCATCCTCGATCTGCAGAAACTCAACCGTTGTCTCAGGGTCCATCGTTTTCATATGGAAACCCTGCGGACTGTGATGGCGGTTCAAAAGGGAGAGTTTTTAGCGTCCCTGGATCTCACGGAGGCGTATCTTCATATTCCGATCCGGATGCATCATCAGCGGTTCCTGCGCTTCAAGGCCTTCCGTTTAGGGGGGATTCTGACTTGGAGACATTCAGTCATAATCCCACAGAAGGTAGCTTTGCCCCATTGGCTCCTCAGCCAAGCGGATACTCTGGGTTGGCACTTCCAGTTTCGAACCCTTCCGTTTGGCTTCGCCACAGCTCCTCGGACTTTCACCAAGGTTATGGTGGTGGTAGCGGCTTTCCTTCGCAAGGAGGGTATTCTGGTCCATCCTTACCTGGACTACTGGTTGATTTGCGCCAAGTCTCGGGAGGATTGCGTACGATCCGTCCACACGGTGATGATCACCTTAGTCACTCGGGTGGGCCATCAATGTGCAGAAAAGTAATTTGGAACCCACCCAGAAGCTGATTTACTTGGGAGCGCGATTCGATACATTACAAGGCAAGGTGTTTCTGGCAGAGGATTGTCTGCGGAAGTTGCAAGAACAGATTCACGCTCTCCTGCAAAGCGAGCAGCCCACAGTGTGGCATCATCTGCAAGTCCTGGGCTCCATGGCTTCCACCTTGGATTTGGTGCCCTGGCATTCGCTCACTTGCGACCGTTACAACGTGCGCCCTTGTCATGCTGGAGTCCAGTGTCGGAACAGTTCCATCTCCCAATGCCGCTACTTCCCGAGTCCAGACTCAGTCTGTTGTGGTGGCTGTCGTGCGACAATCTGGAACGGGGAGTGGACTTGGAACCTCCGGATTGGATAATAATCTCCACCGATGCCAGTCTGTCTGGCTAGGGAGCAGTGTGTGCAGACAGAACCGCCTAAGGGCTCTGGTCTCCGGAGGGGTCCTGGTCCATCAATCGGCTCGAGACGAGAACCGTATGGCTGGCCTTACAGGCGTTTCTCCCCTGGATACGGAACAGCATGGTTCACGTGTTCTCCGACGATGGTAGCTTACATCAACCGCCAAGGGGGACACAAGAAGTCCCGCGGTTGTGCTCGAGGCACGCCTTCTGAGCGCCATCTCCAGGGAATTGCAGCTTCTCGCGGGAGTGGAGAATGTGCAGGCCGATTTTCTCAGCAGACAACAGCTCGATCCCGGGGAATGGGAACTCTCTCATGACGTGTGGAACCTCAGTTGCGCCCGGTGGGGTGTGCCTCAGTTGGATCTGATGGCAACCAGGGCGAACGCGAAGACGGACAGATTTTTCAGCTGTCGGCGAGAGGGCTCGGTGGGTCTCGACGCGCTGGTGTGTTCCTGGCCCACGGGAATTCTTCTGTACGCCTTTCCTCCGTGGCCCCTCATCGGTCGACTTCTTCGTCGCATCAAACTCCATCCCGGCAGGGTGGTTCTGGTGGTGCCGGAGTGGCCGCATCGTCCATGGTTTGCGGATCTGATTCGCCTGGCTCCAGAGGGTTCGTTGCAACTCGCTCATCTACCGCATTTTCTCTGTCAGGGGCCCGTATTTTTGGATCGGGAGGATCACTTCTCTCTCACGGCCAGGCTTTTGAGAGGCGACGTTTACGCTTGAAGGCTTATTCCGAGCAGGTGATTTCCATGCTCCTACAGGCTCGCCATCCAGCCACATCTATGGCCTATGTTCGCGTTTGGAAACTGTTTGAGGCATGGTGTCTTTAATGCTCCTGCAATCCGTTGATGGTGGACGTCATCTGGGTGCTTGAATTTTTGCAGCAAGGACTCGCTAGGGGGTTAGCGTTTAATTCCCTTTGGGTTCAGGTGGCAGTGTTGGGTGCCTTGCGGGGTCGGTTGAATGGTGTGTCTCTAGCTGTCCATCCGGATATTGCTCGCTTTCTCAAAGGGATTAAACATCTGCATCCGCCTGTCCGGCCTTTATGTCCTGATTGGAGTTTGAATCTAGTTCTCTGGGCGCTATGCAAAGCCCTCTTTGAGCCTCTGCGCAGGGCTTCATTGAAGGATCTGACTTTAAAAACAGTTTTTTGGTGGCTATTTGCTCTGCACGCCGGATTTCGGAATTGCAGGCATTGTCGTGCCGTGATCCCTTTCTTCAGATTTATGACGATAGAATTTCCCTGCACATGGTTCCCTCATTCCTTCCCACGATGGTTTCGGCCTTCCATGTCAATCAGGCAGTGGATCTTCCCGGTTTTCCGCACTGGGCTTGGGATTCCTCTCAGGGCAGGGACTATCATCTATTGGATGTCTGGCGTATTTTGCTGCGCTACCTGGAGGTTACTAATAATTTCCAACATTCGGATGACTTGTTTCTCCTGTTTGGGGGGCACAAACAGGGTGACAGGGCGTCTAAGGTGACCATCTCTCGTTGGATTAAGGAAGTCATCGGCCCCGCCTACATTTCCTGAGGGCGTCAAGTGCCGTTGGGTCTCACAGCACACTCAACCAGGGCACAAGCGACCTCCTGGGTGGAGTGTCAACTCCTGTCGCCTCAGGAGATTTGTAGAGCGGCAGTGTGGTCTTCTTTACACACTTTCACTAAACAATATCGCTTGGACATTAAAGCTTATGATGAATCGTCCTTTGGTGAGAGTGTATTGCGTGCGGGTCTTTCGGGTTCCCGCCCAGTGTAGGGTGGCTTGGTTACATCCCACTTTTCTGGACTGATCTGGGTATGTTCAGGAAATGAAAATTGGTTCTTACCTGCTAATTATCGTTCCTGTAATACCACAGATCAGTCCAGAGGCCCACCCCTTTCTTCAGATACCGAAAGACCTCATTGCTTTACGATTTGCTTTTTTTTTTTAATTACGGAGCTCCGTGTTGACAGTTACTCGATGGAGCAGTTTGAGTCTGTTTGAGGCTGCAGGTTGTCGGTTTTTTTTTTTGTGTTTCAACTTCGGCCGCTAGTTAGTTCTGTTAATGTGGGCTTGGGTACAGACCAATACTGAGAGACTGCAGGTAGCACTAGTTATGTAGCAGTGCCCAAAGTTCTAATTGTTCTCTGACTCCACCTGCTGGTAGGGATACACAACCCACTTTTCTGGACTGATCTGTGGTATTACAGGAACGAAAATTAGCAGGTAAGAACCAATTTTCATTTCCTGCTTTGTGGATGGAGTGCTGTGTAATTTCTGCTGTAAAATATTTAACTTCTTTCGGACTTCTTTCCAAAAGTGAATTGCCATGCTGATCTTAAGTCCACAATTGCATATTTCTCTTTAAATTCAGTTATGGGAGAACAAGCTGATGCAGTCCAAAGCTGTGGATGGCTTTCACTCCGAGGAACAGCAGCTAATACTCCAAGCCCAGCAGCAGCAGCTGCAGCACCATCACCCGCAGCAGGTGCAGCCACAGCCGCAGCAGACGGTTCAGCATCCGTCCCAGACGCACGTCCTCATTCCTGCACAACAGCAAGGTGGCTCGTGTGACTCTTTCTCTGTTAACAGCAGTGCTTGGGTGGGAAGGGGGCATTGCACAGAGCGAAGCATCAGGTCATAGGAAGTCATTTTAGGTTTTCAAGTTTTATAGACTTCTTACCTGCAAAAGTTATGCTCTAGATAGGTACAAATTCATGTGATTGGGGCTGTGCATTATATCTACAGTTTTCTAGCAATTTTGTGTTCTGAGGCTTCTGCTGCCTGTAGCAATCGATGATATTGGCTGATCTTGCCTTCTCCCCCCCCCTTCCCCCACAAACCACTTGCCATGACTGGTAGCGCAAGCTAATGTGCATCCATTATATGCCATCAGCAGAGCAGTAATGGTTTACCTTTGTGTAGTGTCTCTTACCCAAAAAGGACTTTAAGCTGTGCAGTCATCCAATATTAAACACTCAAGTGGAAATGCTGAGAACCAAGCTTTGTTCTGCATAATCTTTTGCAGTTTCTTTATATTTGACATATTTCCATGCTCCATAAACAAGCAGCCTCCTAAGTGGGTGATGTATACAGTGCAAACAGAAAGCGTTTCATAGTAAGCTTTAGAAAAGACTAGAATACATTATTTAACCTGCATGAGACTGTCTACTAATGCTGCATGGGGCTTCCTATGTTTTGGTTTTTTTTTTTTTTTTTTTTACAGACCAGGTCAGATGCATTTGTCTAAGATAATTTGCTGCAATTTTTTGGCTCCCTCGGTCATCTTCCTCCTATTCTATAAACATGTTTTTCGGCACTTAAGTTTTTTTTTTTTTTTTTTCCTGCAAGGTACTGAGCCCCAGGACCCTTCCATTTTTATCCTGGTGAGGGCCTATTCATCAACGTTAGTCTGCTTTACTTTGTCCCACTTTCATTTTTTGATTTGACTTAGACTTAGACTTATTTCCTCATAATGACAGAAGAAAGCCAGCAGCTTCTTGTGGTTGCCCAGTGATCCATATCCGACCTATCAGTTCATTTCTCCCCTCCCTCCTAACTTCTTGATTAACTAGAAGGACAGCTCTGCTGCTATGTTCTCGCTAGCTTTGGCATCAACAGCTTGAGAGAGCAGGATTCTTGAGGCATTCTGATGGTGCCTCAAGCACATGGACGTGTCTGCATCTAGTTAATTTCAGTGGTGCCTACAGAACCAGTTCTGGAAACCTTTTCCAAGGCACCAAGCAATTCAGCATTGAAGCCAGGAGCCATGACTCAGCTTCAGTGCTGTCTGTGCTAACTCTTAGCCATTCAAACTCTGAAGGGGAAGCCTCTTCAATAGCTCAACAGCTTTTGGTCCAGAAGCCAAAACAGTCTGCAGATGACCTCTTTTGAGGTCAAGACTGCAGGGTTGGTGCCACCTCAGAACTCTGAACCACTTATGTTGGAATCAGAATCTGAAAAGTCCTAGGATCTGACTTTTGGATTTGACACTTCAGGCTCTAAACGAGAGTAATCTCCTGAACTCCCACTGGAGGATCTATCCTTGTCAACTTTTGTGTAGGAAATGACTGAGGTCATACTATTTAAGCTGGAGGTAGGTGAACCCAGGGTTCCTTTTTGGCTTCCTTTAATATGTGCGAGTTAACTTAATCTCAACACCTAAGGAATTGGCAGTGCCTCTCTACCAGCTTCTCCAGTATGTGGGGAAACCCTGCTCATTGTTTCCTAAGTCCAGCTACTGTACCAATCTGTGGCTGTTGAGTCCACCCTGAAATGAACTAAGTCTTAGGGCTCGTTATTTAGTGCTTCCTGGGGCACAAGGCAAAGACCATTATGGAGGGGGCGGGAGATTTTTCAGAATGCAATGATTAGCTTCCCCATAGTATCCTGTAAGATCCTCCTCATCGAATATATGAATACCATACTACACAGGTTTGAGTTTCTCCTTCTGGAGAATCAGTGAAGCAGAGAATTAGTCCACTCAATCTGTTGTTTGAGACAATATTGAGAGTTTTGGCCAAGGCTACTGGAACCCACAGATTCGCAGTAACATAATAAATGTCAGCAGACGAGCTGCGTCAGGTATCTGTCCACACTAAGGATGCATATCAGCTGCCAGCCATAAAACATGGCACTTTGAAGAGATTGCTTCTTATCAGGATAGCTTGTTTTCTTCTTTACTACTTCATCCTGTGTAAAGCATAAAGTATTCCCAATTTTTAGGTCATATCCTTCTCACATCACACTACAAAGCTGCTGCCCAACCTTCTGGCCTCCTATGTCCCGTGTATAGCCTGCCAGACAGATCTGGCATCATGAAACCTGTTTCCACAAGGTTTCTATTCATTACTGTGCTTGCAACCTGCTAGACAGAACTAGCTGCTTATCATCCACATCTCATGCTTAGATATTTTCTGGTTTACCTTTTTTCTTTTTCTTGCTGTATGTTAAGATGTGATCCACTTAGCTTGAAAGTTTTATTATAGGCGCAGGCAAAACATGTTTAAATACCTCCTGTTTCATTTCCCCATATAATCCTCTTGATATCCAACAAGACAGCTTTTGCTTAGGAGAATAAAAGCTTAATTACTATGAACCTGTCTTTCTTGAAATGTCTCAAGGCTGTGGCCTTCTAGGCGAATCAGAATGAGATGCAGCGGGCTTGCATTTTTCCTCTGTACACTAAAGTTGGTATGAGTCCTGTTTCATTCCTCTTATTCTGTTTAGTGGACATGTACCCATTCTGCTTCTAATCTAAATGCTTTCACCATCTCCTACAGCTTGCTTCTTGGCCCAAAATGCAGGCGTGATTGCAGATCCAGACAGACTTCTACTGACCCAATGTGTTCTGCTGAGGCTTAATCTTTTTTATCTTAGGCAGGACCCTTGCAACCACAATGTGAGAGATCTCTTGGGATTAGTAGGCTACTGTATGAACCCAGCTACCCCATGGCCTGCGGTATCGCTAGGTCATGTTTCTGTCTCTTCACATTTTTGTAACTAAGGCTTCTCTGTTTATTCTATGCCTTCATGGCTACAAGCCTCAGGCCTTAGATGTGTACTATAGGCTTGCTGACATGCCATGCAGTGGAGAGAATCTCTTAGGAGGTAGTAAAGGAAACCTTTAATGAGACCACTATTGTTGCTTCATATGCTCTTCATTGCTACCTCCAACTCATCCTTCACTTCAGAAAAAGTGTTGAAGTGGTTTTCCTCCAAAAAAGTATTAACCTTCATACATGTAGCCCCTACTAACAGCAGAACTTGAGGCCTCATCCATGCAATTGTAAAAGCTCCAAACTCTATTTGGCAACCCAGTTAAAACCGGGGATGGGATTTTTTTTTTTGACTGGTTCCAGACCACATTGCGATAATCCTAGTCCCTATGCTGGAATACTAAAGATTCTCTGAGGTCAAGCAGGATAGCAGTCCTCGTGACATCCAATGGAGCCCAGCACATAAAACTTCAAAATTTCTACAACTTGACTCACGGTGCCTCACTGGGCATGCTGACTTATGCCATTATAACACACGTCCACATGGAGTCCCTTCAGTCTTTTTCCATGAAGCCCTTGTCACAGTTTTGGAGCCTCCTGCTCCTGTTTCAAAAGGAGCTCTCCTCCTTTTTATTGGCCAGTGTGGTTAAGCCTGTTCCATCAAGCAAAGAGGGTGGGGATTTTACTCCAAGTACTTCTTGAGTCCAAAAAAAAATTGAGGGCCTTCATCCCATCCTAGACCTAAGGGCATTAAATATATTCATCAAAAGTGAGTTCAAGATGACTTCCCTTCGCACTTTAATCAGCTTCCTTCAAAAAATGGGACTGGTGCTGCTCTCTTGATTTAAAGGATACATAAACTCACAGGTTTTCCCCAGTGACAGGAAGTATCTGATTTGTGGTGGGGAAAACGTCATCTCCAGTATTATATTCAGCCTTTGGGCTAGTGTCTGCCTTATGTGTCTTCACAAAATGCCTAGAGGTGGTGACTGCACCCTTAATGCAAACTGGGGGTGCACGTGTATCCCTGTCTGGATGATTGGTTGGTCAAGAGCGCATCTCTGGCAGATGCTGAGGAATTGATGCACATAACCATCCAGGTTTTGGAATTACTAGGGTTAGTTGCCAACCATCCCACATCTCATTTGAGTTCATCTCTTCAACTGGAGTTTATTGGAGCTCTGCTATTCATGACTCGGGCAAAAGCTTCCTTTTGCAGCAAAGGGCTGCTACCATGATGTCCAAAGCAGAAGAGATACAAATTTATTTATTTATTTAACATGTTTAGTATACCTTATATTCGGTTTTGCTATCAAAACTGTTTACAGGGCATGGAAAATTAGGAGAGTAACAATAGAGATTTAACAGAGTTTAAACGATAAAGTTGAGTAACATTGAGGGATTGAAGGGGTAAGTTTATATAGGTAAAAAAAAGTTCTTAGATGTCTATTGTAGAGTTCGAGGTTTTATTGTTCCATCGAGGGTTGATCGGGCGGTGTTTCTGTTTTCTTTTGTGTTGTCTGGTTAGGAGTTTGATGGTGTTGGTGGTTAAGATCATCTGAGAAGGCTCTGGTAAAAAGCCAGGTTTTTAAGTTTTTTTTGAAAGTTTTGGTGTCAAATTGAGTTCTTAGATTGAGAGGTAAGGAGTTCCATAGAGATGGGCTGGCGATGGATATAGCTCTTTCTCGGGTTGATACTAGATTCGTGATTTTTGCGTGAGGAATTTTGAGGAGGCCTTTATTCATTGAACGAAGTTTCCTTTTTGAAGCGTGTATTTCAATGTGTTCAGATAGCCAATGTTTCTGTTGTCCTGTGATTAATTTGTGGAGGATTGATAAGACTTTATATTCTATTCTGTATTTAATTGGGAGCCAATAGAAGGAAATAAGAATAGGTGTAATGTGATCTTGTTTCTTGGTTCCAGAAAGAATCCTGGTGGCTGCGTTTTGCAGTATTTGTAGTGGACGTATGGTGGTAAAAGGGAGGCCAAGGGTGTTGCAGTAGTCTAGGTTTGTAAATAGGAGTAGTTGGAGACTGTTCTAAAATCATTTTGCGAGAGGAAGGGTTTGAGAGGTCTGAGTGTCAGTAATTTGTGGTAACCTTCTTTGATTTTATTTGAAATGTGAGTTTTGAAGGATAATTCTATGTCAATTGTAATTCCAAGATTTCTGGCGTGGTCGACAGGAGAGATTATTGATTCTGGGTTTTCTGTTTTGAGTGCTTGTCTGGGTAAGTCATTGATTTTTTTGTCAAGGGTGATTAGTTCGGTTTTCTTGATGTTAATTATGAGTAGGCAGCCATCCACATGGCACACATTGAGACAGTTGGGTCTCATGGCGTCAACAGTACATGTTGCACCTAAGGTATGTCTTCATATGAGGAGAGCCCAATGCACCTTAAGGTCTCAGTGACTGTAGGCCATTCAAAACTTATAAGATGGCATCCATAATTACATGATTGCTCAGAGACTCCTGTCCTAGAGATGAGACTGTTCTAGTCTGGTCAGAACAATCCCCTTCCAAATTTCTCCAATTCAAATTGTCCTCATGATAGACGCATCCAACCTGGGCTTAGGGAGCTCATGTAGAGGGGCTCAGCACCCAGGGCCTGCGGTCCACTCAGGAAAAGTTCTAGCAGGTAAACTTCCTCGAGCTACCTTCTCTTGCCCCATACGATAATTGTTTGAGTACTTTCTACATCTGTCTGCTCAGTATCAAAACAAACTCTTCAATTCACCTTAGTGTATTTGGTGCTTATCACCACCATGCATAAGGGAACCTCCATCTCTTTCGTTCTGTTTTTGCTGGGCCTGCTTCAATTGAAGCCTCCCATTAAGCCACCCTCTGTGTCTTGGGGAGCTCAGTGTTGTACTTGCCCAGTTGATAAACCCTTTTTCCCTGTACGTACCTGGATCAGTCCAGACAGTGGGTTGAGCCTCCAGTCCAGCAGATGGAGACAGAGAAAAACTGAAAGGGTATCCTATATCAGGACAGTGCTCACCCTGCGTCTCTTCAATATTTCTCTGTCTCCAGCAGATTCAGGCAGTTGAACCTGCGGTTCCCTAGCATTGTTATCTTCTATTTGGTGATTTCTTTCCTCTTCTTCCCAGTAGGTTGATTCAGGATCAAATAAGTATCGTTTATTCCAGTCTTTAAAAAAATCAACAAACCCCCCCAAAAAAAACCCAAAACAGAATATGTGCAAAGGGAGACAGTTGTCTCCTAGCTCTTACTGGGTCCCAGGGGGGATTGTTTCCCTTGATTCAGCCTGGGGCCTTCTTTCCCGGTGACCTCCAGCCTGGCTGCTTGGGGTGATACTTGTGGTCCAGTCACTCCCCCCTACTTGCATAGTCTGACCCAGAAGAGACTCTTGCCTCTGGTTCTATAGCAGAGAGGTGGTTTTTCCTCTGCTTGCTTAAAGTTTCACAAAAAAAACAAACAAACCCACAGACTGACAGGCAAACAGCAATCGGCAGCATTTTCAGCAGCACTTACAGGGGAAGGAGCGTAGCAGGGTTGTTTCCTTTGCTTCAGCTCATGTTAGCCAGGCACTGCCGTTTTTCCTTCTCAAGTGTGCTTTCCCCCCCCCCCCCCCCCCCCCCCGGAGCGGATGCCGCGTTCTTTGACCTGCCTGGCCTGCGGGGAGCCTGGCTCTCCCGTGATGGGCTTTGCTCATTATGACTCCCCGTAGGGGAGGGACCCTCCAGGGCAGCGTTTTAAATCGGTGGTCCGGGGTCGGGCCGTGAAGTATGTTCCTAAGATGGCCCCCTCGCGAAAAACCGCGGGAATGGCGGCCATTTTGTCTCCAGAGCTCCCTCCTAATACAAGCCCTGAGGATCCCCCAGAGCTGAATTTTAACCCTTCGCTGCCCGATCTTAGCCCTGTGGGTTCCCCCTATCCAATTTCTGAGCCCCCCCCCCCCCTCTCTTTGCATGGGAGGGTTCAACATCGTTTTTCTACAGAATTTGTACTCTTAATGCACAAATCATTTCTAGCTAGTTTGGAGGAACAGAATGATCCCCCCCCCCCCCCCAGCTAAGATTCCTCGGGTGGGCACCGGGTAGGGCCCCAGAGCTACCAGGCAGAAATAGGGTCAGGACCGTGCCGGACGTACCAGATCTTCCAGACCCTCCTCAACCATCGCCTCTGCCGGATCCCGAGCCAGACTCAGATCTGGCTCTCCCGAATCCGCCTGCCGATGGGGACGATCCCAGAGTTTTGAGGCTGTTTCAACGGGAGGAGCTGGACCCACTCATTCCCTTTGTGTTGGATGAACTTGGCATTGAAGTTCCCCCGGAGGAGCCACCCACTGCCTCAACCTCATGCACCGTGGACCCGGTCCTGGCGGGACTGAGCAGCTCCTGCTTTGGGAGTGGGAATCTCCTGAGTCAGGCCTCAGGGTGGGAAGGGCGATGGACAAGCTTTATCCCCTGCCAGATCAATGCCTGGAGATGCGTAAGGTACCTAAAATTGTTGCTTCTGTGTCCTAGGTCACCAAACGCACCACCATCCCATTGGTAGGAGCCACGGCTCTGAAGGATCTTTAGGATCGGAAGCTGGAGCTTCATCTCAAGAGGATCTTTGAAGTTCTGGCACTGGGAGTTAGGGTGACAGTCTGTAGCAGTCTCATGCAGCGGGCAATTCTCAGGTGGATTCAGCAATTATTCAGCACCCAGGACCTCCCGTCTGCAGAGGCGGAACAGGCAGAACGGCTGGAAGCTGCAGTGGCTTACAGAGCTGACGCTCTCTACAATCTCCTCAGTGTTCAAGCCAGCGCTATGGTCTCAGTGGTTTCAGCTAGGTGCCTCCTCTGGCTGAGGAATTGGGCTGCAGACTCCTCTTCTAATCACAGTTGGGCACTCTTCCCTTCAAGGGTAAATTGCTTTTTGGCAAGGACCTGGATCAGCTTATAAAATCCTTAAGCGATAACAAGGTTCATAAGCTGCCTGAGGACCACCCCAAACAGTCCAGGTAGTTTTTTCCATCTCACTCTCGCTTCACGGGGCAGCACAGATTCCAGAAACCAAGAGGTTCCTTTCAACAAAACAGCATGGGGAATGACGATCCTTCAGAGACTGCACCCACCAAGGCCCCGCCACAAAGCCCTTGCAATGAGATGTGGCCGGCCCCATTCCTCCGTTCCAGACTTAGGTGGTCAGCGGCCCCTATTTCTCAAGGAATGGTTCAAAATTACTGCGGATCAGTGGGTCCTTGAGGTAATCAAAAAGGTTATGCTTTAGAATTTGCTCGATCTCCTGGACCTCTACTTAATCTCTCCCTGCGGCGCGCGGAAGTGGCCGGCAGTCTGCCAGACTCTGGACAGGCTTTTAGCCCTTGGAGCCATAGACCCGGTCCCACCTCAGGAACGGGGAGCTGGCCAGTATTCCATCTACTTCGTTGTGCCCAAAAAGGTTGGATCCCTCCGTCCCATCCTGGATCTCAAGAAAGTCAACAGGGCACTCAAGGTTCCCCATTTTCGCGTGGAGACCCTGAGGGCTGTCATAGCGGCGGTGCACACAGGTGAATTCCTCGCCTCTCTTGATCTGAGAGGCCTACCTACACATCCAGATTCGTCAGGACCACCAAAAGTTGCTTCGTTTCAACATTCTGGGATGACACTACCAGTTTCGAGCGCTCCCGTTCGGTCTTGCCACCGCTCCCTGCACATTTACCAGGGTTATGGTTGTAGTGGCGGCCTTCCTCTGGTGGGAGGGAGTCCTAGTCCACCCGTACCGGGACGATTGGCTCATTTGGGCAAAGTCAGAGAAACTGTGTGTGAAGGCGGTCAACTGGGTCTCGTCGGTCCTCACCTCCTTCGGGTGGATAATCAATTTTTCCAAGAGCAACCTCAAGCCCTCTTAGGTCCTCGAGTTCTTGGGAGTGCGCTTAGACACCCGCGTGGGCAAAGTGTCGTTACTCGAGAATTGTGCGTTCAAGATTATGGATCAGGTACAACATCTGGTATTTCTCTCAGTCCCCACGGCCTGGGACTATCTCCAGGTGCTGGGTTCTATGGCATCAACTATAGATTTGTTTCATTGGGCCTTTGCGCATATGCGTCTGTTACAGAAAGTGTTGCTGTCCCGCTGAAAACCGGTCTCTGAGGAGTTTTGAGCACCTCTGCTGCTCTCCGATGCTACCATCGCCGACATACAGTGGTGGCTCTCTTTCGCCCACCTGTTGAAGGGGATGCCCCTGGAAACTCCTCAGTGGGTTATTGTAACGATGGACGCCAGCCTCTCCGGCTGGCGAGCAGTGTGTCTGACTCAGTCTACACAGGGATGCTGGTCCCCAGTTCAATCCCACTGGCACATCAATCGCCTGGAGGCTTGAGTGGTCTGTCTGGCTCTCAAGGTATTTCTGCCCCTGATTCGTCACAAGGTGGTGCGAGTGCTCTCCGACAATGCCACCATGGTAGCCTATATCAATCGACAGGGGGGCACCAGAAGTCGTCCGGTGGCTCTGGAAGCCAGCAAATTGCTCTCCTGGGCAGAGCATCACCTGGATCGATTGGCAGATTCCCGCATTCGGGGAAGGAGAATGTGTAAGCAGACTTCCTCAGTCGTCAACGTCTAGACCCCGGACAGTGGGAGTTGTCCGGGGCGATGGATCTGATCATCCGCACGTGGGGGATTCCCCACTTATTTATTTATTTATTTTTAATTTTTATATACCGATGTTCTTATAGAGACTATAAATCACTCCGGTTTACATATAACGATAAACTGCCCAACAGAGATAAGGGGCTTTACATAGAACAGTGGCACACTTAGACCTGATGGCTACTCTGAACAATTCAAAAGCCCCCAGATTCTTCAGCCGCAGGAGGGAGCATTGCTCAGAAGGGGTGGAGGCCCTAGTTCTTCCCTGGCCTCATGACATTCTCCTCTAGGGTTTCCCCCTTGGCCTCTGGTGGGAAAAGTACTCAGAAGAATAGAACTCCACAGGGGGTCCATCATTCTCGTAGCACCAGAGTGGCCTTGAAGGCCATGGTATGCGGATCTGGTGAACCGTGAAGACAGACTGTCTCTTCGGCTCGGTCACCTCCCAAACCTGCTCCAGCAGGGTTCAGTATTTTTCGATCAGGTGGATCGCTTTTGTCTAGCGGCCTGGCTTTTGAGCGGGGGCGACTGAGAAAGAAGGGGTATAAGGAAGAAGTCATATCCACCCTGTTGCGGGCCGTAAGCCTTCTACCTCTCTCGCTTATGTTCGGGTGTGGAGAGTGTTTAAGAATGTCTCTGTGCGGAGTCTGGCGTGCCGGCGCGCAAGGCTCCAGTATCCCAGGTTCTCTCTTTTCTCCAGAATGACCTTTCCAAAGGTTTGTCTTTCAACTCTTTGCGGGTCCAGGTTGCCGTTCTCGGGTCCCTCTTAGGGAAGTATCAATGGTCATGCGGTGGCGGCTCATCCGGATGTCGTTCGTTTCCTCAAGGGAGCCAAGCATTTGAAACCACCTGTCTGGGCTACTTGTCCTTCGTGGAGCCTTAACTTGGTGCTTTGAGCTCTTTGCAAGGTGCCCTTTGAACCCCTCCGGTGGGTCATGCTTAAGGATCTGACTCTTAAGACTGTTTATTTTTCTCGTTTCTATTTGCTCCGCCACGAGGGTGTAAAGAGCTTCAAGCATTGTCTTTTATGGAGCCCTTCCTCTGTTTTTCTGACTCTGGTGTCTCCCTTAAGACTGTTCCTTCATTCTTGCCAAAGGTTGTGTCTTCCTTTCACGTCAATCAGTCGGTGGAACTCCCTGCTTTTTCTTCTGAGGACATTCGGAACACATCTGGTGGTGACTTACAGTGCCTTGATGTAAAAAGAGTACTTCTGCAATATTTACAGGTTACAAACGAGTTTCAAGTCTCTGATCATCTCTTTGCCTTATGGAGTGGCCCAAATAAGGGAAACAAGGCTTCTAAGGCTACGATTGCTCGATGGCTAAAGGAGGCGATTGCGTCAGCGTATATCTGTCGGGGCCGGATGGTTCCGAAGGGCCTAAAGGCCCATTCTTTGCATTCACAGGCTACTTCTTGGGTGGAGAGTCAGTCGGTCTCTCCACAGGAAATCTGCAGAGCAGCTACTTGGAAGTCTCTGCATACTTTTGCTCGTCATTATCACATTGATGTACAGGCACCAGTTTTTGGTTCCTTTGGTAGGCAGGTGCTTCGAGAGGGACTGTCTCGGTCCCACCCTATTTATTTATTTATTTTATTTATTTATGGTTTTTATATACCGGACTTCGTAGGAAAACATCAGTTCGGTTTACATTATAACTTCAAAATCAGCAAAACAGAGGCTTTACATAGAACTTATAGGAAAACAGTGAATAAAATGAAATAAAATAAATTAAATAAACTGTACAATGAACGAGGCTTAAATAGAGAGACTTAAATAGAGGTTGTTGGATAACTGGGAACGGTATTGAGAGAAATGATTGGGGGATGGAGTGGGGGAAAGAAAGAAAGGGGGTAGAGGGGAGATGAAGATGGACTGAAAGTATAAGGGGAGAGGGGTTGTATATAGGGAGGGGAATGAAGAGTTGAAAGGGTTGCATGGGGGAGGGAAAGGAGGAATTGCATAGATTGCAAGGATCTATTTACAATAGATGCGTTGGGGAGGAAATAGCATATATGTTAATAAAACTATATACAGGGTGTACATTATTGAAGATATGTAAGTCAAGGCATGAAGTTGAAAATCAAAGATGGTAGCAACTAAGAGAGGGAGTTATCTTATGAGGGATCGGAAAGTTAGAACTGAGGGATCTGTTAGGGGCAGGGACGCGGGAGAGGAGGGGTGGTGAGGGTAGAAGCAGTGTGTGGCAGGGAGAGTGTTTTGTCGGCAAAGAAGATTGAGGGGAGAGCAAATGAGTGAGTTTTGGTGTTATGTACTATTTGAATGCCTTAGTGAAAAGCCATGTTTTGAGTTTTCGTTTAAATGTTTTATGGCAAGCCTCTTGGCGTAGATCTACTGGCATAGTGTTCCAAAGGGTTGGTCCTGATACAGAGAGTAGACTAGCTCTAGTTGCGGCCAGTTTGGTGGTTTTGTGAGAGAGGGTTAGCATGGTTGCATGATATTGGTGTCTTGTGGGTCTCTTGGCTTGGTGGAATTTAAGGGAACCGTTAAGCCAGTACATTTCTGGGTTGTAAAGGGCTTTGTGAATGAGAGAGAGGGATTTGTACTGAATACAAGAAGTAATAGGGAGCCAGTGAAGGTTCATGAGTATGGGGGTTATATACTCATTTCTGCGTGTGTTGGTTATGATTCGAGCAGTGGTGTTTTGTAGAGTTTGTAAGGGTTGTGTGACATTCTTAGGTAACCCCAAGAGGAGGGAGTTACAGTAGTCAAGTTTGGATAGAATTGTTGCTTGAAGTACAGTGCAGAAGTCAGTGGGGTGTAGAAGAGGTTTCAGTTTTTTGAGGGTTTGGAGTTTGAAGAAGCCATCCTTTAGGGTATTGCTGATGAACTTCTTTAGGTTAAAGCTATTGTCAATGATGACCCCTAGGTCTCTGGCATGTTGGGAAAGCTGAAAGGAGGGTGGTGGGAGAGATGGTAGGAGGGGCGTGATGTGGTGGATTGGTGACGTGATTAGCATAATTTCAGTTTTAGTGGTGTTAAGGGAAAGATGAATAGAATTTAGCAGTTTGTTGATTGAGAGGAGCGTGGAGTTCCAGATTTTTAAGGCATTCGGGAGAGTGTCTGAGATAGGGATGAGTATCTGTACATCGTCTGCATAAATGAAGTGGGGTAGCTTGAGGCTGGAGAGAGGACAGAGAGGTAGGAAGTAAATATTAAAAAGGGTGGACGACAGGGATGATCCTTGTGGGACTCCTTGGTTAAGAGGAATGGCTTTGGATTCATGATTTCCTATTTTAACTTTGAAATTGCGGTTACTGAGGTACGATCGGAACCATCGGTACTGAGGCACGATCGGAAGCTTTGGTACATCCCACTGTCTGGACTGATCTGGGTATGTACGGGGAAAGGAAAATTGGTTCTTACCTGCTAATTTTCGTTCCTGTAGTACCACGGATCTGTCCAGACTCCCTCCCTGACTACATACATCCGCTCGAAGTTTCTTTCACAGTATTTTTGGATCTGTGTACTTCCTATCTGATATATATAAGGCACCGGAACACATTAGCAAATTCTGATCTGTTTGAATTTACTGTTTTCAATTGAAGGATACAGTTGGTTAATTGCTTGATCTTCTGGTTCACTTTTTTCAATTACTAGTTGTCTGCTTTGATAACGATTATACTGAGAGGACGCAGGGTGAGCACTGTCCTGATGTAGGATACCCTTTCAGTTTTTCTCTGTCTCCATCTGCTGGACAGGAGGCTCAACCCACTGTCTGGACTGATCCGTGGTACTATAGGAATGAAAATTAGCAGGTAAGAACCAATTTTCCTTTGAGCTTCTGAACTCTTGTGACTTTCAGATATCTGCCTGGGAAGGTCATATTTTTGGTGGTTATCACTTCAGCAAGTAGAATCGGTGAGCTTCAGGCTCTCAAGACTTCTCCACCTAATTTAAAATGTCGTCATAATGGGGTTGTGTTGCTCTCTTCTCCCAAATTCCTGCCTAAGATGGTGTTAGCACAACTGACTGGTTACAATAGAACCTAACATTGTTGCTCATAAAGATATTAAACTGGACTAGCCACAGACCCATCACAGAGGTACTCTACCAATCGTCTTTCTCTGCTCAAAATGAATTCTTTATCACCACCCTCTGTGTCGCACAACCAGTTTCTAATCCAGCCTGCCGCTTTGGGTCCAGCTCCCCAGGTTGTGCATTTTGTTTTAGGAATATTCCTATGTGGGACTTATCAAGCGTTGCTGAAATGCTAGTAAGCCACATTAAGTGCTTGCCCTTAATTCTCAAATTTCATGTTGGATGTCGTTCTTCAGTGCAAGAGTGTGTAAAATCGTGCATTAGGGATGTAAAAACTTAGCCACTTTATTATGAAGACGGGAACGGATAACTGCCAAAGGGAATAGGAGTAATTTGGAAATGGCCTGAAGGTTACTCGTTAGTGAGATAAAGCCAAGAGCTAAAGCTAGCCTGCTGAAATGAATAAAAAGGGATTGCCAGTAAAAAGAATTAAATTTTGTCCTTATACAGCTCACTGATAAGATCCCACTGGGAGTACTGTATTCAGTTCTGGAGTCTGCTTTTTCTTGTGAGAACTTTGAAAGGATGGAGACAGTTCAGAGGAGGGCTACTGAAATGGTACACACAGGCTTAAATAGTCAAAATGTACTCAGGAGGGGTGGGGAAGAGAACCTTCAAATATCTACTGGGTTTTCACTATGTGCTCTGGAGAAGGAAGCTCGAGAACCAGGGGCAGTGAGAGAAAGCTGGAGGGAGGCGGGCTTGATAGAAAAGTGCTCCTTATTGAGAGGGCAGCATATGTCCAGAATGGGTCACCAAAAGAGAGATGGCAGCAGCCAGAACTGTGACCTGAATTCCAGCATGGGCGGGACGGGCAAGGGAGGAGATTGAGTAGGGTCTGGTGATGCAGGGGCGGGGGTCTCTATCTGCCAACAACGTCTGTGCTTGCATGAATGCCGTCCACGTGCTGAACTAGTGATATGACTGTGTGTTCTCTCTCCTGCTTTCTTTTATTGACAGCACCTCAACAGCAGGTTCTTATGCCAGATTCCAAGTTGTTACAGCACATTAATCCGTCGGGCATGGTAAGGGAGATTCAGAACTTTAGTAACTGTGCCGGTTGGGCTTTTAAAAGAAGCAGTTCATGATAAAGTTCTCCCCCCCCCCCCCCCCCAAAAAGAAATTGGCAACTTCTTTTTTTTTTTTCTCTTTTCAAACAATGCAGATGGCAGTGCAATAGTTTATATTAACTAAAAATGTTTTTCAAATGCGTAACATTTCATTGAATGTTTGTTTGTTTTTTGATGTTGCAGTGAATAAGAGAAGCAAGTACTTTAAAAAATGTGTCCACTTTAATGCCATTTATATAGATAAAAAAAAACCCCAAGCTTACCAAACCAGGTCGTACAAGAAATGTGGCAATGGCTGCATCTTCTGTTCTTTCCTGATGCTGTCCTATCAGCTAAGAAGAGATAGAAAGTAAGACATTCAACACAGGAAGTCATCTCTAGCTGTTAACTACCACCTAACTTTTGCATAGCCTTTAGCTGTCGCAACACATTTTATAAAGTAGCTAGTTCAGCTAATTTAAGGACTATTGTACACAGGGCAGGATTTACAGGGAGGAAAAAGTCAGTGTGATGGTGCATTTGTGTTTTGTTTTGTTTTTCTGCCATCGGTACTAGATTATGTAAGCACCCCTTGGCCCCCAGAAGCAGAGAGCAGGTTCTGAATGTGTGACACAGTGAAAATAATTTGCCACTGCTGCCTCTCTTCCAGTGGCACTTTCTCACAAGCACCACCTAACCTGAGCAGCAGCATCCCATCAGGGGCAGGCAGACTGCAGTTCAGCTTTTATAGTGCTTCGGGTGGTGATGAGAGAGTGCTGCAAGGATGGACGAGAAGGCTCTCTTTCCAATATGCTATGTATCCTGTGTCCTCTGCGTCGTGGGAACGCCAGACTTCCCTGTGCAGAAGCTGACCGGAACATGCTTTTTTTTTTCCCCTTGGCTGCATTTCGGCAGCAGTGCTCTAATCCTAATAGTAATGATGTTTTGCATACATCCCACTACTGGCCAGCAGAGGGAGACTGGTGCATGAGAAGGAAGTTTTCTGTAAAAAGAGCATAGTTCTAGTCGTGCATGGGTTATTTTGTTTTATTAAGTACATGCCAGTCATATCGGTCAGGTCGGTATTTTCAGGTGTTAGTTTCTTAATTCTTTTTTGAAACAGTAAGATGATGGTTTTGTATTTAATCAAAGTGATGCGAGCATTATTGATAGCAGGGATGTGCAACATGGCAGCAGATATATGAACAGTTCCTGTGTAAAAGATGCTGACTTGATATTCTAATCTTGGTTTTTGGCTTTCACTCTGGCTATGAAGAAACATTTTTAGGTTTTGATAGCCAGTAGAACTTTCTTAGCAATGTATACCATTCAGTGTGACTATTAGATGAAGTATTTTATAAAAGGCTAGGAAATTTTCCTGGCTATATGTTGCAGTATTGGCTTGTGTTAGAAAAAAAACTGAAGAATTCAAATTTTCTCTCTTGCCATGCTAATGAAAGAACTTGTCTGAAATTACTGATCTTGTGTTATATTCTAAGTATTAGAGAGATAATCCTTTTTTTTTTTCTAATTCTCTAGAGCGCAGCAGCAGCTGCTGCAACCCTGGCTTTGCCTGCTGGTACTCCTGTTCAGCAGATACTCACTAATTCAGGTAACATTCAAGCCCATGCAACATTTTTGTTCTGTGATTTATGCATTCAGATTTGTATTTTTACTTTTTTTTTTTTTTTTTTTTGCTTTGAATTGCTTTTATGCTTGAGGCTATGGGAGTGATGGATGTCTTAATCTGAGTTTATGGTTTATATGAAATAATGGATTTTATTTCTTTTAATAATTGTTTTACACTTTCCAGAAGAAAAAAATGTTCAAAGCATAGCTCAAAAAACAAACCAATATCATTACATAAATTTAAGGCTAATTTGCTTTTACTGTATTTACTGTGGGAGAGGGATTTTATGAGTTTATTGGATGAGGGTATGGTTGTGGGGTTGGGATGTTTGAGTTGATGTAGTAATTTGAGTGCTGTTGTAAATTGCTTTGAACCCCCTTGGATGAAGCTGTTTTGAAATGTGAGGGTGGGGGATGTATTTGCAGGGTTTTGGTTTTGTTTTTTTTTTTGCTTTATGGCAGGACTGTCAGCTCTGGTCTAGTAACTGATACTTTTGTTTTTCATATTGTCTAGCTTTAGGGGAGGAATAAGTAGCTTGAAGCCTGATAGTGTGCATTCTATTTTATTTAAAAGAATATATAGCCTACATGCTCCAAAGTTTGCAGCAGGGTACAAAATAAAATGTTAGAAACAGTAAACATACTACAAAAATATCTTAGACTAAGGTGAACATTTACATTATGCTGCCATAATGTAAATTCCAAAATAGTTATGCCAAAACACCATGATGACTAAGGAGGAATATTTTACATGCTTAAACTGTTAAAATACAAAAAAGCAAAGCTGACAAAACCTCAGGAGAATAGTAAAAGCAAAAATCATGTAAAAATTTTAAATTCAGGGTCTTTGCATTGATGTTGGAGAGCAAACTCATGGCATCTAGCTGTTATTTTTTTGAGCTGAATACTTTACGTGGGGCGTCTTAATATATTTATAGAATTTCTGTACTTTTCAGTTGTATATTCAACAGCCCAAATCAGAAACCTGCTTTAGTCCTGGTAACTGAGGCATTTCCAGTTTTGTTTTTTGTACTCTCCATTTACCAGTGGTCCTACAACAAAGAACTAAATTGTAATGTTATATTCCCTCATTTGCACTTGACGTCGGTCACCGGTATCTGCTGTCAGGCAGAGCAGCTAACCAGCTGGCTGCCTCTCAGCTGCATCTTTCTGACTGCATTTGAAGCAATAGGCTATGTCTTACAAATAGTTTTAAATAAAGGGCATGCACCTAGTGCAGGACTTCACAGCACAATATATGCCTATTTACAGCATCTGTGCTAGGCAAAAACACAGTCACTTTAACTAATATAAGTTTGATGCTTAAGCAGTAATGCTATCATCGTGACATCGATCTCTTTATTGCCCTAATCTGTCATTTTTTGTAATCTTTTTGGCTCACTCACAAACTTCAATATTTGTACCTCTGCCAGGCTGGCTTAAAATCTAGCACCCGCAGAATTTAATTATAACTATGTGATCCCTTCCATGTCCCTCTAGAAGGGATATGCTCCCTGTTTTAACCATGACTACTTATGTGTAACATCTTCCACGTTTAAATTCTCCCATGGAAGACCTTGTATTATGGGATATGAATACCCAGCTTATTAAAGCTGTCATTGAGGCACTTGAATCTTGAGCTCTGATTTAAGAGCTGCATTTTGGTGGCAGTCAGTTTAGCTTGTATAATCAATTTTAGTTGCTAGTGATCGAGAGATTTAAAAAAAAAAAAAAATTCAGCAAACACAAGGTGGAGCTATGTACTTATCAATATTTTGAATTCACCCATGGGGAAACCTATTTTCTCCATGGGCAAGCAGGACTGAATTAAACCACACAAGTGCAGGGTGACCTCAACGGACAGCATTATCGCAGAACGCACTTTCTCTCAGCCTATTTTCAGGTAATATTTTTTTTTTCCTCAGTTACTTTATTTTTCTTTTTTCTAGTGTTTAATTTTCAGTAGTGCTTATTGGTATTGTAGAAAATACCACAGTTTCCTGATCAGCCAGACAAATGAAGTTATATTCCCTTGCCAGCAGATGGCGACAGAAAAAAAAAATCTCAAAACTGACTTCACTTCAGTTCTCTTCAGCCCTTGTGTATTTCTCTATATCCAGCAGATGGTGCAGACGTGGACTGATGCAGCAGCTGGAAGTAGGCTGCTCCCAGGAAGGCTATAGGTTCAGGTTCCTGGTATACCATAGGCAGAGTCTTAGAGGTACTCTGAGTGACTGTCTTGTTAGGACTGATTCTCCCCTCCCCTTTTGGGAACAGACTCAGTTGGGGGTCTGAGTTCCTTCACTGAAGGGTCAAGCCCTAGGTGGACCCTGGTGACATTGTTCTTTGTGGGTCTGGTAGCAGGAGCTATTGATGGCATACTCTCTTTCTATTCTTGAAGAGTAATGGCAAGCAGTAAATTTAAAAAAAAAAAAAAATTAGCACAGCCTTTTTCCTGGACTGTCTCCCACTTTTCTGTGGTACTGTTGGATTTAGACTTGATTAGGGGTATAAAGTGATCACCCTTTCTCCCTCTTGCTTCTGGTAGGCTGTAAAGAGGGGGAGGCAAGTCACAGTGACTCCCTGCGTCAGCCAGTGTATTTTCCTGTAGATAAGCAGCATGAATTAGTCGTGCTGTCTGGGAACATCCTCTGTGCCACTAGGTGGCAGAGCTCTCAAAGCTGAAAAACAGATCTTTGCTAATGAGGAGTGCCTGCTTGCATGATCCCGCGCTGCCTCAAATCTCCTCAGTATGTTTTTTTTTCTGAGCGACTGAGTGTGTGGAGCTCTCTCTTTCTCCTCAAAGTTTTTTTTTTTGTTTTTTTTTTTAAAAAGAAGAATCCAATATCTTAAAAAATTAAAAAGAGACATAAGGGAGCCGAATACCCTTTATGAGTGACAAGAATTCAATTAAAATTGATATTGGCAGAAGTAAATAGATCTTATCGTCAGTGTTTACAAAAAAAAAAAAAATACAAACAGAAAGAAGGGAGATAAAGAAGACAAACTGTCAGAAACAGAAAGGATTGCCCTAGGGAGAAGTATGTTCATCTTCTCCGGGGTCCCCCGCCTCCGGCCACAAAGGGATTCTTACCATGGGACCTCGTCTGTGGATCTCCCGATTCCAGGCCAGCGCTGATGAGAGATCCGGGGGCAATGACAAGAATTCAAAAATTACTCAAGACTGAGACCCAAAAATATTTAGCAAGAAAAGGTCAATATAGATATGTATATGGTAGCAAGAATTAAAAAAAGGCATTGGCAGCTTTGACTCTATTCAAATGCGCCCGCCGGCACGAAGCACCACTGAGCCGTCCGCTGGAGCATCAATCCGTTCGCCGATACGTCCGAGGTGTCCATCGCCAACGCACCCTCCGATTGACCAGTGCATTGGTCGAGAGGGCGCCAGCGTCTAGAGCAGAGCTTTCCAAACTGTGTGTCGGGACACGTTAGTGTGTCGCCTGCAGTGTGCAGGGTGTCGCGCAAGCCTGGTCAACTCTGATGTGAGTTTGGGCTTTTTTTTTTCCTAGAGATTCACTTTTTTTTTTCAGTTTATGGGTTGCTTATTATTGGGTGATTTTTGCTGTCAATCGCGTTTTTGGGGGGGGGCTTGGTGGGTGGAACGAGCCCAGCCATCCTTGCATTGGCTGCTGCTGCCGATGAGGCCTGGCCATGAGGAGTACTGACTGCAAGCAGCAGTGTCTGGTGATCATGGAAGGGAGTGAAGCACTTAACTGGCAACAATCAAAAGACGAGGTACATGAGTGTGGGGGCCAGACATGTGCTGGGGGGAGAGAGATGAGTGAGTGGGGGGCAAACGTGCTGGGGGGACAGACATGTGCTTGAGGGGGAGAGATATGAGTGTGTGGGGGCCAGACATGTGCTGGGGGGAGGAGAGAGATGAGTGTGTGGGGGACAGACAATTTGTTTTATTATTGTTTCTCATAAATTATAACAATAACATGAATCTTGGAATATATATTTTTAATATAAATTTAAGGTTTTCATGAGATAGGTTGTGTCGTGAAACATTTTATTTATGTATATATTTAAGGAAACATACATAAATTGTCGAAATATGTTTCGTTCGTTTAACCTTTAACCTCTGGTTTACTAGTAGACTGAATTACTGTGTCCCGAAATTATGTTTGTCTAAAAAGTGTGTCACCAACATGAAAAGTTTGGAAAGCTCTGGTCTAGAGGGTGTCCCCACAGTGCGATACCAACGTGAAGACGTCTGAACGAGGGACCCATTCAATGCTGGGTGCTAGTGTGTCATTTTTCCTTGCTGCCTCTGGTCGCCCGCTGTGCGTGAGCAACCTACAGGTCCTTCCGCCCCTTAGAAAAAAAAAAAGAAAAAAGAAGGGGAGGGACCTTCTCTTCAGCCACTGGCATAGATTGTGGCTCAGGAACCTTCCATGAAGGTGGGGTGTGGACTCCGGAGGATGTCCTATTCCCATGGGGCCAGAATGGCAATGTGCCGCTAGCTTCGATCCACCCAAGGGCTCTGCACCATGGCCATGATGTCACCTCCAGTGGACAGGGTTCCCCACGCGATGTCTCCACCAGACGTTGTGCCTCCTCCAGCCACCGTGGACACTCCTATCTGTGAGAACGGGGTGCCCCTTGGACCCGGATGAACCACTGGGTGACCGGTCCATCCATCCATCTCATGAAAATCCTGAAGAGCTGGGCACACATTCTCAAGATGGGGACTCAGGAGATCCCTACTCACTCACCAGATGTTTGAGATCCTTAAGGAAAAAAAAGTTTTTTCTTTCGACATCCGGCAGAGCCTACTCTGCGATATAAGTCCTGGGAGCCCCTTCTGGGGACTGTGGCCCTCCTTGCACATGGATCTCACATTATTTCCACGGTGATTGGGTGCTCCAGATTCTTAATTCCCTCAGATATCGGTCATCGAGGATAAGCAAATTAAAAGGAAAAAACAAAAGCGCGAAAATCTAGCCTTCATCCAATGCACCACCCAGCAAGGGCAATATATCCGTATCATCATGTTACTGTCTCCATAAGGAGGTTAGCATAGTCCTTCCCAATATAAGTTCCCAGCTTTCGCCCAAGTTATGTCTACCCATGTTGCTATACCTGCTTTCACCCTAGTTATGTTATCCAGGTTTCTCTACCCTGTTCAGTGTAAGACAAGACTGTGTCACTGTTGGTTTTTGCTGGTTGTAATGTAAACCGTAGTGATAATCCTGTTAATTGAACCTCGGTATATAAAAGCTATAAATAATAATAATAATATGTCTTGACCGCTTCGATTGGAGGATACTCCAATACTCTATATTGCACACGAGATTCCAGCATCACATGATTTGTGTGGCATGGTCTTCCATAGATGTTCCCAGTCTTGGGAGCCTCTGTCCAAGAGCGCTCGGCCCTGTGGGCACTGCGGGGCATGGCAAGAGACTTTACGAAGCTTTTCGTTTTATCGATAGTCTTGTGCATTGCGACGGGGTTCCAATGCCCTTACAGCTAGTCACTGGGCTTCCTTTCAGGGATGTTTGTGACATCAATAGGCGAACCATCTTGTCCTCACGACACTCTTATTGCAGATAGACTGGCAAAAAAAAAAGAGGATTGCCCACCTATAGAGGCAGCAAGTCGGGGACTAGTCTTGTCAGCCCTCTCCATAAGTTTCATCAACTTTTTCCAGACAACTTGCTGGCAGATCGAATGGACCACTTCTATCTTTTTCTGACAACATTTACTATGTTACGCCATTGGCTGGATAAGAAGAGGAGGAAGCTATAGCTGATCTGGCAGACATGACGAGAGCCTCCTCAGAAGGAGATACAGCCTCAGTGAGGAGGCTGTTTGGGAGGGAGAAGCCGGTGACCCTTAATTCTGGGATGTGACCTCCTTGCAGCTTCTGGATGAGCAATGAGAGGCAGTAATTCGTACAGGGATCCCATATTCCTGGGTGCTTGTAGGCCCCACTCCCTTCCCAAGTGTTTCCCATTACATCTGACTGTTGGAGATGGGATCTCCTCAGTGTGAGACACCAGATTACAGCCTTAAGGTAGCGAAAACAATGAAGGACTTATTCCCTTCCCAGGGAAGAGAGAGAATATGGATCACCTATGGGGCTGTCCTCATCTTAAGATCTCTGCCCCTCTGATCTCCCGCCCCCCCCCCCTTTTAGCATCAACCCCATCTCTACTAATCAGTTGCCCTGTACAGACAGTGCCACCTCTTAAAACACTGCTTTGGTTTGATCACCTACTATTTGATTGAAAAACTGCTTGTTCGTTCGTCCGTTGTTTGTGGATCACCTTCCAAGTCGTTCACCTAGTCAGTATTTTACTTTGCTAGTTTTCTTCTCTATAGTAGCGCTATGTTAAGCTATTTCCATTTATTACAGTTGTCCTGAATTCATCACCTTGTTTTATGTAACTTTTTCTCATATATGTTGGTTTCCCTTGCTTTGCTGTAAACCGGTACGATAAGATATTTATCTTGAGTATCGGTACATTAAAAGATTCTAAATAAATAAGATCAGTTACTGGTGGAGGGATGCACAACATTCCGAGAGCCCTGAGACAGAAATTCTCTAATTCAACAGGTTTTTTTTTCCTCTGATGTCCTCAGGCAGCTATGTCCAATGGCTTTTTGCTTCTAGTTCTTCTGCATTTGGTTCAGCATTCCTCTGAGGAGGCCATGATGACCTTCCCCCACAGTGTGCTGAGCTTGGGGAGGGGCTCAAACCTTTCTACACTGGGATCTGTAGCTCAGAGAGGGATTCACAGTTAGCCAGTCTAGCTCAGTGAAGGCAACTGATGCTAGGAGCTCTTTTGGTCATATCCCTTGTATGCCCTGGCTTGGGCTATTTCAAGATGGGGCCATAGTGTTTACAGCCGTGCTTCTTGGGAGCTTCCCCACAGGGCAATGTTCGATGTGATCTCAGCCTTGTACAGTTTACCCTCTCTACCAGAGAGATGTCTTCTGTCATAGTTCTGGAGATTTAGGACCAAAGTTCAGAGGCTGACTGTGAGTGCTTATCAGAAGCTTCTCTGTCCCCAACCCTCCAGTACTAGTCATGGTTGGGGCTATTTCAGAGACTACTACAAGCAATCTGCTAAAAAAGGTTTCTCCCTTCCTCAAGGAGGTAGTCCAGGACAGTGGGTTCAGCTGGAGAGGCCTCATTGATGCAGGCTACTGTGTTCTTGGCATGCTCCTTCACGGCAACTCTTGGAGTCTTCTGCTCTGGGTGGTCAGACGCCACTTGGGAGGGTTCCCTGTTGCCCTCAATGTAGGCCTTGGTTCCTCCCTTGAAAAGAGGTCAGGGTGTAGTACTATTTTTATTTCAGGATTCTCAGAAAGGATAGAAATTTCTCTATTTATATAGACTCTCCCATTCAGGTACTGTAGGTATTTGTCTAAGCACTGAGGGCTTACAACATTGAGAATGAGCGTTATTCTGGATCCCTTACTAACAGCTATCAGGCTGTCCCCTTGTGCCAACCATAATTCTGGTTCCTCCTTTAGTCAGACAACTGATTATTCATGGCAAAGTAAGAACAGGAAAGCCATTTGGCTGCAATCAGGTTTATTCAAGTGTGGAACCCCTAGGCTGACTATATCAAATAACTATTAATTTTTTCTCCATCTTTGTTCTTATGGCCTTGGACTTCCCAGTGTCCAGATCTCCCGCTTCCACATCTATCCTAAGCGTGGTCCATTCTGCAGGTCCTAGGCTTTAGGGAAATGGACCTGAATGTAGTACATTAGGCGTAGATTCATATTTGTCTCATGCCGTTTGCATTTATTTAACAGCTTTTATATACTGGTATTAGTGGGGACATCATACCGGTTCACATTTGAACAAAAGGATGAAAATACATGTTAACAGGGGAACAAAACAGGGAGGGGGGACAACTTAAGAACAGCATGGAAGTCGAGAGTTCATAGCTAAAACAACAAGATGTGAACTAAGCGGAAATCTTAACTTAAGGAGAGAATTATGTTGATATGGAGGTACATGAGGGAGCTGAGAGTATGTATAGGTTATTCCGGGTAGGCGCACTTGAATAACCAGGTTTTTAACTTTTTCTTAAATTTGAAATTGCATGGTTCGAGGCGAAGAGTCAGGGGAAGGGAATTCCAGAGGGTTGGACCAGCAATTGAAAAGGCACGTTCACGTGTGGATGAGAGGCGGGCTGTTTTAAGAGAGGGTACAGTTAAGGTGCCTTTATTGGTGATTCTGGTGGGTCTGGTCGACCGGTGGGGGATAAAAGGATGATCGAGCCAGTTGGAGTTGTGCACATGGAGGGATTTGTGAACAATGCTCAGCGCTTTGTAGTGGATATGGGAAAGGATCGGGAGCCAGTGTAGCTCTTTAAGGATGGGTGTGATGTGTTCACATTTATGGGTACTTGAGAGGATCCGGGCTGCAGCATTTTGCAGCATCTGTAGTGGTTTTATCGTAGAGTAGGGGAGCCCTAGGAAAAGGGCGTTGCAGTAGTCTAGTTTGGTGGGGATAATGGCTTGGATCACTGTACGGAAATCTTGTGTGTGCAGTAGCGGTTTCAGTTTTTTTAGGACGTTCAGTTTGAAAAAGCCTTCTTTAAGGATAGAGTTAACGTATTTCTTCATGCTTAGTTGTTGTTCGAGGAAAACTCCAAGATCTCTTACATATGGTTGAATAGTAGTGATATTAAATTTGGGGTCGTTGGAGGAGGGGGTGGGGGGGCATGGGAGGAGATAAGCAGAAGTTCAGTTTTGTTTGTATTGAGAGCAAGGTGGAGGTCGGTAAGCAGGGAATTGATAGCTGATAGGCAGTTCTCCCAGTGGTTTAGAGCGTCTGAGATGGAGTTGTGGACTGGAATAATGATCTGCACATCATCAACATACAAATAAAACTTTAGTTTGAGGTCAGTGAGGAGCTGGCATAGGGGGGTAAGGTAGATGTTGAAAAGGGTTCATGAGAGTGAAGAGCCTTGTGGGACACTTTGTTGCAGGGGGTGAGAAGCAGATATGGTTTCTCTGATTTTTACGGAGAACTTCCTGTTCGAGAGATAGGATTTGAACCAGGCAAGAGCAAGGCCAGAAATGCCAATGTGTTCAAGGCGGGCTAAGAGGTGGTTGTGGTTGATGGTGTCAAAGGCCGAGGAGATATCAAGGAGGGCAAAGAGATAGCTGTGACCTTGGCCTATTCCTCTGAGAAGGTGGTCGGATAGGGTGAGGAGTAATGACTCCGTGTTAAAGTACTTCCAGAAGCCGAACTGAGAGACATGGAGGATCTCATGATTTTCAAGATATTCCATAAGTTGAGAATTAACAACTCTTTCCATTAGCTTAGCAATAAAAGGGAGGTTGGAGATAGGGCGGAAGTTGGATGGATTTTTGGGGTCTAAGGACAGCTTCTTTAGGAGGGGTTTGACTACCACGTGCTTGAGTGTGTCGGGGACAGTGGCTTGTGCGAGAGAGCAATTGATGATGTCTGCTATGACGCTGGCTATGGCGTTTGGGATGGCCAGAAGGGCTTTGGAGGGGATGGGGTCATTGGGGTGGGAAGCAGGTTTAAGTTTTTTGAGGATGTTTTTGATTTCTTTGGAGGAAGTGTGGTCTAGAAGTAGTCATTGCAGGGTGGGAGGGAGCAGAGGGTGTGGGTGGTTGGAGGAGGGGGGGAATCTTTATTTATTTTTTTATTTAACATTTTTCTATACCAACCTTCATGAAAAGGATTCATATCAAACCGGTTTACATGGAACTTAGGGACTAACTAAATAACCATATAACAAGAAGGCCAAAGCAAAGTTACATATAACAAGGAGATTGAACTTGAGGGCTAGAATAGCCGGGAAGTAGAAAGACAGCAATAAACTAGAAGTTAAATACATATGAAAAATACTGGGATTGGTCCGAGAGTCTAGTCAGTTGGGCTGAGTCTGGTTTGACATTTTAGAAATTAGGGGAAGGCTTGGAGGAAAAGCCAAATCTTAAGTTTTCTTCGGAAGGTTAGAAGGCAGGGTTCCAATCTTAGGTCAATCAGCAAGTTGTTCCAAATGACGGGGCCTGCTGTGGAGAAAGCACGTTCTTTGGTGGAAGTTAGGCGCGTGGATTTAGTTGGTGGGAGTTGTAGGGTTCCTTTATATGCTTCTCTGGGTCTTGCGGATGAGTAGAGTTTGAAAGGGATCTGAAGGTCTAGTGGGAATTGATTGTGGATGGTTTTGTAGATTATGGTGAGTGCCTTGTGCAAGATTCTGTATTTTATTGGCAGCCAGTGCAGGTTTCGGAGTATGGGGATGATATGAGCTCCCCGGTTGGTATTGGTTAAGATTCAAGCTGCTGCGTTCTGGAGCATCTGTAGTGGTTTGGTGGCGGAGATGGGGAGCCCCAAGAGTAGAGCATTACAGTAGTCAGTTTTAGAGAAAACCGTTGACTGGATGATCTTGCCAGGATGAGCATTTCTATCGGGATATTATCCAGTAGTCCAGTGTTGCAAGGCTACTTTTTCTTTGGGAGGTTAGAAGGCGCCTGAGCTAGTAGCTTTTCATAATTGTTTTCTGCAGGGAATCTCCTCCTTGGTTACTTCACAGCATAGGCATGAGCCTTGTAGATTGGAAGAGGAGTTATGATCCAGAGGGACTGGAGTCCTATTGGAGAACAAGTGGGTCCAGGTCTAGGCCAAGGGCCAGAGCCAGCCCTCTTCTGTATATAGTATTTATTCTATTTTATTTCATTTTATTTATATATTTATTGCTCCGTTCACTCCTTCTTTATTTTCCTACTCCAAGTTAAGGCTTCCTTGTTATAATGTAACTGTATGCTCCGTATCTCTTGTTGATTGGTTAATTGTATATTCTGCTTAGTTCATTGTAAACCGAATTGATTTGATTTGTATCAAGAAAGTCGGTATATAAAAGCCTTAATAAATAAATAAATAAAATAAAAATCTAGTACTCTGCAAATCCTAGCCCCTAGCTCAGAAGAAGGCAGCCCGGGTAGTGGCTGTCAATGTAATGCCATTAGCTGATGTGAACAAGCTGAGGGAATATAATAGTTCTGAGGCACTCTGATAACCACTATCTGTTTAAAATCTACAGTGTTTTAAGATTAATAAATAGCAAATGAGCCACATTTGGTCTGGAATGGAATTCCCCTGCAGATCCTAGCAGCAGTTCACATGGTGGACCCGGTCATAGTACAGACAAATATTTTGAGTCAATATCTTAACTGGGGCCTTTGCCTACTAGGAGTCAGATGGGGTACCTCAAAGTAGATTCTGGATCAGCCCAGTGAAGTTCCAAGGCAAGTGAAAAAGGAAAGCAGGAGCTGGTGGTGGGGGTGGGGGGTGTTGAATATCTTAGAAGCATAACCGGCTTCCTGACTCCTGCATGTGCTCCAGCCAGGAGCCTGGACAGATTTCTGGAGCAGCAAGCAGGGGGTTCTCTCTTCTCACTCCCTCCTCTCCCCCTCTCTCCAGTCAGAAGATTCATCCCTACAAGAAAACCAGGCTGTATAGCAAAAAGTGTATCATGTAGTAGACCTGGATCAGAATATGGAGCTTCTGAAAGGCCAGTTTACAGACTCTAGACTATTTCCCTTTTGAGGTATCCATTTCTTTAATCTTGTCCTTGCACCAGAGGAGAATGGGATGAAGACATAACTCACAGGTCTTGCAGAGGGCAGATACTGGCTCTGGCTTGCTGCAAGGGGCACAGTCACAGGAGCTCTCTCAGATGGGATACTTATGTTTTCTAGTCTCCTCAACTTGGAATGTTAGCTTAGTTTTGAAGGTATCTGATTTCCCTTCCTCTTGAGCCTCGTAGGGTGGCAGAGGGGTAGAAAACTTGGGTCCTAGAGTGCTACAAACAGATCTAGTTTTCAAGATATTCACAGTGAACATGCATAAGGTGTATCTGCATGCACTGCCTCCGGGGTATGCAAACATAGCTCATACATATTCATGGTAAGTGTCCTGAAAACCAGTCCTGCTTGTAGTGTCTGTCTTGAAGTCAGTCTCCTTGGTGACCTTTGGTAATGTTTAAAGGAATGTTTCTCTGTATCTGATATTCTGTCTTTTTGGAAGGTAGTGTTTCATTTTATTCATAACCAAGCTTTTCTCACTTACAATGAGAAAGTTGGGTGAGAGAGGCCAAGAGGGGGACGACCATTAGGTTCTGCTTGTGGTGGTGGTTTGGGAGGAAGGTGTTCCAAGGCACCATGCTTATTGCCTGCATTGATGCCTACCAGCTCTATATGCGCCAATACTCGTGGGACATCTGGAAGCAGGTGGCTGAGCAGCTGCCTTCACCGCAGCAAAACACTCTCATGTTGCTGGTGCACAAGGGTCTGGAGTGCAGAAAACAGAAGGTCTAGGCAACCTACAATGTTTTCGAAAGGGCACTGAGTCTCTGTGGTGGGAATCGGTGCCAGCAGAATGGCATGGCTGCAGGCCTCTGATCTCTGACCAGAGAAACAGGAACAACTAGCTGATATGCTGTGTACTGGAGAGAATATCTTCAGAGATAAGGTGAGGGATGCTGTGGCCCAACTTCAGGATAACCATGAGACTCTCAAACAATTCTCCGTCAGTACGCCAGACCCGTGGTCCTCATCCAGGAGGCAGTCGAGATCGGGGCCAAGGAAGTACTATCCTGCACCTCTTTGCTCCCGTCAACACCAACAGGGCTTTCACGGCCATTCCAGGCAGCAGAGAGCCTCCAAACCCCAGCCAGCTCCTCTGTCAATTCTGGGGATGGGGTTTTGACTGGGCCTTATGGAGTGTAAGCCAGTTGTGCATACCTGGGGCAATGGACTCTCCTGTTGGCTGCAGGCTCTGGTTTTGCAAACCAGTGGCCCAGTGTAATCTTGGACCAGTGAGTTTGGTTTTTTTTTTGTCCATTGTCTGCCAAGAGTACCAATTAAATCTATTGGGTGTCCTGCCAAATTGCCCTCCATGCCCATATTGAGGGCTGGTAGCGCATCAGAAGGTAGTACAAGCAGCTTTGCCTTCCCTTTTAATGGCCAGATCAGTCGAGCCTGTACCACCAGGGCAAAGAGGGTGGGGATTCTACTCCAGGTACTTCCTGATTCCAACGAGAACAGGAGGACTCATCCATCCTAGATCTAAGGGCCTTGAACAAGTTTCTAAAAAGAGAAAAGTTCAAGATGACTTCCCTGGGCACCTTTATCTCCCCTTTTGTAAAAGGAGACTGGCTATGCTCCTTCAACCTAAAGGACACATACTCATTTTGAGATCTTCCCCGGTCACAGGAAGTATCTCCGATTTGTCGTGGGAACACAGAACTTCCAGTACCAGATGTTGCTATTTGGGTTCACGTCTATCCCACGGGTCTTCACAAAAGCCTGGCCATGGTGGTAGCACATCTCTGCATGCTGGGAGTACGTGTCTTTCCGTATCTGGATGATTGGCTGATCAAGAGCATGTCTCAGGCAGGGGCCATCAGGTCCATGTGCTTGACCATTCGGGTGTTTGAGTCATTAGGAATTGTTCTTAACTACACAAAGTCCATCTCAGCTAGTCACCTCAATTGGACTTCATAGGAGCCCTGCTAGAAATGGCTCAGGCCAAGGCAATTCTACCTCACCAGAGGTCTGTCGCTGTGGTGTCTATTGTGACAGAGATTCAACAAAGCCAGCAGGTGTCGGCCTGGCACATGTTGAGGCTTTTGGGCCATATGGCCGCAACAGTCCATGTTACTCCCTTGGTACATCTACACATGCACAGAGCCCAGTGGATCCTGAGGTCACAGTGGTGCCAGGCCATTCAGAGCCTTCAGCATTGCATCAGACACCCCCTCTCTCTGGAACTCATTGTCCTGGAGGCGGGCACTTTCTAATCTGGAAAAGGGATCTCATTTTGGAGTCTCCCCATTCAAATTGTCCTAACCATGGATGCATCTACCTGGGGTGGGGACCTCCTGTAGATGGTCTTGGTATCCAGGTTCTTTGATCCGCTCAGGAGCATTCTTGTCAAATCAACTTCCTCAAGCTTCGGGCGATCAGGTACGTGCTATGGGCTTTCATAAGTTGGCTGTCCAACAAAGTTGTTATGATCCAGACAGACAACCAGGTTGACATATGGTATGTCGTCAACAAGCAAGGAGGCACAGGATTGTACCTCCTGTGTCAGGAAGCGGTCCAGATGTGGTTGTGGGCCCCATCCCATGGGATGGTGCTCAGGGCCATGTACTTAGCCTGACTGCTACCATGTTCTCCATCCTGGCCAAGTCGAGCCTTCAGATCCCACGAGGGGTCCCTGGTCCAGGGGTAGCGAATTGGATATTTCGCCTTTTGGGGGAGCCCGGACATAGATCTGTTCGCATCCCCCCTGCAACAGGAAGTTGCCTTGCTTCATCTCCCTGCACAAGACAGATCGCAAACCAGCCTCTGATGCCTTTGCCTGTCATCAGGGCAAGGGTCTTCAATATGCATATCCTTTGGTTCCTTTAATGGCGAAGTCTCTCTTGAAGCTTCGCGAGGACAAAGGGACTATGATTCTCATAGCTCCTCATTGGCTGAGACAGGTCTGGTTTCCACTCCTTTGGGAGTTGTCCATCCAGAGACTGATCAGTCTGGGGACTTGCCCAGATCTCATTGTGCAAAAGGCTGCAGCAATCCTAACTCTAGGCTCTGTTGCTCACAGGCTGGATGTTGAGAGGTTAATTCTGCAGCTGCTTCATCTTTCAGAGGATGTCTCTCTGTTCCTGGTGGCTTCTAGAAAGCCTTCCACTAGAAATTGGAGGAGGGTTTCCGTGTTGTGTTAGTAGAAGACTCTAGATCCATTCTCCTGCCCAACACAAAAACTGCTTGACTACATTCTACACCTATCAAAGGCTGGCTTAAAAACCATCTCTGTTAGTTCATCTTAGTGCAATTGGCACATATCAGCACAGTGTAGATGGTATGCCCATATCTGTACAACCTATAGTTGTACATTTCATGTGGGGTCTGCTTCAACTGAAGCTTCCCCTAAGTCCTCCCGCTGTGTCTTGGGACCTCAGTGTGGTCTTAGCCCAGTTAATGAAAGCTCCTTTTGAGCCGCTGCATACCTGTGACTTGAAGTACCTGACCTGGAAGGTCATATTTTTGATGGTCACTTCAGTGCACAGGGTCAGCAATAATCTAACCCTTAGTGACTTATCCACTTTACACTAAGTTCTAAAATGACAGGGTGATCTTGCTTATGCACCCTAAGTTCCTGCCAAAAAGGGATGACTGGTTTCCATCTTAATCAGTCAATCGTCCTGCCAATATTCTTTGCCAGGCCCCATTCACACCAAGGTGAATGAGCACTGCACAGTTTGGACTGCAAGTGAGCCTTAGCCTTCTATTTAGAGCAGACAGAAGCCCATAGGCTGTCCACCCAACTCTTGTTTCTTTTGATACGAATAGGTTGGGCATTGTTGTTGCCAAGCAAATTGCAAGACCTTCTGTTATATTCAGGCGGGACTGCATCTCGGGGGTCATGTCAAGGTTCATTCTGTCAGAGCCATGACAGCATCGGTGGCCCACCTGCAAGCAGTTCCCATGGAGGAGATCTGCAAGGTTGTGATGGATAGGGATGGCTGACGTGACAGTAGGTTTGGCCAGTCTATCCTTCGGAACCATTTTGAGGTGTAGAACCCAACAAGCACCTAATTAGGTGTCTGTTCCCTTTTTTTGTTTGGGAGCAGCCTGAAGTACGAATTCACCCATGTGAGGACTACCATTCTGCTTGTCATCGGAGGAAGAAGAGTTGCTTACCTGTAACAGGCGTTCTCTGAGGACAGCAGGATGTTAGTCTTCATGAAATCTGCCCACTACCCTGTGGAATTGGGTTTCTCCTATTTTTTTTTTTTAATTTTAATTATAATTCCATGTTACAAGACTGAAGAGGGACCCCATGTAGACGTGCGGTCTGCATCGGGGCTCCATCTGATGAGGTCACCCATGTGTGAGGACTAACATCCTGCTGTCCTTCGAGAGGACCTGTTTACAGGTAAGCAACTCGAATGAGCTGTATGACCACATAGCTACAATTTTAAAGGGTTAAACATAGCAGTTTCTCAAGGAGGGAGAGCAATTTAAGTGGCCACACATGACTGACTTGCAAGGACTTCTGTTTTTATTACTCTGATTTTTCAAAAGTCACTGCAGTTGTGTTTGGAAAGTAACAGGGGTTAACTTTAGTGCAGTGTCACTCTGCCACTAATAAGCCATCTACTTCAATAATAAATATATTTCAAGAGTTGAAGGTTCTGGCTGTTTTCCCCCCAGACTCCCTGTTTCTTTTCCTTTTAACCCTAAATAAAAAGGCTGAGAAACAGGGAAGTCACTCTAGCGGTGGGGGCCATTTAGAGGGAGAAGAGCACTTTTTAAAAACATTTCAGATTTTCCCTATGGTATCCTCCTTTTTGTGAATAAAATAGGATGAGGGACTAATAGTTGGTACATTTGTGGATTATTTGTGCTTTTGAATTGTAGGCCAGATCTTGCAGGTGGTTCGGGCTGCAAATGGAGCTCAATATATCATTGGACCTCAGCAGCCCATGGTCCTTCAGCAGCAAGTCATACCACAGATGCAACCTGGAGGGGTGCAGGCTCCTGTTATACAGCAGGTAATGAGGGGCAGGGGTAACTTTTATTGCATGAAAGGTTCCATTTGTCTGGGGGAAGCAGGTAAGGATTTTTTAATATTGGGAAGTGACATAGGGTTGGGTTAAGAGCTTTTGTTTTTTTGTTTCTGTTTTTCTTAGTTTTATTTCTATAATGTAGAAACTCACACTCCCTCTGCTAGAGATCTTGAGTTTTTAATTAAATTTTGTTTCATTCTTAAAAGAATGTTAATTTGTTCCCTCCTAAAGTTACCATGAGACCAATTTTATAAAAAACGAAAAATGGATAACTTAGTTTATCCAGCTAAAGTTAGCCAGTTATCTGGGATGTTCAGTGGAATAAACGTCCTGCTGAATATTGACGAAAAAAGTTATCCATATATACTTACCTAGATAACTTTGAAACCTAATCATATACCTTTGAATATCATTAGTTAGGTTTCAAAGTTCTCCAGTAATGTAATGTGCCCCTGAATAACTTTGTTAACCAGCAACATTCAAAAGATATCGATGGTTAAACATTGATGGCAGCGGATTCATCCAGTTAGATCCCATCTCAACAAAAGCAAGGTCGGCCCAGGTGACTGATTAGCACCCTTCCCAACCATCAAATGTAAGAATCATTGTAGGGCCTATAAGCTCGAAACACTTCTTCTCACCTCCCACCCCCTTTTCAAAAGTCAAACAAATTCAGCCAAAGTCCCCATCAGAAAGGCGCACCATTCACCAGATACCCCCCTCCGTCTTACTATGACTAGGCACTTGGAACATACATCCGACTCAAGATGATTCCAGCGTTCCTAGCGCTGCTGATGTCCTACACACCATGTACCATGGAGGCAAAAGCCCTGGGTGCCAGAGCTGAGACAGGGATGCATCATCAAGCCAGACTCACCAAGGGTGATAGCAAGACAGCATCCTTCCTGTCTCACTTTTTCTTCCAGATTAGATGATCTAGGATTAAAAAAAAAAAAGGATATTATGAATGCGTTTGGGATTAAGAGGAGGATTCTTTCTCTCTAGTACCAGAGCACAGCCACAGTAGCCTATGGACCAGGTGTTGGGCATAGCGAAGAATCCTTTACTTCCTTAGTTACTAGTTCACTTCAATCCTTCCTGTGAAAGATGGCAATTACACCTACAAGAGGAATCCCATCCTTTCCTATGCCGCAAAACATGTTATCTGTTTAAGGCTATGGAAGTTAGCTCTCCTTGTCCTTCAGCAAAGGAGTCCAACCATCAGTAGAACACAAAGCAGAGCTGACATGACTTTTTCCCACTATTATTTCTCTTCAGGAGTGGCAAGCCTGTTCCTCATTGCGAATTGGGATTAATGTCCCTCTGCGCTCCAACTTGGGGAGGGGTTTATGGAATCCCTGCTTTCCTAACATAAGAAATTGCCTTACTGGGTCAGACCGAAGGTCCATCAAGCCCAGCATCCTATTTCCAAGTACCCAAACATTAAATAGATCCTATGCTATTGATGACTGTAATAAGTAGTGGATTTTCCTAAGTCAACATGATGGACTTCTACCCCAGGAACTTAACCAAACCTTTTTTAAACCCAGCTACACTGACTGCTTTAACCATATCCTCTGGCATTAAATTCCAGAGCTTAATTGTGTATTGAATGAGAGAATTTTCTCCAATTTTGTTTTAAGTGTGCTTTTTGGTAACTTCATGGAATGTCCCCCTAGTCCTTGTATTATTTGAAAGAGAACATTTGATTCACATTTTACCTGTTCAAGTCTTTTCATGATTTTGTAGACCTTTATTATATCCCCCCTCAGCTGTCTCTTCACCAAGCTGAACAGCCCTAACCTCTGTAGCTTTTCATAGGGAAGCTGTTTCATTTGGTTGCCCTTCTGTGTACCTTCTCCAGTGCAACTATATTTTGTTTGAGATGTGGTGACCAGAATAGCACACTGTATTCAAGGTGCATTCTCACCATGGAGTGATACGGGGCATTATGACATTCTCTATCTTATTCGCCATTCCCTTCCTAATAATTCCTAACATTCTGTTTGTTGTTTTGACTGCTGTGTCGCACTGATCAGACTATTCAATGTATTATCCACTATGACGCCTAAATCTTTCTTGGGTGGTAGCTCCTAATATGAAACTTTACATTGTGTAAATATAGCATGGGTTATTTTTCCCTATATGCATCACCTTGCACTTGTTGACATTAAATTTCATCTGAGATTGGGCATCTAAATTAAGCCCACGGCTCCACCAGAGAGTCTTTCATACTCTAAGAACAAGTATCCACATGGAAAGTTAATCTACTTTGAATTCAGAAGACACCTTTCAGGACTGGCAGTCATCTTGGTTTCACCTGATCCAGCTTCCTGTCTTCTGGCATATAAGAAGCTACACCTCCAGAATTGGAGTGATGATCCACCAAATCTCTTTAAAACAAAACTTAAATCTTCTCCAGAGTACTCCTGATAAAGCCCATGGATTGTGGATGTTGCCCTACCCAATGACTTTGGTTATCAGCATGCAAACCAAATCTGCCTCAATTTAGAGCTTGGACTACATGCAAACATTTTTCTTCAAATCGAATGTCAGCGTGGAGATTGGCTTGCAAGAGCTGTTTTTTGCTTTCTTCAATGATTGTGAATTCTGACTTCAGCGGACATATCCGCTGGCAATGTTCCACATCAGCAGATACAGAAACACAGGATCCTTGGCACTTGCTTACAGGCACCTAGGAATCAGAATAGGTGGCTGGCTGTCGATCCTTGCTGCAAGCAATCTACTTCCTAAGGGTTTGTGCATGTTAGTAGATCTCAGTCAAATCTTCCTCCCTCATGAATAGACCCAAGATTAATCAGTGGCATATGGGCTATTCAACCTCTGGTAATGAAACATAAGAACATAAAAACATAAGAAATTGCCATGCTGAGTCAGACCAAGGGTCCATCAAGCCCAGCATCCTGTTTCCAACAGAGGCCAAACCAGGCCACAAGAACCTAAAACCTAAAAGTCTCATTCTGTTCTTCAAAGCCAGTTCACTTCCACTGGATGCTTTTCTGATTCCATGGGATGCAGATCTACTTTGTTCGCCACTTTGGGAAGTGGCAAGGATGGTACAGAAATTGCTCAAGAACTTGAGCACATCCAACCCTAATCACTAAGCTGGCTCAGGCAAGTACGGTTCGTCTGGTTGTCAGTTCACACTCCAGTTTCTTGGAGGTTAAGACCATCACTTTAGATGCTGCTGCATCTGAATTAGCTACTGACTGCCTGGATGTTGAGCATGAAGAAGTTTGAAGAAGTGATTTCAGCACGGCAGCCATAAGGAGATCTTAGTTTCCCAATGGGAAAGTGCTTTTCTTTATGGGAAAATCTTCTGGCCCCTTTTATTCCTGAAGACAGCTTGATCCAGTAACTACTTGCCTTAATCTCCTCTGGTCTCTGCACTTCATCGGTAAAGGTTCACCTCAGCGCTATAGCTGTGTGTCACTCTCGGGTGTGAAAGGTAATCTAACTGCTATTCATCCACTGGCCTCCAGCTTTATGAAAGTTGTTACACAAGGCCAACTGTTTTTGGAACCCCCTGTGCTGTGGGACTTTAATATTGTCCTGGCATGCCTGATGATACCTTCTCTCAAGCCATTGGAGTTGGAACAGCTGAAGTTTCTCATGTGGAAAGTTTCTTGTGGCCATCACTTTGGCTAAATGGGTCTACCTAAAGTGATTTTTGCTTTTCATTTGAATTGAGCAATTGCTTTATTCATGTTCTTTTTGAGAACAAATGTATATAAGGCAAAAAGGCCCTTCATATGCTAGACAGTAAAGGGCACTTGCTTATTTTGTAAAGGGAAGACATTCAACTTTTCTCTCGTATGATCCCATTGATTGGGAGTACCAATTGCCAAACATACCCTTTCCAAGTGGCTAGTGTACTGTGTGGTGTACTCTTATGCGCTTCCTGTCTTACAGAGCTCTCTATCAAGGCTCTTCAAGTCTGAGCCATGAATACTTCGGTTGCTCATCTGTCTGCACTGAAGTCAATCAGTATTTGTGCACCTTAGTTGTCTATTGACATCTTCACATCCCACTACAATCTTGACACTAAACTTGGACAAACAGTTTGGGGCAATCTGTGCACCCAGTAGGCTTCTTTCCGTGGGGTAGCCAGGTTGCCAATCAGTAAATGCTCTGCAGTGCAAACTTCAGCTTGGGTCTTCCCATGTGTCATGGCTAATTCATCCCTCTTTGTCAATGGAGAAAACAAGTTTGCTCATCATAAATGGTGTTCTCCATAGGATAAATTAGCTATGCTAAATACCTACCTGTGTCTCTGGAGAGTTGGCCACCTAGCTAAAGCTAAGATCTACAAATAGACTGAGGAGATTGTGAGGCAGCACACATAGCTCCTGCACATGCTCAGTAGAGAAAAAACTCTGCTGAGGTCTGTTTGGCCATGTCAGATGTCACCCATGTGTCATGATCAGTTCATCCTGCTGTCTACAGAGAACACAGTGTACAGTAAGAACTTGGTTTTCTGATCAGTCTAAAATTGTCCTAAAGTTACCACTAATAGATCTGATTTTCAGGATATCCATAATGAATATATATGAAGTATATTTACTATCTCATTTGTCTGCAAATATCTCATGCATATTCATTGTGAATATCCTGAAAACCAGATGTTTGTGGCACTTCAGGACTGGAATTGCCTACCTATGGTCTAAAACAATGGTTCAGTTGATGGCAGAGTTGAGTATAGTAGGCCAGAAAGTGTGACCACCCACACAGCCAAAACTGAACAAAAGAGCATATTTAAGTTTAACTTGACTATTGAAAAGCATTGCTGATTTAAAAAAAACAAAAACATTACTGCATGAGAGTACATCGAGTACAGATAAGCCAAATATCTTATTGCAGCTGAAAACACTGCTGCCAGAAGTGGTACAATTGTTACCATCATGTGTGTAAGAGGGAGCCTGTTGGTGGTCTGTCCACATAATATTCCCCAGCATCTAAGTGCAAATTTTGCAATAGAAAATCATCCAGTCTTGCATGAAAGTATGTTCTCACAGGACAAGCTGGATGGTAGTCCTCACATATGGGTGACATCATCAGATTGGAGCCCAAACACTGAACATTTTTGTCAAAGTTTCTAGAACTTTGACTGGCACCTACTGGGCATGCCCCGTATGGCACTAACCCTGCATCCAGCAGGGGTCCCCCTTCAGCCTCTTTTTTTTTTTTTTTCCCCGTGCAGCAGTAGCCACGAGGGGTTAAGGAGCTCTCTAGAGATTCCTGACAGGAATTTTCCTCACGGAACTTATTTCAAAAATTCTACCCCATAGGGGTCCCCCTATCGATTCCGCGGTTGTAAGGTAAGGCTGTACCCTCATTTGTAGTCTATTCCCGTCGAGTTTTCCCTTCGGGGCCTACTGGCCATTGACCGCACCATGGCTAAACGTTTGTCGAATCCATGGCGTCGGGTTTTCGTCTGTGCCCCGATTGTCCTCTGACATTATCCATCACAGACCCGCATAGGGTCTGTGTGGTGTTTGGGGTCGGATCACGATGTCTTAACTTGCACCAAATGACACCGAAAGGCCGTAAGGACCGCTCAGAGAAGATGGAGTTTCTTTTTCAGGCAAAGCCACCGACTCCATCGAGCACTTCGACATCGTCTGAGCCGGTGCCATCGACCTCTTGCCAGCAGCGAGACACCGGTTCTGTCCATCCCGCACCAACTACTCCGAAGGCATAGACTTCTTCCTCTTTGGCTTCAGAGAAGGACCGAGGTGAACATCATGAAAAGCGTCAACACAGTTATCTGAAGGCTCAGTCCGCTGATCCAGGCAAGCCCTCGGCATTGACGTCGACAGAGCCACCGACAAAGAAATCCCATCCAGAAAGGCCCAATCCTCCTCTGCGACTGGGTCACCGAGGCATTCCCCACCTTCATTGGTGCAGGGAGCCGCAACTCCTCTTTCACCGTTGGACCCTCCGGCTACGCCAGTGCTGCCTCCTATTCCGGAGCCAGGGTTCCACGTCCCAGGCTTCCATGAGGAATTGGATCGGTTGATCCAAGAGGCCATCGAAAAGGCACTGCAAGGTTTCCAGCCTCCGTTGACGCCGGCACTGATGCCAGCTCCAGTCGCCGACCCAATTCCCACGGCGCTCGCACCACTACTCGGCAGGCTGGATGTGTTGATCGGTGCCCTTCCACTGGTGGAACCGAGGATACCGGTATGTCCAACGCCTTCCACCCCCGATTCCTTTGTCATCGGACGATGAGGAAGCACTGAGGCCGGAACCTATGCCCGGACCGTCTGGGATCTCACCACCAACTCGCCATCGATACTGCATCGTCCTCAATCTGTGCCACCATCAGTGTCGTCTGTGCCTAGACCTGATCCTTCAGGAATAGCACCATTACTTCCCTCTGGAGATCCTATGGGAGCAGGTGATTAGCCTTATGGTCCTTGGACCGATGATTCTTCCCAGGATTCTGATGATCTACCTTCAGAGCCATCTCCCCCTGAGGAGAGACGACATTCTCCTCCAGAGGACCTGTCCTTTATTAATTTTATAAAGGAAATGTCTGAAGCTATACAATTCCAACTTCAGACGGAAGAGGACTCCAGACACAAGATGCTGGAAGTGCTCCAATTCATAGATGCACCCAAGGAAATCATGTCCATACCCATTCATGAAGTCCTCCTGGACTTGTTGAAGAGGAATTGGGAGCATCCAGGATCTGTACCACCGGTGAATCGAAAAACAGATGCCACCTACCTGGTACAGACCGCCCCTGGTTTCCAAAAACCACAGCTGGATCACCATTCTGTGGTTGTAGAATCAGCTCAGAAAAAGACACAGTGTTCTAAGCCTCATTCTTCCATACCTCCAGGGAAAGAACAGATGTCCCTGGATGCATTTGACCATCGTGTTTTCCATGGCTCAATGCTTATTTCTCGCATTGCTTCCTACAAGTTATACACGACCCAGTATAACAGAGACCTATTTAAAAAGATCCAGGAATTTTGAGTCTTTACTTGACCAGCTTCAGGATCAGCTCAATACCCTGGCTCAGAAGGGTCTAGATGCTGGCAAGCATGAGGTCCGTGCTGCCTATGACATTTTTGACACTGCTGCTAGGGTGTCTGCAGCGGGGATTAGTGCACGAAGATGGGCCTGGCTGAAGTCCTCTGACTTAAGACCAGAGGTACAGGACCGGTTGGCTGACCTGCCTTGCGCTGGAGATAATTTATTCGGGGATAAAATCCAGGAGACTGTAGCACAGCTCAAAGACCACCACGAGACGCTACGCCAGCTTTCTTCGGTGCCTTCTGATTTTCTGCCCATCTCTAAAAGGACATTCCGAAAAGATTCTAAGCGGCCGTCCTTCAAGCCACGGAGATATTATCTTCCTGCTACTCGAGGTCGCCCCTCCAGATCTTACCAGAAGGGTCAGGCCAGACCATCCAGGCCTCAGAAAACTCAGCCAGCTCCTCCACCGGGCCCAGCTGCTGGATTTTGACTCCTTGCTGGAAAGCATAAGCCAATCTCCTCTACCGTCTGTACCAGTCGGCGGTCGGTTGTGCCTATTCACCAACCTATGGCACACGATCACTTCAGATCAGTGGGTACTTGCTGTACTGACTCAAGGTTACCACCTCAACTTCCTGTCTGTACCAGCAGACTCCCCACCTCGGCCAATGTGGGGATCATCCGACCACTCCTCTCTTCTGGAGGAGGAGGTTTCAACCCTCCTGAAATCCCGAGCAATAGAACCGGTGCCCCTCTCCCAGCAGGGGAGGGGTTCTATTCCCAATATTTCCTCATTCCAAAAAAGTCAGGAGGAATTCGTCCAATTCTGGACCTCCGTGCCTTACAAGAAAAAACTTTGGTATAACTTCCACTCCACCCTTCCAATTTGACAACATTCAAATTCAACTCAAAGACAACGTTAAAGACCTGGGTTTCTGGCTAGATAATGAGCTAAATTTTAAAAAGCACATCACAACAAAAACAAGAGAAGGCTTTTACAAAATTCAAATACTCAAACACCTAAAACCGCTGCTTCATCCCCATGACTTCAGAACCGTTCTTCAAGCCCTCATCTTCTCCAGTTTGGACTACTGCAACTCCCTTCTGATAGGCCTCCCTAATTCAACATTAAGACCTCTGCAGTTACTCCAAAACGCAGCTGCCAGAGTCCTGTCTGGTAAAAGAAAATCCGACCATATATCCCCAGTACTTTACAACTTACATTGGCTACCAGTTAAAAAAAGAATAGAGTACAAAGTACTCACAATCCTACACAAATCAATTCACAAAGCTGACTTCTCTGCCCTGGACAATATTATACATCTACACAAATCTTCACGTACAACAAGATCTACATATAAAGTTCAGCTGGATGTCCCTTCTTTACCTCAAGCCAAATTATCCTCCACTAGAAATAGAGCCATCTCTATCATCGGCCCAAAACTATGGAACGCACTACCTCAACGCCTCAATTCGTAAGAAAACTTTAAATCTTTTAAAAAAGATCTTAAAGATTGGCTACTCTCACAATCGTACAATGGCTGCTCACCCAATGACAACTGAACATAATCTTTTTCACATCCACCTTCACATCCTTTTTATGCCAGTAATCCCCTCCTTCTGTCTTTCGTCCTGTCTTGCAGAAAACCTCTCTTCTCTCTAACGGTTTCAACCGTCTACTTCAAGTGTTGCTTACACTCATAACTTTTGTTCTATGAATGGTTCAATGTATTTATTGACTTTTAAGTTAATGTTCTGATTCATTCTCTGTCACACTGTTATGAAGTTAAATGTAACTGGTTTGTTATAATGTAAACCGGAGTGAAGGCTATGTCAGCTGTACCTCGGTATATAAACAAATGCTAAATAAAAATAAATAAATAAATAAATAAAATTAAACAAGTATTTACAGAAGGAAAAGTTCAGGATGGTAACCTTGGGCACTCTAATTCCTCTTCTGCAAAGAGGAGATTGGTTTTGCTCTCTGGATCTTCAGGAAGCGTACACACACATCTCGATCACTCCGTCTCACCGCAAATTCCTTCGATTCCTAGTCGGACCCCGGCACTTCCAGTACCAGGTACTGCCCTTCGGCCTAGCATCCGCACCTCGAGTCTTTACCAAGTGCCTTGTAGTGGTCACGGCCTACCTGAGGTGTCAGGGTGTCCATATCTACCCTTATCTCGACAATTGGCTGATGAGGGCTCCAACTCAAAAGGATGCACTAGCCTCCTTACGTCTAACTCTCCATATATTGCTGTCTCTCGGGTTTCTGATCAACTATCCCAAGTCCAACCTAGTTCCATCTCAAACCCTATCCCTCTTAGGAGCTGACCTGGACACCGTGCAGGCGAAAGCATTCCTCCCTCAGGATCGGACTCTTACACTCATGTCCCTAGCGCAATGCCTCCAGGATCAAGATTACATGATAGCTAGTCATTTCCTCATTTTGCTGGGTCACATGGCATCCTCTGAACATATCACTCCAATGGCACGTCTTGCCATGAGTCATGCAATGGACTCTGAAGTCCCAGTAGGTTCAGGCTTATCATTCAGTGTCCTGCATTGTCCATGTTACCAAGCAGCTCTGCATGTCACTGGCCTGGTGGATGCAGTTCTCCAATCTTCTTCAAGGCCTTCCCTTTCAAATTCCAGAACCTCAAATTATCCTGACATCGGACGCCTCCAACCTAGGTTGGGGTGCTCATGTCGACAGCCTCCAGACTCAGGGACTCCAGAGGAAGCCAAACATCAGATAAATTTCCTGGAGCTTCAGGCGATCAGATATCCCCTCAGAGTCTTCAGGATTGTCTCTCAAACAAGGCCATCCTGATTCAGACCGACAACCAGGTGGCGATGTGGTAAATAAACAAGCAAGGTGGAACGGGCTCCTACCTTCTGTGTCAGGAAGCTGCACAAATATGGGCATAGGCTCTTTCCCACTCGATGTACCTCAGAGCGACCTACTTGGGCGTGGACAATGTTCTAGCGGACAAGTTGAGTCGAACCTTTCATCTGCATGAATGGTCTCTCAAACCCATGGTAACAGGCACCAACTTCCAACGTTGGGGGTATCCACAAATAGATCTCTTTGCATCCATCCACAACCGCAAAGTAGAGAAATTCTGCTCCCTCACTCGCAGCTGCCATTCACAGCCGAGGGACGCTTTTGCCCTCTCGTGATCCAGCCGTCTCCGCTACGCGTACCCTCCACTTCCACTCATATCGAAGACTCTCGTGAAGTTACGAAGGGACAAGTGCTTAATGATTCTGATAGCCCCTCACTGGCCACGCCAAGTCTGGTCAATCCTCCGGGACCTATCAGTTTGCCGGCTCATCTCTCTAGGGGAGGATCCGCTTCTGATAACTCAGAACGATGGGTGCCTACGCCACCCCAACCTCCAGGCCCTATCCCTGACGGCCTGGATGTTGAAAGGTTAATGCTCCAACCCCTTAACCTTTCGGAGTCGGTATCCCGAGTCCTGGTAGCTTCAGAAAAGCCTTCCACAAGACGCTCTTATCGTTCTAAGTGGAAAAGGTTTATGGTCTGGTGCATGTCCATGTTCATAGACCCCTTCACTTGTTCCACTGTGTAGTTTCTGGACTCTCCCTGGCATCTGTCAGAATCAGGCCTGAAAACTTCCTCTATAAGAGTGCATGTCAGTGCGGTAGCCGCGTTCCACAACTGAGTAGGAGATGTCTCTATTTCGACACAGCCCTTAGTCACACATGCTTCATGAGAGGTTGGCTCCACCTGAAACCTCCATTGCCCCCTCCAGCTCCCGCTTGGGACCTTAACGTGGTCTTAGGGCGGCTCATGAAACCTCCGTTTGAGCCTCTCCACTCCTGCAATCTTTGCTCTCTCACCTGGAAAGTAATTTTTCTTCTCGCTATAACATCTGCTCACAGAGTTAGTGAGTTACAGGCATTAGTCACCTACCCGCCTTACACTAAAATTCTACATGACAGAGTGGTCCTCCATACATACCCTAAGTTTTTACCAAAGGTAGGGTCGGAATTTCATTTTAATCAATCCATCATCTTACCTACTTTCTTTCCAGCCCCATTCAAACCCAGGGGAAAAGGCTCTACATTCCCTGGTCTGCAAACGTGCCCTTGCCTTTTATCTGGAGCGCACATCAGCCCACAGGAAGTCCACTCTATTTGTTTCTTTCGATAACATCAAATTGGGAAATCCAGTGGGAAAACAGACCCTTTCCTCCTGGTTGGCGGTCTGTATCTCCTTTGCTACCAGCAAGCAGGCATTCTGCTACAAGACCGTCTGAAAGCACACTCTGTTAAGGGCCGTGGCAACCTCAGTGGCACACCTTCATTCAGTGCCACTTATAGATATATGTAAGGCTGCGACCTGGAGCTCTCTCCATACCTTCGCAGCCCATTATTGCTTGGATAAGGCTGGTCGGCAAGATTCCATTTTTGGCCAGTCTATCCTACGCTACTTATTCTCAGCTTAACTACCCAACATCCTACCAGCGACCCGTTCAGGGTTTTCAGGATGCCCTCCTACCCAAATCCACCCCTGTTGTGCCTGTTGCAATTCTTTGGGTGCATTTGGTGCATTGCTCGGGCATCCTCAGCTCGCTACTCACCCATATGTGAGGACTACCATCCTGCTTGTCCTGTGAGAAAACTGAGTTGCTTACCTGTAACAGGTGTTCTCACAGGACAGCAGGATGTTAGTTCTCACGAAACCCGCCTGCCACCCCGCGGAGTTGGGTTCGCTCGCGATTTGTTGTTTTATTTTTCACCTGTACTTTTACTATAAGACGAGTCTGAAGGGGGACTAACATCCTGCTGTCCTGTGAGAACACCTGTTACAGATAAGTAACTCTGCTTTACGACAGATTGTTTTCAAATACATCTGTAATTTCACATCTGTTGTATATTTATCTTTGCCTCAGGTATTGGCTCCAATTTCTGGAGGAATCCCACAACAGACAGGCGTGATTATCCAGCCTCAACAGATCCTATTTACGGGAAACAAGACCCAGGTTATCCCTACCACAGTAGCAGCACAAACACCAGCACAAGGACAGATTACTGTAGCCAGCCAGCACCAGCAGCAGCAGGCGCAGCCACAGCAGCCATTGGTGCTACAGGTGGATGGAGCAGGCGACACATCCTCTGAAGAGGAGGAAGAGGAAGAGGAGGACTACGATGATGAAGAGGAAGAAGACAAGGAAAAAGATGGAGGAGAGGATGGACAGGTCGAAGAGGTAAACAGTGATCAAGAACAGGTGTATTCGATATTTAATTACAAGAGAATTGTTGTTCATTTACAGAATCCCTATTGCCTTCCAGCTGATTTCTTGAAGCAGGGATCTCTGCTGTTAAGTGGAGATGGACTTTAGTTTCAAAAGCAAAACTAAAACATTTTTTTTCATTTGGTTTCATTTTCAGATGACTACCACCAACCCCCCCCCCCCCCGACTCTGCCCCCAATTACTTATCCCTATCAGCAGGTCTAAGGGGCAAGAACAATTACCCACCTGCTCTTGCTCCACCGGGAGTCTGTGTCAAAATCGCACCAGCCTCATGGCCTGCTGGCACCATTTGGTGGGGCAGGAGCAAGGGGGAATTGCTTCTGCCCCTTTATTCTGCAATTGGGGGGGTGAGGGGGTTGAATAGGCCTGACTCTTGCCCCCCTCTGTTTTGTGGGGTTTCTCATTTCTGTGTATAAACATATGAAAAAAAAAATAGCAGCAAAGAAAATGGTGAATTACAGCACTAAGATTAGGAACATAAAGGTCTTTGCAAAAGCTCTCAAAATATTAGATTCCTAATGTTCTGCATTTAACGAGTTAGGCATTGAACTCCAAGTCTTAAAAAATAATAATAAGTAAATAGAAACAAGGGCCCTATATGATTAGAAATTAAATTGTAAAGAAATTGATTCACTAATTTTTATTTTATTTTTTGCTAATTTGCAGCTTTCAGTTTTTAGAGAACCAGCATAAATATTTCCCCTACCCCCTTCAATTGCTAGGCAGACTTCACTCCCCCCAGTTGTCAGTGCTACAGCCACTGTAAATAAGGTAGTTAGCTGGTCCCTAACATTCAAATAGTATAGAAGACATTTAACTGTAAGGGGGTGCACTGAACACCATTTAGGTATTTTCTTGTTACTCATCCCTTCCAGCAGATGGAGTCAGAGAACAAAACTTTGAGGCACTGCTACTTAACTGAGAGGCACCTGCAGGATCTCAGTATTTCTCTGACTCCAGCAGTTAAAGTAGTTTTAGGTTCTAGATCATAAACACTCCCTGAGGTGTTAGGCATATTCATGGGCCATCCCTCAGGTGAAGGCGGGCCAAGAACTTATTCAAGCCTTTTTTAAACCCAGCTACACTAACAGCACTAACAACAACCCTGGCAACAAATTCCAGAGTTTAATTGTGCATTGAGTGAAAAAGAACTTTCTCCAATTAGTTTTAAATGTGCTACATGCTAACTTAATGGAGTGCCCCCTAGTCCTTCTATTATCCAAAAGAGTAAATAACTGATTCACATTTATCTGTTCTAGATCTCTCATGATTTTAAATTTGTTTTTGCTGGGAACCTTTCCTCTGGGTAACTCCAGGGGCGATACAGCTGCGTTCTGTTCCTTCTTTATTACCGAAAGTGGTCACTGAATTTCACTTGAATCAGTCCATCTGCCTGCCGTCTCTGGACAGAGAGTGATGTAGAGGAGTATCGTCTGTTGCGACCCTTGGATGTTAAGAGACATATCATCCGGTATCTGGAGGTTACTGAGACTTTACGGAAAACAGATTGCTTGCTTGTTCTTCACAGCGGTACTAAACAAGGAGAACTGGCCCCTCAGGCTACAATAGCCCGCTGGATTAAGGAGGTAGTCACAGCAGCATACGTTGATGCTTGCAAGCCGTTACCTAGTCAGGTTAGGACTTAGGCAGTGTCATGGGCAGAAGTTAGGTTGCTGTCTCCCGCTGACATTTGCTGAGTGGCGACGTGGTCCTCCTTACACACCTTTTCCAGGTATTATTGTCTGGATGTGCGGCACGGGAGCATGCAGCCTTGCATGTGCAGTTTTGACTGGACATAGGGCAGTCTCTTGCCCTATTTGGGAGTAGCTTTGGCACATCCCACTTGTTCTGGATCATCTGACTGGATGCTAACAAATGAGAAATTACTACTTACCTGATAATTTCCTTTTCTTTAGGACAGTTAGATGAATCCAGCTTCCCTCCCTTGGCTGCTGGATGTTTATAGTATGGTCCTCCTGTATGACTACATATTACAGGGATTACTGGTAACTGTTAATCCAGTCCCTAGACTAATGTTATTACATTCTTTTCTGAGCTCAGTGTTGCCTGATGGCCGAGTATGGAAATGGTTATCTGTTTTTAATCAGGTTTTTGCTAGTCTGTCCACAGTTGCTTTTGAAGATGATACTGGCAGGCCGATGTTACTACAGGGGTATATATATATACTGTGATGTCAGTTTGCTGTGTCTCCATCTGCTGGTGTAGAGGTGCATAACCCTCTTCAGGATTTATCTGACTGACCTAAAGAAAAGGAAATTATCAAGTAAGTAGTTATCAGGGTTTCATGTAAGTCTGTGGCTTCATTTGTAGGAGCTAGGCTTCTTTGACTTCTGTACTGGGTTGCAGATTCTTGGTCCAAAGTTTGATTATGTAAGCTTCCTTTTAAGGGAAAACTTATTTGGTGAGGATATTGAAAAGGTAGTTAAGAGCCTGGGACTCCTTAAACTTCCTGAAGATAAGGGTCTCTCTTTTTTTTTTTTTTTTTTTTTTTTTTTTTTTTTACTGTCTTAAGCTGTGGCCAATTTCAGGATTCAAGAAGATACAGGACTGGGAAATAGTGTTCATCCCAACTGTTTAAATTCAAGAGAAGGAATGGGTCCTTTTTGTGGGAGCCAGAAAGCTACACCCAAGATGGCCAACTCTTCTTGTGCTGGTCACACTTTCCAATGAAGTTCCGTAGGTTGCCCCCTTGGTGCCAGCTGTAGGCGAAAGTCTGCAGCAATTTTTTACTAGGAGGGAACCCACATAACCTCAGACCAGTGGGTCTTGTGGATCATTCACTTTGTTTATTCCCTAGAATTTGTCATTCCAATTTCCAAGGCTTTGTTTTCTCCTTGTGTGTCACCTGCCAGAAGATTGGCAGTTCAAGCCACACTAAGCAGGCTTCAGCTGTTGAAGGCGGTGAGTCCGGTTCCATGCTAGCCATGAGGATAAGATTGTTGCTCCATTTACTTCATAGTTCCAAAAAAAGGGATGGATCATTCAGAGCTATTCTTGATCTGAAAGGAGTGAACAGCAGTCTTCACATCTCTCATTTCTGTGTGGAGACTCTTTGGTCAGTAGTGTCCCAACAGGGCAAGTTTCTTTAGTCACTGGATCTTTTGGAGGCATATTGAAGACAGCTGAGGTGGAATATGATTAGAGTTCTATAAAATCATGAATGGAATAGAATGAGTATATGTAAATCGGTTTATTTACACTTTCAAAAAAATACAAAGACTCGGGGGACACTCCATGAAGTTAGTAAGTAGCATATTCAAGAAAAAAAAAAAGAGAGAGTTTTTTGTCTCTTCATGCACAATTAAGCTCTGGAATTCATTGCCGAAGGATATGCTTAAGGCTGTTTGCATAGCTGGGCTTAATAAAGGTTTGGATAGGTTCCTGGAGAAGAAGTCCATAAACTGTTATTAGCCAGATAGACTTGGGGAATAGCCACTACTTATCACTATGGGATAGCAGCATGGGATCTATTTGCCATTTTACCATTGTTGGAAATAGGGTTATTGGTCTTGACCCTCGGTCTGACCCAGTATGGCAATTTTTATTTTTATTTCCACATTCCAATCAGGGAAGACCATTAGTGGTTCTCACTTTCTGTATCCTGGGGAAATATTTTCAGTTGAGTGCTTCCTTTTGGACTCGCCAAGAGCTTTCACCAAAATAATTGTGGCTTTAGCAGCCTTTTTTGAGAGTGGAGGTGTTAATGGTTCATCAGGCCCCATGGCTGAACCTCATCAGCCACGGGGCCTGATGAAGTTCATCCCAGGATACTGAGGGAGCTCAGAGATGTGCTGGCGAGTCCGCTGTGTGACCTGTTCAATAGATCCCTAGAAACGGGAGTGGTGCCGAGTGATTGGAGAAGAGCGGTGGTGGTCCCGCTTCACAAGAGTGGGAACAGAGAGGAGGCTGGTAACTACAGACCGGTTAGCCTCACTTCGGTGGTGGGAAAAGTAATGGAGTCACTGTTGAAAGAGAGAATAGTGAACTATCTACAGTCGGGAGAATTGATGGACCAGAGGCAGCATGGATTCACCAGGGGAAGATCCTGTCAGACAAATCTGATTGACTTTTTTGACTGGGTAACCAAGGAATTGGATCAAGGAAGAGCATTCGATGTCATCTACTTGGATTTCAGCAAAGCTTTTGATACGGTCCCGCACAGGAGACTGGTGAATAAAATGAGAAGTTTAGGAGTGAGTGCCGAGGTGGTGGCCTGGATTGCAAACTGGTTGACGGACAGAAGACAATGTGTGATGGTAAATGGAGCTCTCTCTGAAGAGAGGGAGGTTTTAAGCGGTGTACCACAAGGATCGGTGTTGGGACCGGTCCTGTTCAATATATTTGTGAGCGACATTGCGGACGGGATAGAAGGTAAGGTTTGTCTTTTTGCGGATAACACTAAGATCTGCAACAGAGTGGACACGCCGGAAGGAGTGGAAAGAATGAGACGGGATTTAAGGAATCTGGAAGAGTGGTCAAAGATATGGCAGCTGAAATTCAATGCCAAGAAGTGCAGAGTCATGCATATGGGGAGTGGAAATCCAAATGAACTGTATTCGATGGGGGGAGAAGGGCTGATGTGCACGGAGCAGGAGAGAGACCTTGGGGTGATGGTGTCTAATGATCTGAAGTCGGCGAAACAATGTGACAAGGCGATAGCTAAAGCCAGAAGAATGCTGGGTTGCATAGAGAGAGGAATATCGAGTAAGAAAAGGGAAGTGATTATCCCCTTGTACAGGTCCTTGGTGAGGCCTCACCTGGAATACTGTGTTCAGTTCTGGAGACCGTATCTCCGAAGAGACAGAGACAAGATGGAGGCGGTCCAGAGAAGGGCGACCAAAAAGGTGGAAGGTCTTCATCGAATGACTTATGAGGAGAGATTGAAGAATCTAAATATGTACACCCTGGAGGAAAGGAGGAGCAGAGGTGATATGATACAGACTTTCAGATACTTGAAAGGTTTTAATGATCCAAAGACAACGACAAACCTTTTCTGTCGGAAACAAATCAGCAGAACCAGGGGTCACGATTTGAAGCTCCAGGGAGGAAGACTCAGAACCAATGTCAGGAAGTATTTCTTCACGGAGAGGGTGGTGGATGCCTGGAATACCCTTCCGGAGGAAGTGGTGAAGACCAGAAGTGTGAAAGACTTCAAAGGGGCGTGAGATAAACACTGTGGATCCATAAAGTCTAGAGGATGTAAATGAATGTGGGAAAAAAAAAAAAAGATTTGCATTCACAAAAAAGCAGGGAGTAGCTTGCTTTTTATAGCAGTTACTACCCCAGATCAAATAAGCCTGATACCTCACTTTCAATGCATATCCAGCATAGCTCTCTGCTTCAACGGCAGGGGAGGAAGTCTGACACTTCAAGCATATCCAGCATAGCTCTCTGCTTCAACGGCAGGGGAGGAAGTCTTCAAGCATATCCAGCATAGCTCTCTGCTTCAACGGCAGGGGAGGAAGTCTTCAAGCATATCCAGCATAGCTCTCTGCTTCAACGGCAGGGGAGGAAGTCTTCAAGCATTTCCAGCATAGCTCTCTGCTTCAACGGCAGGGGGAATGAAGAAAAGTGGATCTATATACAGACAACCAACAAGGAATGAATTACATAGTCGGGGTAAACAAGCATGGGTGTAGCTTGCTTATTGCAGCGGTTACTACCCCTAACTAATTAAGCTAGATATTTCATTTAGATGCAGCTCCAACACTGCTGTCTACATTAATGGTGGGGGTGGAAGGGTAATAGAACCAAAAGGTTACTAAGAGCCAAGAGAAACAGATAAGTATGAAAAGAAAAGAGTGTGAAACTTGCTAGGCAGACTGGATGGGCCGTTTGGTCGTCTTCTGCCGTCATTTCTATGTTTCTATGTTCATCTCTGCTTGGACAATGATTGATCAGAGCCAAATCCTATCAAGAAGGTATCAGATTATCTGACAGAGTTGTCCAAGTTTTAGAAGGCTTAGGCTAGATAATCAATTTTCCAAAGAACAAGCTTTATCTTTCCTTCTCCCCAAAATACCTGGGAGCTCAATTCGATACGAAGATTGGCTATGCATATCTAACTTCAGAGCTAGTGGCCAAGATCATAGGTTCTGTGAAAAAGTTCTCTGCTTGAGGGGCTCCTAGAATTTGGGATTATCTTCAGCTTCTGAGCTTCATGGTTGCCATATTATACCTAGTACCATGGGCCAGAGCCCACATGTGACCTCTTCAGTTTTATCTTCTCTCTGTCATCTCAATCTCAGGATTATTGGACCTTTCCAGGGTCCAGTGGGATGGAGTCTTTCCTGGTGGTCCATACATCCAAATTTAGCGAAGGGTGTGGATTTGAAGCATGTGGTGTAGATTCTAGTCACCATGGATGCAAGCCTGTCTGAATCGGATAAATCCAGGTTCGTGCTAAGAGGAAGCCTCTTGGACCATCAACAGGTTGGTAGATACCAGGGCAATTCAGCTAGCCTAGTACTACTTTCTACTCTTAGTGAGAGGAAGATCAGTCAGTTATTTCTGATAATGCAACTGCTGTATTCTAAGCAAACAAGCAACGGTGTACTTGGAGCCGGGGGGGTATCCAAGGAGACTAACCTGTTTCCTTGGGTTGAAGAAAATATTCTGTAAATTTCAGCAATGCACATTGCAGGTGTGGAGAATGTTCAAGCAGATTTTTTCAGCAGAAATCTTCTGGATCCAGGCAAGTGGTGCTCAGTCAAGAAGTCTTTCAGAAAATGGTGGAACAATGAGGAACTCTTTATGGATCTTTTGACAACTTGCAAGAACATCAAGGTTGACTGATTCTTTCGTCGATACAGAGTTCAGTAGCAAAGGGTTAGACACCCTAGTCCAGCCATGGCTAAGAGGATAGTTTGTGTTCACTCCTTGGCCACTGATAGGATGGACCTTAAGAAAAATAAAGGGAACATTCTCAAGTTCTGATGGCATTAGATTGGCCAGGAAGACCTTGGCATCCAAATCTAATGAGATTAAGAATTAATTACCCTATATGTTTCACATGAACTTGGTCTTCTAATTCACGGTCCCGTTATGGAGGATCCCTCTCCATTTTATCTTATGTCTTGGCTCGTAAAAGGTAACGATTATGCAGGAAAGGCTACACTTCCTCTATAATTTCTGCTCTGTAAAGGCACGTAAGAACTGAGCATCTCCTAGCTTGTTTGGGTGTGGTGTCTGTTTGAAGCGCATTGCAGAGAATGGTCCTTGGTGAGCGGATATCTAGAACATTTTGACCTTTCTTCAGTAAAGGTTGGGCTTTAAATTCTTTAAAGGTTGAAGTGGCTGCATTCACCTTTTATGGGGTAGAGCCCAAGTGATCTCAGTTGTTTCATCTGGTTGTTGCTCAGTTCCTTAGTGGAGTAAAAATGCATCTCCCCTTCAGGCCATTTGTTCCTCAGTGGGATCTTAATTTGGTTATTAAAGCTTTAGTAGCATCTCCCTTCAAATATCTGAAACATGATTCTCTTAAGGATTTTTCTTTAAAGGCAGTTTTTCTAGTCACCATTTGTTCAGCTAAGTGTATTTCTGATCTTCAGGCTCTATGATAGAGATCTTTTCCTAAAGCTTTTGTCTCTCTATTCATCCAGGCCCATCTTCCTTGCTAAAGGTAGTTTGTCTTCCACTTATCAGTTTCTCTGCCTGCCTTTTCCAGGAAAGTGTGTCAGGGCAGCAAAATGTTTTTGAGGCTTTTGGTTGTCCATCAAATTTTCAAGTATCTGGAAGTTAGGAATTAATTTCCTAAGTTGGACAGATTGTTTTATTTGGAGGACCGTGCAGAGGCAAGGTGACCTCTAAAGCTACTTTAGCGGGTGGATAAGAGAGAAAACTATTTCAGCTTATATTCTAAAGGGTCATCATGTTCCAGAACTTCTTCGAGCCCAGTTGTCTTGGCCAGAGGTGATGGCCATCCGTCCTGAGGACACTTTATAAGGCGGCCTGAAGATCTAATCATTAAGCATTACAGATTAGGTCTTCATGCTAAAGATGATGCTTTTGGGGCAGGTGTACTCTGAGTGGTCCTAACTTCCACCCTCCCAATCTAATTGGTCTTTGGTATTTCCAGTTGTCTGGACTGTTGTAGGCAGGATAAGGAGAAATTTTAAGCTTACCTGATTTCCTTTCAAGTCCTGCTACACCAGTCCAGGACCCTCCTTGGAAGTCTGGACTCTACCCGTGGTGAAGAGTTGCGCTTTTTTTTTTTTTTTTTTTCTGGTCAGTATAAAGGTCTGATGTACTTAGAAGTTTTGTAAGCTATAATTACAAAAAATGTACACTCTCTCCTGTATTTGTTCTGATGGTTTGTCCTCTATTGCTTTGAAAATGGAAGAGGTAGGTATCTCTTCTCTCTCTCTCACCCCCCCCCCCCCCCCCGGATTGTTTCTACTTTTGAATTTCTTGTTTGTAAATTGGCGGCTTTTATCATGAGAATAGTGGCTTTTTCTGTCTCCACCACATGTAAGTAGTGATGGCACAGAGAGAGTCTTTATATTCCAACTCCATCTGCTGGTAAGGAGAGGTAACTCCCATGTCTGCCGCAGCATAGCATTTCTTACATTCTGCTTTCAGCATGTTTCTTGATCGAGTTAGACCTAAATTGTGAAATTTAGATCTGAAGTGCCACTCAGTTTTGGTCCGAGTAGTTTTGTAAGTTCTGTAAGAATACGACAACTCTTCGGTTTTCTATCCATCATTGAAGAATTTTGGCTAGACGCCTTCTTGGGAGCATATACAAACTTTAGTGTAATTTATAGTTCTGTTAATCCACGTACAAACAGCCTGTATCATGCACAGGCTTCATGTATGTTGTGTGTGACAGACACTTTCCAGCTTCAGTTGCGAGCATGTCTGCGTACATAGAGTAGTGGGCATGTTTCCCAGAATCTCATGTGAACTTTTTCATTTTGATAGCTTGGTGTTCCCTATTTGTGTCACAGCAGAATCTATAGGTAGTTATGATGGAGTGGGTTTTTTTGTTTTTTACATTTTTTTCCCCCTGAGAAAATTAAAAAGATGGCATGAAATCTTAAGTGCTGATTACAGCATAAGTGTGGATAATGAGGATTCTGTGTTCTCCTTTTTCACAGTGGTTGTAGTTTTTTTGACCTTGCATTCAGATAATTTGGGGTTTGGAAAATACCTGACACAAGCAGGACTTCATCAGAGGGATTGCCATCTTAGTCTGGTGTAATCAAAAAGACAGGAGTCGAGTGGCACATGGTAGACTGACTAGTTTATTAAAGCTTGAGCCTTTGAGGACAGAGTCCATGTCATCAGATGCATGAAGTGATGTACAAGAGATGGGTAAAATAAATACAGAATACAAAAAATGGAGCAGAAGAAATTGCACTCCAAAATTTCAATATACACACATCCAAGGAAGTGCAAGAAATTAAGCAGGTCCAATTCAATTCGTAAATTCAGTAGTTTTATTTAAGGTTTTTCAAAAACTGGCAACTCCATTGCTCATCTTGTCAAAAGACAGTTCTCATTAGGGTCCCCCGACACGGACCCTGTGTTTCGCCGAACAGGCTGCGTCGGGAGGGATGACAATTTCAGTAACTAAAAATAAAGTAAAAAAAAACAAATAAACTTAATATTACTATACAAGCAAGGACCAAAGGAGAGTTACCGTAACACATTTCACCGATAGACATTCCTTGTAAATGACAGCTCAGTCTAACAATTCATATGGCAAGGAGAGTGGACGGCAGAGATGGAAGCAAACATTTAAAGAGACCGTAGGAAATATGTAAAGAGCAGAAATGGATTGAAATAGAATGGCAATATTTTGTTTAAATGCTTAATCCTCTACTGGTTGTCTATCCACTGCACTTTGTTTTTACGAATGACTGTTTCCTCCCTTGGATTGGCTAGGAATTGTGAGGAGCTGGACTCCCTCAGTGGTTTGAATTTTTGCGCCATTTCCTACGGTCTCTTTAAATGTTTGCTTCCGTCTCTGCCATCCGCTCTCCTTGCCATATGAATTGTTAGACTGAGCTGTCATTTAGAAGGAATGTCTGTCGGCAAAATGTGTTACGGTAACTCTCCCTTTGGTCCTTGCTTGTAAAGTAATATTAAGGTTATTTGTTTTTTTTTACTTTATTTTTAGTTACTGAAATTGTCATCCCTCCCGACGCAGCCTGTTCGGCAAAACACGGGGTCCGTGTTGGGATCCTAATGAGAACTGTCTTTTTGACAAGATGAGCAATGAAGCTGCTGGTTTTTGAAAAACTTTAAATCAAACTACTGAATTTACGAATTGAATAGGTATTTGATTGGGCAGTTGTCAGTAAGCTATACTATAATGCTATTAACACTGTTGCTATGTCCTGCCTAATCCAGTGCCTTCTCTGTTCTGTATATATTTTACCCATCTCTTGTACATCACGTCATGCATCTGACGAAGTGGACTCTGTCCTCCAAAGCTCATGCTTTAATAAATTAGTCTACAGGCAGGACTTCATAGTGCTTTAACATCAGCACGTGTTACTGAGCTTCTGTTTAGCAACTTGAAGCGATTCTTGGGTTCACACACTTGCGGGCCGATACAGTAAAAGTTGCGGGAGAGCGGGCGAACGCACAGGCCACTCTCCTGTGCGCGCGATTCACTAAATTAATTTATTTAAATTAGGGCCAGCGGCAAAAAGAGGCGCTAGGTACACTAGCGCGTCCCTAGCGCCTCTTTTTGGACAGGAGCGGCGGCCGTCAGCGGGTTTGACAGCCGACGCTCAATTTTGCCGGCGTCGGTGCTCAAACCCACTGACAGCCACGGGTTCGGAAACCGGACGCCGGCAAAATTGAGCATCCGGTTTTCAAGCCGCAGGTCCATTTCAATTTTTTTTTTTTTTTTAATTTAACTTTTTTTTTAACTTTGGGGGCCTCCGACTTAATATCGCCATGATATCAAGTCGGAGGGTGCACAGAAAAGCAGTTTTTACTGCTTTTCTGTGCACTTCCCCAGCGCCAGCAGAAATTAACGCCTACCTTTTGGGTAGGCGCTACATTCTTAAAGTAAAATGTGCGGCTTGGCTGCACATTTTACTTACTGTATCTCGCGGGAATACCTAATAGGGCCATCAACATGCCCTATTAGGTATTCCCGCGCGTCCAATCGCGGGTTAACAGGCCAATACAGTACAGTGCGCTCCGCCGGAGCGCACTGTACTGTATTGGCCTGTTGGTAATTAAGTTATGATCCAAGGTGGCAGGCAACCAGAATAAAATGTGACCATTGTGTTTCAACAGTGAGTAGCCATGTAGTCATCACGCTTCCAAGATTTCTGTGGCCATCCAGCAGGTGACTGATAGCAAGATGGGAAGGATGGAACTATTGGGCTCCTAACTTTCATTTGTGGATGGCCACCCACACCAGACTTCAGAGATTTATGGCAAAATCATTTCATCGTAAAAGTTCTGAATAGTGTTACTGTCCTGGGTTTATAAAACTTTCGTTGTCTCACCTAGGAGCCCCTCAACAGTGAAGATGATGTGAGTGATGAGGAAGGACAGGAGCTGTTTGACACAGAAAATGTTGTTGTGTGCCAGTATGATAAGGTAAATTAGAATGGAAGGAAGAACCACGAAGAATAAACAATTACTAGACTGTGCTAATGCCATTGTTTGTACTATAAAATGCTGCAAGGGGAGCGAATGGTGGTGGGGGGTGGGGTTGGGTCTGCTGTTGCCATTTTGAAACTGGTGCTACCATTGGGGCAGGCGCAAGTAGGCATTGCTCCTATCCCAAGATGATCTCTCCGCTTCATCTCAGGAAAGCTGTTGCCAGATCAACTTCTGGAGCTCCGGGCAATCAGGTACGCGCTCTGGGCTTTCAGAGATCGTTACCTGGTTGTCTGTTTGGATCAGGACTACTTTGTTGGACAGCCAGTGTGGTATGTCAACAAACAGGGAAGTATGGGATCATTCCTCCTATGTCAGGAAGCGGTCTGGATTTGGTCATGGGCCCTGTCCCACGGGATGGTGCTAAGGGCAATGATTCTGGCAGGTACGGAGAACGTGGTGGCAGACAGACTGAGTCGTACCTTTAGACCCCATGAGTAGTCCCTGAACCAGGAGGTAGCAAATCGGATCTTCTGCCTCTGGGGGGAGCCCAGAAGTAAATCTGTTCACATCCCCCTGTAACAGGCAGGTAACTGTTCTGCTCCTTGTACGGGACAGACAGCAAACCAGCCTTGGATGCCCTGGCTCGTCTTTGGGACAAGGGTCTTCTGTGTACGTATCCTCCAATTCCTTTATTGGCAAAGACACTCTTGAAGTTTCGCAAGGACAAGAGGACTATGATCCTCTTAGTTCCTCATTGGCCAAGACAGGTCTGGTTTCCACTCCTGTGGGAATTGACCATCCGGAAACAGATTAGTCTGGGGACTTCCCCAAATCTTATCAAACAAGCTTAGAACAGGCTGCGGCATCCCAAAATAAATAAAATAAACCTCCAGGCCCTGTCACTCACAGCTTGGATGTTGAGAGATTAATCCTGCAACAGCTTGATCTTTTTGAAGATGTCTCGGGTCCTGGTGGCGTCTAGAAAGCCTTCTACTAGAAAGTCCTCCGGACTGAAGTAGAGCAGGGTTTCCATGTAGTGTGAGCAGAAGGCCCTAGATCTGTTCTCCTGCCCCACGCAAAAACTGCTTGACCACCTTCTGCACCTCTCAGAAGCTGCCTTAAAGACCAGTTCCGTTAGGGTTCACCTGAGTGCGATTGGCACGTACCACCAGGGTATGGAAGGTGCGCCCATCTCTGTATAGCCTATAGTTATCCGTTTCATGCAGGGCCTGCTTCAATTGAAGCCTCCCCTAAGGCTTCCCACTGTGTCTTGGGACCTCAACATGGTACTAGCTCAGCTGATGAAAGTTACATTTGAGCCACTGCCCTCCTGTGAACTGAAGTACCTGACCTGGAAGGTCAGATTTTTGGTGGCGGTCACTTCAGCACGCAGGGTCAGCGAGCTTTCAGGCCTTAGTGACTTATCCACCTTATAGTAAGTTTTATTATGACAGGGTGGTCTTGCACACACACCCTAAGTTCCTGCCTAAGGTGGTGATGGACTTCCATCTTAACCAGTCTATCGTCCTGCCAACGTTTTTTCCCAGGCCCCATTCATACCAAGGTGAACAAGCACTACACAGTTTGAACTGCAAGCAAGCCTTAGCCAGGTTCTTGTGGCCTGGTTTGGCCTCTGTTGGAAACAGGATGCTGGGCTTGATGGACCCTTGGTCTGACCCAGCATGGCAATTTTTTATGTTCTATCTGGAGAGGACAGAAGCCCATAGACCAGCGGTTCTCAACCTATGGGTCGCGACCCCGGCGGGGGTCGAACGCCCAAAACGCAGGGGTCGCGCGCTCCCGGTCTCTCCCGCTGCCGTTGCCGCCGGGCTGTCAGCACGTTCAAGCCCAGCGGGAACGGCAGCGGCGCTAGAAGAAGCTCTGCACCCGCGGCTGGGCCTTTTCTTCTTCCTGCGCCTGCCCCTCCCGTGACCCGGAACAGGAAGTGAATCGTGGTGCGCGGGAAGGAGAGAGAGCCGCGCGAAAAAGTAGCAGCGGCGGCGGCTGCAGCATCGGCCCCCGATCAGTTGAAGCAGCCGGTAATGGAGAAAGGAGAGAGCAGCACGAGCCTCCCGCGGCCGATGGGATTCTTCTTTCTTGGCCAGTGGAGGCTGCTGCAGCTCCCATTTGTGCTCGGGGGAGAAGAGGAAGTGAGTGAGAGAAAGAGAGAGAAGCAGCCAGCCAGCCTGTGTGTGATTGACTGGTCAGAGAGCTGATGTGTGTGTGTGTGTGTATGTGAGAGACAATGAAAGTGATTGCTCAGGGAGATGACTGATGTGTATGTGAGAGTGTGAGACATCAGTCAGGGAGGTGACTGATGTGTGTGTGTGAGAGAGAGAAAAAGCATGGAAGGGAGAAGTCTGGGTATGTGAGAAAGCATGGGCGTAAGAAGCCTGGTGTTGTGGGGGTGAAAGAAAGCATGGGAGTGAGAAACCAGGGTGAGTGTGCATGCATGAGAGAGAGAGACTGCTTGGTAAGGTGATGGTGTGTGTGAGAGAAAAAGACTGGTGTGTGTGTGTGAATGAGAGAAAATGTGATTCAGGGAATGAGAAGCCTGTGCACGTGGAAAGTGAGCATGGAAATGAGAGAGACTGGTGTGTGTGTAACAGAGAGAAAGTGATTATGGGAATGAGAAGCCTGTGCATGTGGAGAGAACAAGCATGGGAGTGAGAGACTGGTGAGTGAGTGTGTGTGTGTGAGAGAGAGAGAGAGACAGAGAAAGTGATTATGAGAGTGAGAAGCCCATATATGTAAGTAGAACACGGGAGTGGGAAGCCTGTGTGTGTGTGTGTATGGCATGAGATAAACTGTTCAGGAAGGTGACTGGTGTGTGTGTGTGTGAGAAAGTGATTATGAGAGTGAGAAGCCCGTATATGTAAGTAGAACACGGGAGTGGGAAGCCTGTGTGTGTGTGTGTGTGTATGGCATGAGAGAAACTGTTCAGGAAGGTGACTGGTGTGTGTGTGCCAAAGACTGTTTGGGAGATGATTGGTGTGTGAGAGACAGAAACTGGTCATGGGGGCATGACTGGTATGGTGTGTGTGTGTGAGAGACATGGGCACTAAGGAAGAGGACCATAAGTATAGAGCTTAGCTTCTACTGCTGCTTCTGGTGAGTGCCACGGCCTGCAGGGAAGGGGAGTAGGAGAGCTGCTGGAGGGGGTAAGTAAAGGTGGCTTTTTAAGTTTATTTTTCTTGACTGCCATTTTAATTGTGTGATGTCTGCTTTTTTGAAATATTTTATTGGTGTTTGGAGAATGTTTAATAGTTTTTATGCGTTTTTAATTGTTGGATGTTCATAGCTGTTTTGAAACATTTATTCTGCTTATTAGTATAGTTTTACAATTATTTCTGTGTGGGGATCTATAGCTGCTTGCTAGTTCTGTTTTCCTAATAAGAGGTGTATTGGTTTTTAGGACCTGATTTAATATTTGTAGTGTTGCCTTTTCATAGATAGGGTTGCTCCTGTTTGAGTGTATTCCATAATACAGGTGTAACTGTGTGCGGATTAGTTTATGTGCATTACTACAGATCCTGGGAGTATGTTAGGTCGGTTCTGTGTCTGTTACCGAGATGAGATATTTTGCTAGCGTTTGTATCGGTCTTATTTGTTGTGTTTTCTCAGAGGACATGCATTGGTGGTAAACTGCTGTCTTTTCATAAGTAGGGCTATTGAGCCTGGAAATAGAAGGAGTTTGAGTTGCTGTTACTGAGATGTCACTAGAACCAGAATATCTTTTTTGTAGGGTGAGTTGTATGGGGAATGTCATAATTCTGCTTTACATCCATTATTGTGGGTCAGGGGGGTTCCTGTGGATACAAACTACTTTTACATCTAGCCCCGTGACGATCATGGGTCAGTGTGCCATGCATGTGAGAACCTATGGTGAGTTGAGTTACATTCACATTATAAATGTCATAATTAAATGATAAGTGTGCACTAAAATCCAACCCCATCCATAACCCCGCCCCCATATGACCAAAGCCCCGCCCTCACCCCACCCTCACGGGGCGAGGGCGGGGCGAGGGGTCACCGCAACATGAGGAACTGTATTGCGGGGTCACGGCATTAGAAAGGTTGAGAACCACTGCCATAGACAGTCCACCCAACTTTTTTTCTTTTCATAGCAATAATTTGGGAGTTGCCTTTGCCAAACAGACACTATCCGATTGGCTAGCAGATTGCATCTCTTTCTGTTATGACCAGATGAGACTGCATCTTGAGGGTCCTGTCAAGGCTCATTCTGTCAGTGCCATGGGTAATATCTGTGGCCCACTTGCGAGCAGTTCCCGTTGAGATCTGCAAGGCTGTGACATGGCGTTCTCTGCACACATTCGCATCTCACTATTGTTTGGATAGGGATGGCCGATATGACAGTAGGTTTGGCCAGTCTGTCCTTCTGAATCTCTTTGAGGTGTAGAACCCAGCTCTCCCTGCCTTGGGCCCATTGTTTGGGTTCAGGCCATCTCCCCCTCTGATACCAACAGCACTGTTGTAACCGTTGGCACCTAGTTGGTGTCTGGTTCCTTTTTTGATGGGAGCAGCCTGTAGCTAGGGGATTCACCATGTGCGAGGACTACCATCCACTTGTCCTCTGAGAAAGCAGAGTTTGCTTACCTGTAACAGGACAGCAAGATGTTAGTCCCCACAAAATCTGCCTGCCACCCCGCAGAATTGGGTTTCCTTTATTTTGTTTTTTAAATCTGATTTTGTTATAAGACTGAAGAAGGGGCCCTACGTGGACACATGGTGTAGGGCATGCTGGGCATGCTCAATAAGCCAACCAAATCAGTTCTCTTTGCTGGGATCCATCTGATGTTATCCATGTGTGAGGACTAACATCCTACTGTCCTCTGAGACCACCTGTTACAGTTAAGCAACTCTGCTTCCTCCTAGGACAAGCAGGATGGTAGTCCTCACATGTGGGTGACATCATCCGATGGAGTCTGGCATGGAAAACTTTTGTCAAAGTTTCTAGAAGCTTTGACCAGACTGAGCATGCCCAGCATACCGCTATCGGCGCATCCGTGCAAGATCCCCCCTTCAGTCTCTTCTTTTCCGTGGTGCAGTTGCTCGCAGTTCGTGGAGCTCTTCTATTTTCTTATTTTTCTTGACAGTATCGGGTCTTTTTCCTGATTTTTTTCCTTGTCGGGTCCCTCTTCATAGTCAGTGATTCCTCTGTGTGGTAGATTATTGCCTTTTTTTTCACTTTTGCGGTGGATTCCCGACTTTTTGCCTCAGTGACCACTGGTCATCAACCACACGCCGATTTTTTTCTCATGTGCCCGCAGACCATGTCCATCATGATCCGCATGAGATTTGCATCCTCTGCCTGGAGGCCTCGCACGACATCCATGGGTGTCATCTGTGTGAGCAGATGACTCCCAAAGGCCATCATGCACGCCTCGATAAGATGGAGAAGCCTTTCAGCTCTGCAAAGTCTGCTCCTTCTATTCCTGCGTCGGAACCCTCGACGCCGAGAGGTTGCAGGGAGCCTCTCGATACGCTCCCTCTTGCCATTCCTCTCACCACTTCAAGGATCGCGGGGTCTTCCACCTCTTCGGCACCAGGGAAAGACCGGGCCGAGCACTGTGAGAGATCCCACAAGCATCGCCACCGGCTACCATCAACGCACGGCTCCAGATCAAGTGCGGCACCGGTGGCTGCTGTGCTGCCACTGAAGCGACACCGGCCATCAGAGACCCCCATCCTCCGATGCCCCTGGGAATCCTAGGCATTCCCCACCGATATCGGTGCCAGGCACCGTACCACCTCGGAGACCTGAGGGAGAGCTGGTGCTGCCTCGTCCCCCTCCTCAGTCCTAGCCACATCAGACTTTCAGGAGGAGCTGAACCGCAGGGTGCAGTCCGCAGTGTACAAAGCACTTCAGAGCATTGAGCTGCCAGTGCCACCAGCCCCCATACCAGTGCCCGAGCCTCCGCCATCAATTTTAGCACCTCTGCTGGAGCACCTGGATGTCCTTTTAGGTGCCCTATCGATGCAATCGATACCCGAGGGGCCTTTGGTTCCCCAGCAGCCACGAATGCCCCCCACCGGAGAGATCCCGATCCTCAGGTATTCTGAGGAGGAAGATAAGGCCGGTACCGTGTTCCCAAGACCATGGTTCCCCATACCCTTGCCGTTCCTGTGGCCTCGATGGCCAGGGGAACTGTCTATTCCCACTGTGCCCTCGAGGCCTCCGAAGCCATCGGAGCCCAAGGCTGATGCCCCTCACAGGCCTCGCCTGTGAGGGGCATCAGCCTCCTCCAATGAGGAGGAAAGGCCTTATGACCCTTGGAGAGATGATTCCATGGAGTCGTCCTCCGATTATTTGGACGACCTCCCTCTTGGAGCCCTCCCTGCCAGAGGAGTGGCGTCAGTCACCCCCTGAGAATCTGCGGGGTTTGTTAGGGCCATGGCTGAAGCCATTCCCTTCCAACTGCTTACAGAGGAGGATGCGTGACATAAATGTGATTTCCACTCACTTAAAATTCATGACTTTCAATTCAATGCCAAAGCTCTTTTCTCATATGTATCTGACCTTACCAAAACCTTCACCCCCACCCTTATCAGACTGACTCCAAAAGCAAATGTGATGACCTTGCCCAGTTCTTCAATAACAAAATCTCTAAGCTAATGGTAAATTTTCCCTCTCACACATCCTATTCTAACCCCCTCCCAAAACACACTAGCACCTGCCTAGACTGCCTCGAGACTACTTCAACATCTGAAATAGAATCTCTTTTAAAGAAAATTAAACCGGCCTCACATCCAACTGATGCCATCCCCCACTAAATCCCTTTTAACTATCCCCAACATAATAGCCAAACCCCTAGCAGAGATCATCAATTGTTCCCTCTCGCTCGGTAATGTCCCCAACACATTAAAACAAGCCATTGTCAAACCCATCCTAAAGAAACCTAATCTCGACCCCTCTGAACTCTCCAACTTTCGGCCAATCTCTAACCTCCCTTTCCTAGCCAAACTCTTGGAAAATGTTGTCAACACCCGACTCTCCGAACACTTAGAGAAACATAAAATTCTATTCCCATCTCAATTTGGCTTCCGTAAATTCTTCAGTACTGAAACACTGCTTATCTCACTCACAGACACCCTTCTCACAGGTATTGATAATGGGCCCTCTTACCTCCTAGCCATGCTAGACATCTCGTCTGCATTCGACACCATCAGCCACAAAATTCTGTTAAACCAACTCACTAATATTGGCATAACAGGAACTGCACTCCGCTGGTTTGAATCCTACCTTGATAACAGACACTACAAGGTCAAAGTAGGCAACAGTGAATCCGAAGCTATCAACCTAGCTCGAGGTGTACCCCAAAAGCTCCTCGCTATCCTCTACTCTCTTTAATATTTACATGTTACCCCTTTGCCAACTCCTATGTGACCTAGGTCTTACTCATTTCATTTATGTGGACGACGTCCAAATACTTATCCCCATCACAGACTCCTTCTCCAAATCATTGAAGTGAGACAGCTATCCCAGATCTTTAATCAACCATCTCCTTACAAATCTAAATCTTGCTCTTAATACCGCTAAAACTGACTTCCTCATCATATCACTTAACCTGACTATCAATACCTCCCCATTCATCACCCCCACACCCCTCACTACACCCATCTCTCAAAATGTACGAAATCTAGGCGTTATCATAGACAACCAATTGAATTTAAAAAAAAATTCATAAACTCTACCATGAAAGATTATTACAAACTACATGTCCTAAAAAAACTAAGACCTCTCCTTCATTTCAATGACTTCCGTTCTGTCCTTCAGGCCTTAATATTCTCCAAAATAGACTACTGTAACTCGCTCCTTCTAGGCCTCCCTGCCTCTACCATGAAACCCTTTCAAATGTTACAAAATGCCACTGCCAGAATCCTCAGTAACACACGCAGAAAGGATCACATCACACCTATCCTAAGAGACCTCCACTGGCTCCCTATCTCCTTCATAATTCTCTATAAGAGCCACACTATTATTCACAAGACCCTATACAACCAAAATGTTCACTGGCTAAACGACTCCCTCCACTTCCATTTCTCAATCAGACCCACTAGATCTGCCTACAAAGGAACCTTACATATACCCTCCCCTAAACTTAAGCATCTTTCATCCACAAGAGAACAAGCACTATCTATTGCAGGACTCTCAAACTGGAACTCTATGCCTCCTGATCTCCGCTTGGAACCTTGTACCCAAAAATTAAAAAAAACAAACTAAAAACCTTGCTCTTCAAACAGGCATTTACTTCTCTACCTCATTGTATTCGCCCCTCCCCTTACAGTGCCTTTTCACACTCTTAATACCCTATATTCCTCCCTATTGCTCATCCCTTCCGACAGTAACCTACCGATCCCTTGCTTAAGCCTTTGCATACACGGTTTATTTATTAACTTCGTTGAATATTAAACTTGTTAAATTGTTTTATTCCTCCTTTGAAAATTTGTAATCCATTCGCATATTCCCATTTTTGTTTATTTTTATATTACCAGCTGTTATATGTAAACGTTCGTTCGTTATCTTAACATACCTGTTCCATGTAAACCGATGTGATGTGTATACGAACGTCGGTATAAATAAGATGCTGGAAGTACTGCAGTTTGTCAGCGCTCCAAAGGAGATCGTGGCAGTTCCCATCCACGACATCTTCAAGGACCACCTCCTCTGGATGTGGGAGCATCCTATCTCGATCTCCCCTGTCAACAGGCTGATGCCACCTATTTGGTGCAGCAAGCCATGGGATTTGAGAAACGACACCTCCCCCACCTGTCAGTGGTCATGGAGTCTGCTCTGAAGAAGGCCTGGCACTCCTGCACACACATCTGCCCCCTCCCCAGGGTGAGAGCATAGGGAGCTGTATGCTTTGGGCAGGAAGGTCTTCCATGGTACTATGCTGGTCACACATTTTTCCGCCTACCAGCTATACATGACCCAGTACAACCGGAACCTCTGGAAACGGGTCCAGGACCTCACAGAGGGTTTGCCCCAATAGCAGCAAGAGGCGCACTCTGCCATCATCCTACTGGGTCTAGAAGCTGGCAAACATGCGGTGCATTCTACCTACCGTATGATGTCTTTGAGACATCCCGCAGTGGGCATAGGTGCCCGGAGAATGGCCTGGCTCAGAGTTTCTGACCTCTGTCCAGACGTGCAGGAAAGGCTTGCTGGCCGCCCCTGCACAGGTGAAAATCTCTTTGGAGATAAGGTCCGGGATGCGGTAGCGCAATTGAAGGACCACCATGACACCTTTCAGCAGCTTTCCACCAGTGCTTCCGATGCCCTGTACTCTGCCAGGAAATCCTCCAGGCCGGAACCCCCGGAAGCCCTTCTACAGGTGATGGAAGTATTATCCTCCGGCCTCCCAGGCTCATCTGCCTCGCACTAGCTTCAGGGGCTGCCCTCGCCAGCAGCGAGGGCCTAGGCCCTAGCTGGTGTCCCAGCAAGCCCCGGCTATGGGCTTTTGACTGGTGGCGAGAGAACGAAAGTCAGTTGAGTGTATCCCTGCCACCGGATCCCCCAGTAGGAGGCAGGCTCCTCTGCTTTGCCCATCGCTGGGAGGATGTTATGTTGGACCGTTGGGGGTATCGTCTCAACTTCAGTCGGCTCCCAAGGACCTCTCCCCCCATGTCCATCGTGGGTTTCGTCTGCCCAGCAGCTCATGCTTCAAACGGAACTCTCCGTCCTTCTCACAGCAGGCACGGTAGAGCCGGTCCCTTGCCCCCAGCAGGGCTGGGGGTTCTATTCGAGGTACTTCCTCATTCCAAAAAGGAATGGTGGCTTGCGCCCCATCCTCAACCTCAGGGTCTTGAACAAGTTTCTTGCAAGAGAAAAGTTCAAGATGATCTCTCTGGGCACGCTGATTCCCCTCCTCAAGAGACTGGCTTTGCTCCCTTGACCTCAAGGAGGCTTACGTGCACATAGCCATTTTCCCCGACCACAGAAAGTATCTCTGCTTTGTGGTGGGGACCGCCTTTTACTAGTACAGGGTGCTGCCTTTTGGGTTGGCCTCAGCCCCCCACATCTTCACCAAATGCCTGGCGGTGGTGGCAGCCTATCTCAGACATCAGGCAATGCATGTTTCCCGTACCTAGGTGACTGGTTGGTCGAGCAATTCCTGCGCAGGGGCCTTGAGCGCCCTAGCCCTGACAATGCAGAAGCTGCAAGCCTTGGGGTTTGTTATCAACTACCCCAAGTCTCACTTCTGCTAGTCTCCTCAGCTGGACTTCATAGGGGCCAGGCTGGACACGGCATTGGCAAAAGCGTTTCTACCCTGGGATCGGGCCCTCACCTCGCTGGCAGCCCTTGTCCGCAACAGCCGACAGGTGTTTGCCCGCCTTCTGCTCAGTCTGTGCATGCAGAGGTCTCAATGGACTTTGCGATCACAATGGCGGCAGGCCTCCCAGGACCTCGGGACTCGCGTCAGTGTCACAGAATCTCTGCGGGTATCTCTGTCCTGGTGGGAAAACCTCTCCAACTTGGAGAGGGGATTCCCCTTCCAAACTGCTCCGCCTCAGGTGATCCTCACCACAGGCGCCTCTCCTCAGGGCTGGGGAGCCCATGTGGATGGCATCCACATGCAGGGTCTCTGGACCACTTCTGAAGCCCACTGTCAGATAAACTTCCTGGAGCTTCGGGCGATCCGTTATGCCTTGTGGGTGTTCAGAGACTGGTGATTTTGCAAGGAAGTCCTGATCCGGACAGACAACCAAGTAGCGATGTGGTATATCAACAAGCAGGGAGGCATGGGCTTGTCCCTCCTGTTACGAGGCGGTGCAAGTGTGGACCTGGGTTCTCTTACAGGGGATGTCACTGCGAGCGACATACCTGCTGGGACATCTAAACGTGCTGGCGGACTGCTTGAGTCACTCCTTCCAGCCACACGAGTGGTCCCTCCACCCGGTGGTAGCAGCCGAGCTATTTCGCCGGTGGGATATGCCGGATGTGGACCTTTTTGCCTCCCCTCACAACTACAAGGTGAGCAGGTCCTGCTCCCTCTGGCCAGAGGTGAACATCCGACCTGCGATGCCTTCTCCCTCCACTGGGGGAGGGACCAGCTGTATGCATACCCTCCTCTACCGTTCCTCTTGAAGATACTGCTGAAGCTTCTAAAGGGCAGAGGGACCATGATCCTTGTGGTGCCCTTTTGGCTCCGACAAATCTGGTTCCCGCTTCTGCAGGACCTGTTGGTGCGGGCCCCCATCCGGCTGGAGACTGCGCCCGATCTCATCTCCGCTGGATCAGGGCGCCCTGAGCCATCTGAACTTCCGGCGCTGGCTCTGATGTTGAGCGCATAGTTCTTCAGTCCTTGGCGCTCTCAGACTGTGTCTCCCAGGTACTAGTGGCATCTCAGAAGCCTTCCACTAGGAAGTCCTACAGCTTGAAGTGGAAAAGATTTTCCATCTGGTGTGCAGGGCATGACTTGGATCTTTTCTCATGTCCCCTTTCCCAGCTGTTGGACTACCTGTGGCACCTCTCCAAGCCTGGGCTCCAAACCAGCTCAGTCAGGGTTCACCTTAGCGCTGTCAGAGCGTACCATCGGGGTCACATGCAAGCCTGTTTCGGTTCAGCCTTTAGTAGGCAGTTTCATGCGGGGCCTCCTCCAGCTGAAGCCCCCTCTTCAGCCTCCTGTTGCATCCTGGGACCTCAACATTGTCCTGGCATGGCTCGTGCGTCCTCCCTTTGAGCTGCTGCGTTTCTGCAACATGAAGTTCCTCACCTGAAAAGTTATATTCCTGGTGGCAATTACTTCAGCTCACAGGGTCAGTGAGCTTCAGGCCTTGATTTCGTACCCGCCGTACACAAGGCTCTTTTTTCACAATCGTGTGGTCTTGCGTGTGCACCCTAAGTTTCTGCCCAAGGTCGTATCTGATTTCCATTCAATCAGTTCATCGTTTTACCCACCTTCTTTCTGAGGCCTCATTCCCACCCAGGGGAATGGGTTCTTCATACGTTGGACTGCAAGAGGGCCTTGGCTTTCTATTTAGATCGCACAGCCGGCGATAGGCAGTCCACTATTTATTTATTTATTTTTAATTTTTATATACCGATGTTCCTGTAAAGAATACATATCGCACCGGTTTACAAGGAACTGAACAGTCGCCTCCAGGGCGGAAATACATTAAAACAGTCGCCTCAAGGCAGAATACATTAACACAAGTATACAGGAAAACTATTAAAAGAGAAACTTTCATAAACTCAATTAAATGTAACTGTGAACCATAAATCAGGAACCATAAATCAGGAACAAATGTACAGAGGTAGGTATATCGTCTGTCGCTTCACCAGATTTTAGCTCTCAGGGAAAGCTTGAGTGAATAGCCAAGTCTTTAGCTTCTTTTTGAATGTCGGAAGGCATGGTTCTTGGCGGAGGTCCGGTGGGAGCAGGTTCCAAAGATGGGGACTTGCAGTGGACAGAGCTCGTTTCCTCAATGAGGTTTTTGTTGGCTGGGTGTGAAGCATGTTCTGGTATGCACTTCTGATCGGTCTATTGGAGACGTGTTGCTGTAGTTGGAAGGATAGGTTGAGGGGGGAGATGTTGTGAAGAGCCTTGTGAATCATCATGAGGGATTTAAATTGTATCCTAAATTTTATGGGCAGCCAGTGAAGATTTTGGAGGATAGGGGTGATGTGATCCCATTTTTTGGTGTTAGTGAGAATTCTGGCTGTCGCGTTCTGGACCATCTGAAGTGGTTTGATGGTGTTGGCTGGCAAGCCCAGGAGGAGTGAGTTGCAATAGTCCAGTTTAGGGAGGCTGACACTAGGGACAATAGTCCAGTTTAGGGAGGCTGACACTAGGCTCTTTGTGTCCTTTGATACCAACAGGCTGGGAGTGGCAGTGGGTAAGCAGGCCTTATCTAACTGGTTGATGGATTGCATTGCCTTCTGCTATGCGCAGGCAGGCCTTCCGCTAGCTGGCAGAGTAAAGGCTCACTTTGTGCGGGCTATGGTGACGTCAGTGGCTCATTTGCGTGTAGTCACCGTCGTCAAAATCTGCCGAGCCGCAACCTGGAGTTCTCTTCACATGTTTGCGGCTCACTACTGTTTGGACAAGGATGGGCGTCAGGGCTGTGCCTTCGGTCAATCCGTCCTGCGCAACCTGTTCCAGACCTGAACCCAACTCTTCTTCATACTTCTTGTGGGAACCAGACAGTCCCCTAGTGACCCACAACGCCGCAGTTGTTGTGCCCATTGGTACCTTGTTCCACCGCTGTTGGTCTCTTCTGTTAGCAGGGACAGTCTGGAGCTTGGCACTCACCCACGCGTGAGGGCTACCATCCTGCTTGTCCTAAGAATGCAGTTGCTTACCTGTAACAGGTGTTCTCCTAGGACAGCAGGATGGTAGTCCTCAGGAATCCCACCCGCCTCCCCATGGAGTTGGGTTCTCCCTCTGGTTTGTTTTATTTTTTTTGCTCATATTTTTCTATATTACAAGACTGAAGGGGGACCTCGCATGGACGCGTGGACAGCGGCAGGCTGGGCATGCTCAATGTGCTGGTCAAAGCTTCTAGAAACTTTGACAAAAGTTTTCCGTGCCGGGCTCTATCTGATGTCACCCACATGTGAGGACTAACCTCCTGCTGTCCTAGGAGAACACCTGTTACAGGTGAGCAACTCTGCTTTCCATAGGATGCTTGACTACCGTAAGCTTTCTCACTGTTTCTGATTTGCTGATTTTCTTACATGCTGAATAAATATAACACTTTTTTCTTTTTCTTTTTTTTAAAGATACACAGAAGTAAAAATAAATGGAAGTTTCACCTCAAAGACGGTATCATGAACCTAAATGGAAGGGATTATGTGTTTTCCAAAGCTATTGGTGATGCAGAATGGTGAAATCTTTTTATTAATTAAAAAAAACATTGTAAAAAAAAAAATCAAGAAAAATTACAAGAAAACTCATCTAAATAAAATCAATACAAAAATAAAAGATAAAGCAGGACAGGATGAAGACACGGACGCGTTCCAACTTCTATTTTATTTTTTAGAATCTGTGCGTTGCAGAACTGTGGAGTCTGAGAAGCTAAGACTACTGGAACAAATGGCAGAATGTGAAAATCCTAGGCTCTGCTTTGAAACGGGAAGGACACAAAGGACAACAGCTTGCAGTGTTGGGGGAGGGTGGGGAGGGTAAGTGGTTGCCATTGCTCCACATACATGTAATTACAGCTGGTAACACAAAAGCATGTGCTGCTTTCTACTGCCACACTCTCTCGTCCATGTGCCTCGTCTTGGATGAGCCAGCAGCAAGCTGACAAAGGACTTCCTTGGGATGGCTGGGAAGAGTGGAACAAAGCTTTTTCCCCTGGCTTTTCATACAAAATCTGGAAACGTTTTGTAGGAGGCTGGCAATCTGAGTTCTGAATGGTTTTAATTTTAAAGATGACTATTTATAATGGTGTTAGACCCCCGATTACATTTGTACCTCCCTTCTTGATGGAGCTGCTTGGGCACATGATGGAGAAACAATCATGTTGTAAGCTGGCTTTTGAGTAAGCATTAGAAATGAGCAATGTTTTCATCTACCCTAGGTTATCTGCAGTCGCTCTCCTGATTGGGTGTTCTTTAAGGCTTTTTGCATTTGCTACTTGGTGGACGACCAGGTTACCTTTACTTACCTCTTCCTCTGTCTCTGATCTCCATTATAGTTCTGTGGTCAAAATCAAAATTCCAGGTGCCAGGAAATACTCTTGGGACGTATTTGTATCCTGTTTCTCTTCACCTTCCGTGGTTTTCATACACTTAAACTACAGTGTGTCGTCGGCACCTGTGATACCGCCCATCTTTGGGAAGGGGGGGTTTTAGCGGCGCATTGTTAAAATTTGGAAGATGTGATTTAGCTCGGGGAGGGGGGGGGGGTTGAGTGAAGGAGCTGGAGGTCCTGGACAGAGGTTGCTTTTGTTGTTGCTGACTCTTGAAGAGGATTCCTCCTGGGACAGCAGTACCTTTGTAGTAGTAAACTGTGTAACACCTCACAGGATGGGAAGTAACTCTGCTCAGTAATCACTGAGTTGAAGCTTTGTGTTGATGAGATGGGGGAGAGGATTCTGGAAGGGTATTACTGTTATATGTTTCGTGATATATTCTGTAAAAGCTTGCTTCAGGCGGGACAGCAGTCTGCAAACATTACTAATGTGCATGTGGCTTTTTAAAACTTTTTTTTTTTTTTTTTAAATCAGCTCTGTTAAAATTATTGATGTATTCAAAGAGACTCTAAACCCGTTGGCCGTTGCTAGAATGGGAGGAGAAGGGCTACAGTCTGCATATCTGGTTATCACCTATTCTGTGTTGCTTCTGTGTATGAAACTGAGGTTCATGCAAATTTAAACAAGTCTTGGACTTAAATTATTGGAAAGTTCTGGCATCCGTTCTGCTGCCTCAGTACCTAAAGGTGTAATGCCCAAGTACATCAAGTTAGCTTGTGGGGAAAAATATTCTCCAGCCGGCACTGTGTGCTGGTGCTTCGGATTTTCTCTAGGGGTCGTCAGGAGCTCAGCAATTTATTGCCATTTTTCAGACTCTGCCAATGGAAATTCAAGCACAAGGGGTTGAATTTAACTGAGAAAAGCCATTGGCCAGTAATTGAACGTTACTAGGGTTGTGTTCCCCTACCATGTGTGGAGCAAACCTGACATTTTTGTGACCTGAATATAAACGCCCTTGCAACATACTAGGTGAGTTACAGTAAAACATATTTCAAAATAAAATATAATCATTAAATTAACCAAATAACTTAACTTAAAACCCAATATAAGTAAACACTCCTTACATTATATAAACCAGACAGGGAGCTTGGAAAGAGTTTTATATCCTCTCTCCCCTTCAAAATCCCTTCCCCCCACAAGTTCCCAAAAGTATGGATACCTTCCTCCAAGAACTAAATGATGTCTCTAATCAACAAGATCTACCCTTCCTGTGACAAAGCCTGGGTTTATTGGATTCAGGCCCAACCTTCAGCTTACTCCCCCATAACACTCCATAAAATGCTGTGATCTCCTTTCCTAATCTCAGAAAGTTAAACTCCTCCCAGGTTTCCTTAGGTATTGAATTCCAAAGAATGGGCCCATAAAAAGCTAAGCCTGCCCTCGTGTGCTAGATGTGATTCCAGAAGGCGGCAGGATATTTATCAATCCTTTCTGAGATCATCTTAAGACCAAAAATTACAAATGAGGCTTATGAAACCTTCTAAATACTGTTTCTGCTGCAAAGGTTGAGAAACAATTTCTCAAAGCCACAGCTCATCTTGGTCTCTGATTAGATATACAGCAGTCTTGCTAGACTTGTTGGAAAAGCATTTCTCTTCTAAAATGCAAAACTTACATTGCTAGACAGGACAATACTGTTGCCACTGCAGTTCTGCTAGCAACAGGAGAGTATTCTGGAGAGCATGCCTGAATAAATAATTTTGTGGCTTGCCGGAGCGTGACCATGTATCCCAGCAGTTTTAAGATCAAATAAATACAATTCTCAAGAAATGCAATGTTATCCAGTCGAATTGTAAGAACAAATGTCACTTCAAGCCATTGTTACAGAAACTTGTTTTTTAACCACTTTCCTGGAGAGAAGAAAGCTTATGGTATGACTGTATGTGTGTCTCTCTCTCTCTCTCTCTCTGTGTTATATTTGTGTTTAGTTTCCTACCCACACCAAATTTTCAGCATGTCGAGGGGAGGGGGTGTTTTAAATTTTTTTTTTTTTTTTTTGTTGAATTCATATATAGATGTGTTCTGCAGCGTAGGCTTCATTAGTTCTAAGTGGAATTTATTATTGATATTTAAGCATAATTATATTGGATTATTATCAGAATCTGAATGTCAGCGAATACATTTTTTTTTCAATGTCTTTGTACTCTCTTAGGAGCTTTGTGATAAGTAGTATTCTATTCAGTATGTGACCCAGTGGAGCTCACAGCAAGAGTTGTGAAGCTTGTAATTAAATCTCTTGCAGCTGAAAGGTAACCAAGCGCTTTGACTGTCGGTTTTTTGCATTTTTGGTGCAGTTTGAAGATGACTGCAAATTTGTTGCTAGTTCATATCCCTTGTGAGGAACAGTCAACCAATTTGTATAGAAATCAATTAAAGTGGCAGTGGATAAGCGGGCTAAGTACTTGTTGCTAGAGATGTTGTCTTAAAGCTCCAATGCCTTCCTCAGATGTGTAGATGAATAAATTATGTGTAAAATCCCTTCTGCATCTCTTTAATAATATTTATGAATTGTGAAGGACCATCATATTTGAGACCAATAATTCTACACTTGTTGGTTTTAATGTGATAATCATCAATCTGGTGAATTTCACTATTAATGTCCAGTTCTTTTGTTGAAAATTTTAAACAATTGCAACCAAAAAATACTTTAAAAAAACACCACCTTAGTGTACTTAAATGAGGTCTTAGAATCAGCGCCTCCATTCCTCACGCCCTGATATTAGTCGACTTGACCACCTGTCTCGGCCTGGCAAGGCCCTGTGTTTCAAAACTATCTGCTTCAGGGGGCCGCTTCGTGTAACGACTGCAGGCGTGCTCTCGGTGTCACACTTCTCCGGCCATCTTGATTCAGCAACTCAGCCTTTTCTAGGGTGCAAAACACATCACATGATTGCAACAAAAACCAGCTGACCGACCAGTGCTAGATCCCAATACACCACTCCAATTCTTCATTTAGTCCTCGAGGAATAATAGAATTTAATGTGAAGATCCCAAACTGTGTGCGCACATTTTAATTTCTGGATAAGGTTACCACCACGCAGCCCATAGGAGACCCAGTTTCAGTACAATGGGCTTGAGGAATGGCGACATTGATTCTACAGCCTCAGTTAAGTACACCAGGGTGGTGTTTTGATAAAAGTATTTAATTGTAATTGTTTGACATCTTAATAGTGGAACTCATTGGACTGATGATTACCACATCAAAAGCAACAAGTGTAGAATTGTTGGTCTCGGATGTGATGGTCCTTCACAATTCATATCTATATTAAAGACGCAGTAGGGTTTTTATACTTGTATCTGTACCTAGCCCAGCGGTCTTGTCTGTGATTTGCTGACAGGGTCGGTGATTACATAAAATAATTCAGACTTGTCTGTGACGGTAATAAAGATAGCAAACCTTTAACACCAGTCTCCTCCCTAATTATGCAATGCAAGCTCCTGTTGACTCAGACTGCCCAAGCACTTGGACTAGATTGCTGAGCCTCAATCAACACATTGGGCCTTAAACGTAAGCAGAAGGAAGTGGTAGGGATGTGGATAGTTTGTGTTATATGATGCAAGAGAACAGCCGCTTACTCCATTCCGGTTAGACCCGTGCGTTTGGTCAGGATAAGATTGTCGAGTACCGATCCAGCACGTGGCTTTTCAGAATGAATTAGTCAGCTGGTTTTGGGGTACACTTTTCACTGGTTACAATACTCTGTCCCTCCCGTCCCCTTACTCCCAGAAAAGACTGCTGCTGTTTTAAAGCAATAAAGAATGCGCTAAGTGTTTTTAAGTTTCTTGGTTTTACGGGCTCAGCTTTTTCGTGCTTTCAGTGTATCGTATTGGGGGGGGGGGAGATCCTTGGCACCAGCCCCCCCCCTTTTTTTTTTAACCCTTTGTAGAAAATTCCTATTTTTAGTGAACTGTTGCAGCAGTATGTTTGTAGATGGATGGGATTACCAGTTTGGTTAATTTCAGTGAAATTGTGCACCCCTTTAAACAGACTTGGAAATACTGTATAGACTGTTACTCAGAAAACTCCCTGGCAGAGGGCAGCTCATGTCTAGTTTAATTTAGGTTGGTGTTAAATGGCTGCTTTGAGTTGTTTTACTGTGATAGACAGGTTCAGAACTTGGAGGCATGTGATTGGTTGCAGTTTGTTTGCACACGTGCATCTCGATGGACTTGTTAACCCCTAGTACTATCCATTTCCAGGGCGTTTTCTTTACCACTCGAGGTTCTGTGTTGCCGGCAGGCCGGGCTTCCTGCTATTGATGAAGACGCTCCCCAGAAGCAGATAGCCTTCCCTTTATTTATTATTACAGCCATACAATTTTTAAAAATGGAACAAATACTTTAACTTTCATTGGCGTGTAGGATTTTGTTGTATAATTTTCATTTTAAGGCCACCTTCTTGTTCCCCCTCATGTCTCAAGTTTTGCTTGGAGCCCACCTCTCACCAGCACTTTGCTGCCTGATCCTATTCGACAGTCATACCTGCTACTCTTAGACCAATGAAATGTCATCTTGTGACGAGGTCCCATCAGGCTGCAGCCTGGCTCTTTTCTCCCCATGCTCCCTCAAGCCTTTCCAGCTTTCCTGGCACCTGTGAGTGAAAGGGTAAGATTGCTTACTTTGCAGTTCCATTTGGTGCAACTGCTTGGCCTAGAGATCATTGCAAGTACCTCTTACTCCTTGGGAGGAGAGCAAGGCTTACCGCTGAATATGCCACTAAAGACCAGATGTACTGTGGCTATTTGGGAATGGTTTTATCTCCGTACACAATGAAGTACATCTGGCCCTTAGTCTCTGATTTCCCCACGTGTGGCATGACACCAGTCGCTTAATTGCATTTCACAGTAGGACAGGATTCAAGCTGTCCTTCTGGGTTTTCAGTACCATCTTTCTTGAGAGTACTGTTGAGACAATCCAGGGGAAGGAAGAAATGGCACAGCACATCTAGAAAGCTTTAACAGTGCTTTCACACGTTGACAAGTTAGCCCTTCTGAAATGTTCATGAAACCTAATTATACCAAACTCTGCTTATGCATATTTTCATATTGTGGTTTTTCTTTTAAGAACAAAACAAATTTTAAACTTAACTGAATGAAAGGTTTTACATTTAGATTTTAATCTTGGTGCTGCTTTGTAAAATCATCTCCGAGCACTATATGGTTTGTTCAGGAGTTCTTCCTGCAGGGGGGCTAGCTTTGGATGCTAGACTTGAATTAGGAGAACAGGTTTATTGTTGAAAATAGTTCTTATTATGGAGATAAACTTACATAGAGGTTACAGGAAGCTTTCCCAGGAGAATTCACTTTGTAAACGTAACTTGCGAGTTGTAGGGGACTGCTTTTATAGCATTGTGGGACTATCTCTGCTCTCTGTTTGCAGAAACCCTTCTTGTGAAGTGGAAATTATTTCAGCTGCCTTTTCCTGAGCCTGGACGGTAGTGTCGCTGTAGTCTAACTCATGTCTAGTATGAGAGTTTTGGGGAAGACTTATCCAGCAAGCTTTTATTCCTCCTTGTGAACTTGTCAGGCATTCCACACACACAATAGCACAGGTTTTGGATGAACTTCCCCATGGGCAACAGTAATCTGAGTTGGCTGGTAATGCGCCTATCTTCTCAGCTCCACCGTTCTCAGTTGCTGTCGCTGTCAAGCAGGGAAAATGATTGCTGTCTGCTTTCACTTTTTCTCAGTTGTCACAGGATTCGCTGTACTTAAACTGAGAATTTAAGAGCCTTATTTTTACAGCTGGAAAAGTTCAATTCTCTGCATTCATGTGTGCACGAAGTGTAAACTGAGCAGTCTTTGCCGCTAGTATAGTCTTGGCATAAAGCTGCATGGGCAGTTTTTTCTGAGGGCAAAAACAAGGTTTGTCCATTTTCACAGGTCCATCGGAATTCTGCAAATTCTAAAATTTTCCACAAGAAGATAATGTGATCCCTGTTGGATTAAGAATCTTTGGGGGGGGGGTTCCACCAGAAAGCCATGGCCCTATAGTACTAAAGATCTAGGTTTCAAAAATATTTGTGGTGATCCCCAAATCACACTCTTCTGATCTTATATCAAAATATGAAGCATTGAGCAGCTCCTCACCCTCACCTAGGTGTAGGAAGTCCTGCCTGCGCAGGAAAGAGCATGCTCCATTTTCTTCCTGGCTTGTAGATGTATTGCTTTTCAAGTCCCGCTAGACTTTATAGGGGACCAACAGCAGCTTTTCTCCTCTACCATAGATCTAGTGACCCTTCCATACTTGACTCTCAAGTAATGCTACATTTAGAAAAAAAAAATCTTTTCCATTTGGCAACTGCTAATTACATGCTCTTTCAGGATTTCTGGGGTGGTTTTTCCAGCCGCCGGACTTTCTGTTGGCGTCTCTGCCATGTCTAGAGCGCATTGAAGAGGGGGAGGTTTGTTAGACCTCTGACAGGGCTTTCTTAAAACTCCAACATGATAGTGTCCGCACACCCTGGAAGAAGCGACGCGTTTGTGATCACTGAATGTGAGTACAGGAAACACTCTCTTCTATAACTCGGGAAGAAGTTTTACTGTCACTACTGGAGCCAAAGGATGACCTCAGAATAATCACCAACTTGACGTTATCGGCCTCTTAGGTTAGTGCATCAGAGCGTTGAAAAACCCAAGTCTCCTTTGCAGCTAGGAGTCTCTTTAGGTTGAGATAACTTTTTTGTCTGTTGGTTAAGCTTTATGTCCCGGAGCAATGCAGTCACTAGTGCTCATGTTCAGCTGAATTACAGATGGAAAGCAAAGTATTCAACAGCCCCAAATGTCCTGCTTTTATCTGAACATTTTGAAAGGGAATGAATTTAGAGAGTTGCAGACACAGGGTAGCTTACATACGATGTTTATAGCTTGTTTTTTAATACTTTAAAATAGATGGTCATTTGCAGTCTCTCGTCATGAACCAAATTGTTCCACAAATTGCAAACACAAGCCCCTGAAAACCAACTATAATTCTTAATCTCTGAAGGTACAGTTCTGTGTGTAATCCCTTCTCCATGGTTGTGGAATTCATTTTTATCTATAAAATCTTGACACTGGCACTAAACTCAATTTCCAAATAAGGTGAACTAGTATCGTAGTTTAAGGGCTTTTGCATTTTCAGGCCAGTCTTCTAATCTTGGTGTCAGGTTTGGTACTGGTACAGTAATGGGCAGCTAAGACAATTAGTGTGATAAAGGAGGGGGGTTTTGTTTGGGGGGGAGGGTGGGAGCAGGTTTAGTAGAAGGGAGAATGGTGGTCTCTCTTTTCAGTGGGAGAGAGCACTCCATAGAAGAAAGTGTTGAAAGAGCTCTGATCTGAAAACCCCTTCTCACCATGCAGATCCGAGGTTACAGAATTTGGGGGACTGTGCAGCGCCCTGAAGAGAAGTTGTGGTGGTTTGGGGTTTTTGATTTTGTCTTTTTTACACAGATCATGATTTGAGTGCTACACTCAAGGCCTGACAATGGGTGCCAGGGATTGGTGGTAAACAATGGTATAGAACCCAGCACATTTTATCAGACCTGTGTATAAACGTGTTCTGGAGTTACACAACTTATAGTGTTTCTAATAAGAATTGTCTTTTCTTTGGACGGTGCTTTGGCTCTGAGACCTGCTTGGGATTGTGTTACCCTTCTGTGTCTTGGGATTTTCCCTCCATTTGTAACCCTCTCCCGTATTAATGCAGCCATTGCAGCAAGAGTCCCGGCAAGGGATCCGTTCCTTCTGCTGCGTCCCAAGTTTGGCTTCTGGTTGTCACCATCATGTGATAGCTGGGACTCTATCAAGGGCTGCGAATAACCCCTAACGTCCCCAGCCCTCCTGGGCCAAGGAGCTTGTGCCAAACTCGGGAATCAGACCTGGGTCTCCACATGGGAGCGCTGCCTCCCCAGCTCATGGAAGGTGGTTTGACCTGGGACTGTTTGAAATTGGGAAGATTCCGTATTCTTTGCTTGGCTTTGATAAAATTCCTTTCTGTGCACAAAAAGACAATGGAAAGGTTTTGACTAGATATTTGCAGTTTGTTTACATTGTTGCCATCGTGGATCCTGATTAATCAAAGTGCTTTCCCTCCTGTTCCTATGGGAGAAGCTGTTGACTAATTGTAAAAGCATCAGATGTTTCCTGTACATGTCTATACCCAGCGATATTTTTATCATCTAAATAAATTTATTTTTTCTTTTAAAAAGCTTATCTGGAAAGCTATTCAGGAGTCACCTTATCTGTACGAGCTAAATTTGAAAAAGTCTATTTTAATTTAAATGTATCCTACGCTTCAGTCTATACTGTCTGGTTCTACCATTTCTTTACGGTCTTTCATAAATCTGTCCTTGGATTACTTTTAAAGAGATTTATTTTTAGATTTACCTTTTTTTTTTTTTTTTTTTTTATGGCTTCTAATAGTAATTCGGTATACTTCCAATTTGTGCCCTGCTCGTAGTAGATTTTGTAAGGGACAGCTGTAGACGTGACATGCTGCCTTTTTATGATGAGGGTCCTGTAGGCCTCTAAGAACTAGTAAACTTGGTTTACAGGAAGAAACCTGCTAATGGAGTTCTGCTGACCATGGTAAAGCAGAAGAACTTGGGAGAATGACTTAAATGTGGGTGCAGAGCCCATTCTCGTTCCTCATTTTGAGCTATTGTCAACTGCTGTTGTACATACTATTATAATGTATGGGAGGGCAAATATATTTATTATGTTTGTAAAATTCATTCTGTACTATTGCAGATTAAGTTTGCTGTCCTTTTGATCTACAGGATATTATGTTTGAAAACAATTATAAAAGCAAAAGCCACGCTTCAGATACAATTAGAGAACTTGGTATTTTGATGTACTGAGAACTATTTTAAGTTTACTATTTTGCCTTTGCAGATACTTTAATTAAAGATGTTATTTAAAAAAAAAATGCTTGTGGATTTATTCTTAGACCTTAAATCAACCTCAGCTTTTCATTGGATTAGCATCTTCTTGGGGGGGAGAGAAAAGGGAGAACGTCATCGTGCTAGCAGCATATCCATTGCATTCAGAAAGTATTCCGACCCCTTCACTTTTTCCACATTTTGTTACATTAGTCTTTTTCTAAAATGGATAATATGCAGTTTTTCATTTCTCACTCTATACACAATATCATAATGACAAAGCAAAATAGGTCTGTAGAAATGTGTGTAAATTGTTTCTCACAGGACAGCAGGATGGTAGTCCTCACATATGGGTGACATCATCAGGATGGAGCCCAATCACGGAAAACTTCTGTCAAAGTTTCCAGAACTTTGACTGGCCCCTACTAGGCATGCCCAGCATGGCACTAACCCTCATAAGTGAAAAACCACATGAGTGCCTGTAAGGTCAAGTCCATAAGCAAAACACAATAGCTTTGTCTGAATTTTCAAGAAGGCTCATCCCCTACTAAAAATGTTGCTAGCAATAAATTTTGTATTGGTTATCATAAGACTTGGGAATAACTGTATGCAGTGGCAGCTGCTACCCTTAAGAGAAACATGGGTGTAACTTGTATGGCATGAAAACTGCCATAAGCTTGCTGGCAGACTGGATGGAACACTTGGCCCTTTTCTGCCATCATTACTCTGTTACTGTGTTTATGTGTGTGAACTCAGGATTATCTTTGAGATGTTTCTCCAACTTGATTGGAGTCTACCTCTGTTAAATTCAATTGATTAGACATGATTTGGAAAGGCACACATCTGTGTATATATAAGGTCCCACAGTTGACTGCATGTCAGAACAAAATGAAAGGAATTGTCTGTAGGCCTCTGGGACAGGATTGTGTTGAGGCACAGTTCTGCGGAAGGGTACAACAAAATTGCAGCATTGAAGGTCCTGAAAAACAGTGGCCTCCATCATTCTTAAATGAAAGAAGTTCAGAACAGTCAGGACTCTGCCTAGAGCTGGCTGCCTGCCCGCCCAAACTGGGCAATCAGGGGAGAAGGGCCTTGATCAGGGAGGTGACCAAAAACCAGATGGTCACTCTAGAATTCTGTTGTGGAGAAGAGAGAACCTCCCAGAAGGAGAATCATCTTTGCATCACTCCACCAATCTGGCCTTTATAGTAGAATGGCCAGATAGAAGCCACTCCTCAGTAAAAGGTACATGACAGCCCGCATGGAGTTTGTCAAAAGGCACTTAAAGGACTCTGAGCATGAGAAACAAGTTTCTCTGGTCTGATGAAACCAAGATTGAGCTCTTTGGCTGCATGCCACGTGTCATGTCTGGAGGAAACCAGGCACCGCTCATCACCTAGCAAATACCATTCTTACGGTGAAGCGTGGTGGCAGAATCATGCTGAGGATGTTTTTCAGCTGCAGGAGCTGGGAGACTACTTCATTCATCTTTCCCTCGATCCTGACAAAAAGTACAGAGCGATCCTTTAAAACCTGCTCCAGAGCACTCTGGACCTCAGCCTGAGGTGAAGATTCACCTGCCAACAGGACAATGACCCTAAGCTCATAGCCAAGACAATGCAGGAATGGCTCTGGGACAAATCTGTGAATATCCTTGAGTGGCCCAGCCAGAACCCGCTCTGGAGAGACCTGAAATTAGCTGTGCATTGATGCTCCCTATCCAACCTGACAGAGCTTGAGAGGATATGCAGAGAAGAATGGGGGGAAAAATCCTCAAATCCAGGTGTACCAAGATTGTAGCATCATATCCAAGACTTGAGGCTGTAATTGGTGCAAAACGTGCCTCGACAAAGTACTGAGTAAAGAGTCTGAATACTTATGTAAATGTAATATTTCAATTTTTTATTTTTAATGTGCACAAGTCTACAAACCTGATTTCACTTTGTCATTAGGGGGTACTGAGCGTAGCTTGAGGAGAGAAAATGCATGCTCATTTTAGAATAAGGCTGTAACGCAACAAAATGTGGAAAAACGTCTTCAACCTGAAGAGCCCTAACTAGCGTTTCTTCATAAGGGAGCCGTAAGGTGCGGTCATGCTATAGATCTCTGCAGAGGCAATCTATTCTCGGTTTTGTTTGCCAATCCTTTCTGAATAATCCTATTCTATTTGCTTTTTTGACTGCTGCTGTACCGTGAGCTGAGGATTTCAGTCACAATGACACAGCGATACTTTTCTTTGGTGGTGACTCCTAATCCAAAAACCCAACATTGTGTATCTGTAGTTAGGGAAAAATAATCCTATCTGCATCACTTTGTACTTGTCCACATTAAATTCCATTTGCCATTTTAATGCCCCCTCTCCTGGTCTTGTAAGGTCCTTCTGTGGTTCCTCAGTCTACTTGTGTTTTAACTACTTAGTTTTGTGTTGTTTACAAACTTGATTGCCTCACTTGTGATTGCAGATCATTTATGAATGTAAACAGTGGTCCCAGTAAAATTCCTGAAGTATAGCAATATTCACTTTTTTTTGGAAAAGTAGTTTAACCGTACTCGTTCTTTTCTAATCAGTTACCTATCTGCAGCAAGACATTGCATCCTTTAAATTCTTGAGGAGTCTCTCTTCAGGCACTTTATTTGGTTTTCAGAAGGCCTTGGATAATGTCTACTGGCTCATTTTTTGTCTACATGCTTGTTCACACCGTCAAAGAATTCTCATAGGTTAGTAAGGCCCAGCCTTCCTTTGCTAAATCTGCGTTATCCATATATTAAGAATAAAAATTACTAATCAAGACTACAGCGTGGAGAGCCTGATGCCAATTTTTAAAAAGGGCTCCAGAGGTGATCTGGGAAACTAATCCCGTGAGCCTGATGTCTGTGCCGGACAAAATGGTAGAAGCTAGTCTTAAAAACAAAATCACCGGCCATATAAACAGACATGACAAGTGGGAAGAGTCAACATGGTTTTAGCAAAGGGAAGGCTTGCCTTACCAATCTTTTACATATTTTTGGAGGTGTAAATAAATATGTAGATTAAGCTAATCCAGTTGATATAGTGTATTTGGATTTTGAGAAGGCATTGGGCATAGCCTTCCCATGAGAGACTCCTTGGGAAATTAATAGTTGAGATAGGAAGTGATATATTGGAATCAGCAGATAGGACTAATTAGTTTTCTAGATAGAGATGATTGGTTGTGTATCACAGGAATTGGTACTGGGACCTGTGCTATTTAATATATTCATAAATAATCTGGAAAAGGGAACAAAGAGTGATGTGATCACATTTGCAAATGGCAATTATTCAAAGTTGTTAAAAGCCGTGGATTGTGAGGTGCTATACAGCAGTGGTCCCCAACCCTATCCTGGGGGCCCACCAGCCAGTCGGGTTTTCAGGATATCCACAATGAATATGCATGAGAGAAGATTTGCATGTTATGGAGGCAGTGCATGCAAATTTTCTTTCATGCATATTCATTGTGGATATCCTGAAAACCCGACTGGCTAGTGAGCCCCCAGGACAGGGTTGGGGACCACTGCTATAGAGGGACTGTGTAAGACTAGGCATCTGAAAGCAGGTGAAATTTAATTTGGATAAATGCAAAGTGCTGCACATTGGGGAAAATCTCCACCACAGGTAGACAAATGTTAGGTTCTGCATTGGGAGTCACTAGCCAGGAAAAGGCCTTTGGAATCCTTGTGGACAACCTATTGAAATCCTCAGCGTAGTATGGGATGGCAGTAAAAGAAAAGCAAACAATGTTTAAGAATGATCTGGAAAGGAGAGCAAAAATATCATTGTCTCTGTATGGATCTGTACGACTGCATGCTAAGTACTGTGTGCAGTTCAGGTTGTCCCATCTCAAGGACATAGTGGAACTAGAAAAAGTGCAGAAGAGGGTGACAAAAAAATGATAAAGGGGAAGGAATGGCTGAGAGTCACAGGCTAGGGCTTTTCAGCTTGGAAAAGAAGGCTAAGAAGGGACAGGATACAAGTATTTTAAATCATGAGTGGGGTAGAATGGGTAAGTAAAGGAGAGTTATTTAGCCTTTTAAAACATTCTAAAATAAAGGGACACTTTGTGAAATGAACAGCCACCAGATTTAAAACAAATCCTAGAGGTCATGCAATGCAGAGAGAGGAGGAGGATGGGTGTTGACTTTCTCCTGGGGCCCTCTTCTATGTTCACCAAAACTGCAACATGATCCTTTGTACCCTCAATAACGCTCGTCAGGAGTGTGTTGGTGCCAATACATGACTTTTAAATCTGGCGATGGCAACTAAAATGATGTGCAAAGACAAAGATAAGTCAAAGGTAGGAGATCCTAAAAAGGCAGATCCCTCTGAACTAGGCCCTGCGACTGAACCCATAGAACAATGTACCACAGATGTTGTGGAGGCTGTGGCTAAAACGTTATGAGGCAAGGTCAGTAAATTGAGCAGATAGAGGGGGTGAGCACTCGGTGTGACTTTATTAAACATTTGGGCTGGGGGATAGGGTACCCAAACGCTGAAGACGTTGGCATCTAGCAAGTCTTTGGTGATAAGATGGAAGACCTAGGAAACCGGTCCAGGAAGAATAAGCTCCATCTGGTGGGGATACCAGAAAGTGTGACCTATTCTGAGTTGGTCTTGCTCTGAGAAGCTTGGTTACTGTGGAGCTTTCATATGGAATCCTGACACTGCCTGCTGAGAGTGGAGAGGGTGTACGGATGGTCTGCAGAAGGAAAACACTGACTTGCCTTGCGTTGTCATTGCCCGGATACTTAATTTTATTCACAAAGTGGAGATTTGGAAGGCATACTGACATAAAGGAGAGTGGTTTTATGAAGGTAAAAAGAGTCTGCATTTCCAGAATTAGTTGGCTATGGTGGCAGCCACAAGAGGAGAACATTTGCCCCAGTTTGTACAAAGCTGCTAAAAAGGAAACTTCTAAGTCCCTTTGGGCTGGCTCTTCGAAGGACATTGACATTAAAGACAGGGCTACTAATTTTCCCATTTTTTTCCTAACCTATTGTGCAAATGGCTAAGCAAAGCTGTTGATTGCTATACTTTTGCAAGAATGTGCTTTGGGAATTGGCCTTAAAGACAAGGACTTATTAAAGGTTTGCTGAGTGGGACAGGACTCCTTAGCAAGAGGTTAGCGAGCAACTAGCACTAATATTTTGTTGGCTGTGGATATTGAGATGGGGGGGGGGGGGGGAACTAGGGATTAAGAGGGAACCCTGTGAGGGATCAGTGGTCACAATTTGTTTAGTCTGGGTGGAGGTCAGGGCTGGGGGACTTGTACCTCCTGGATGTTTGGTAAATTATTTTCAAGTAAATATAAGGTGCGGGGGCATAACCCAGGAGTCTGGACTGATCCGGTACGTACAGGGAATAGGAGTTAATGGACTTCTCTTCCAAGAACTTACCCAAATTAAACCCAGCTATACTAAATGCACTAACCACATCCTCTGGCAAAAAGTTCCAGAGTTTAATTGTGCGTTGAGTGAAAAAACTTTTCTCTGATTAGTTTTAAATGTGCCCCATGCTAACTTCATGGAGAGCCCCATAGTCCTTTTATTATCTGAAAGAGTAAATAACCACTTCACATTTACCTGTTCTAGACCTCTCATGATTTTAAACACCTCTATCATATTCCCCTCAACTGTCTTCTAAAGGCTGAACAGCCCTAACCTCTTTAGCCTTTCCTCATAGGGGAGCTGTTCCATTCACCTTATCATTTTGGTAGCCCTTCTCTATACTTTCTCCATCACAAAAATATGTTTTTTGAGATGCGGCAACCAGAATCGTATACAGTACTCAAGGTGCGGTCTCACATTTTCCGTTTTATTCACCATTCCCTTCCTAATAATTCCTAACATTGTTTGCTTTTTTGACTGCCGCAGCACACTGAGCAGATGATTTCAATGTATTATCCACTATGACGCGTAGATCTCTTTCCGGGGTGGTAGTTCCTAATATGGAACCTAACATTGTGTAACTACAGCAAGGGTTATTTTTCCCTATTTATTTATTTATTTATTTGAGTTTTTTCTATACCGGCATTCACGGAGTTCGTATCATGTCGGTTTACATAAAACAAGGGGTGATCAATAAATTATAAACGTACATAACTATAACATGAGAGTATACATTTGCAAAATATAACAAATTATAACAAGTGCGCAGAAAAAGCAGTTACAATAAAACAAGGATGGTTCTAACTGGGAGTTGAAGAAGAGGATGATAGAAGTTTAACAAGAAGTTTAACAAGAAGTAGAACGTGCAGTGGTTGGTAAGTCTGTATTAGTTTAGTGGGTGATAATCAGTCTTGCTGTGTTTGGTGGGAGAGCATCAGTCAGGGTCCGGAAAGGCTTTCTTGAACAGCCATGTCTTAAGTCTCTTTCTGAAGGTTGGAAGACATGGTTCCTGTCGTAATTCTAAGGGGATTGAGTTCCATAGTGGGGGACCTGCTGTAGAGAAGGCCCTGTCTCTCAGTGTTATATGTTGGGTGGTATTGGCGTGTGGTACCTGTAGATATTCTCTGTACGCTTCTCTGATGGGTCTGTTGGAGGAGTGTTTTTTGAGAGCTATTTGTAGATTGAGAGGAGCTAGTCCATGAATATTTTTTAAGATTGTGGTGAGGGACTTATGGATTATTCTGTAGTGGATTGGCAGCCAGTGAAGGTCTTTAAGTACTGGCGTAATGTGATCTCTTCTCCTCTTGTTCGTTAGGATTCTTGCTGCCGTGTTCTGAATCATTTGGAGAGGTTTAGTATGGAATGATGGGAGGCCTAGTAGAATAGCGTTGCAGTAATCTATTTTCGCAAAGATTATTGCTTGGAGCACTGTTCTGTAATCATGGAAATGAAATAGGGCAGGGGTCAGGAACCTTTTTGGCTGAGAGAGCCAAAAACGCCACATATTTTAAAATGTAATTCCATGAGAGCCATACAATATGTTTAAAACTAAATACAAGTAAATGTGTGCATTTTATGTAAGATCCCACTTTTAATGTACAATAAGTCTCTGAAAATATTACACCAGGCCTTAAGACACCAATACATCTCCTATTAGGAAAACGGACCAAGTCAGGCTGCTATAGAGTCCTACACAGAAACAACACGCCAGCAGAAAACCTCACCTGAATCACGTGCTGTCCCTCACCTAACATAGAATAAAGAGACCAAAATGCATAACAAGAAGCATGCAGAAAAAACTGAATTGGAAACTGCAACAAGCCAGAGTCTCTGTATGCAGTGTAACAAAGGAAAAAAGAAACATCACCCATCCTTATAAAACAAATCAAGAAATATAAAATCATCAGCAGTAAAACTGTACTAACAAAAAGAACATATTTCGAAACAGCTGATGAGAGGAATATCCAATAATTAAAACTCATATAAAACATTTCCAGATACCAACAAAATATTTCAAAATAGCAGACACAAAGATCCAGTAATGAAAAATAATAAGGATACAAACATTTTTTGGCTCTGCATACCTGGGAACGTTTGATATCCAGGTGTCCTGAGATTGTTCTGAATTAGCAGGAGGTGGGGTGGTTTGCTTGGAACTTTCTCCTCTCTCAGTCACATACCAGCGCTCTCTCTCACACTGGCTCTCAATGACACACCTATACACACATGCTCTCAGTACTCACATATACACATGTTTTTTCTCACTCACTTATATAGGCTCTTAATTACACATTTACACACATGCTGTCTATCTTTTCACGCTTACACACACACAGGCTTTCAATCACACACATACATGCTGTCTTTTTCTCTCACACACAGACTCTCATTCACATGCTTACAAACATGTCCTCTCTTTCTCTCATTTACACACAGGCTCTCAATCACATACTCACATGCTCCCTCACCTAAATCAGCTCTCAATCACATACAGACACACATGGTCTCTCTCTCTCATTTAAACACAGGCTCTCAATCACATACTCACATGCTCCATCACCTAAACCAGCTGTCAATCAGACACAGACACACATGATCTCTCTCTTACTTATACACACAGGCTCTTAAGCATACATACACATGATTTCTCTCACATACAAAGGATCTCAATCATACACACATACTCTTTCACACAAACAGGTTTTCAATCACAAACTTACACATACAGGTTCCCAATGGTAAACTTACATTCATGCTCTCTCTCTCACAGGCAGGCTCTCAATCACAGACATACTCTCTTTCACATACACAGGCTCTCAATCATTCACATACATGCAATCTCTCACTCACACACACAGGATCTCAAACACACACGCTTGCTCGCTCATTCACTCTCTCTCTCCCCCACCCCCACCCCAGGAACTCGCGGCAGCAGCAGCCTCCTCCCAACACTAACCTCCTTCATTTTCAGCCCTCGCGGAGGCGGAGTCCCATCGGCCGCGGTTGAAACTCTTCATTTTCCTCCGAGCCGCGCTGCAGTCTTCTTCCCACAAGCGTGGCCTCTTCTTCTCGCGCAGGCACCCGATGCTCACCACTTCCTCTTCCGGGCCGCGGGAAGAAGAGAGCACGCCGGTGCTGAGCGGCACCGGCGTGCTCTCTTCTTCCCGCGGCCTGGAAGAGGAAGTGGTGAGCATCGGGTGCCTGCGCGGGAAGACTCCCGCGCAGGCACCCGATGACTCCAGCGCTGGCACCCGGCTGACTCCAGTCGTGCCGCTGCCGGCGTGCTCTCTCCTCCTCCTCCCCCCCCCCCCCCCGCGGCCCGGAAGAGGAAGTGGAGAGCATCGGGTGCCTGCGCGGGAAGAAGAGACCACACTAGCGTGGTCTCTTCTTCCGCGCAGGCACCCGATGCTCACCACTTCCTCTTCCGGGCTGCGGGGGGGGGGGAGGAGGAGGAGAGAGCACGCCGGTGCCGCTGACTCCAGCTGTCCCGCCACGTTCCGCCCGGGCTGACAGCATTTTAAGCCCGGGCGGCGGAGGACCGGGGAGCAGCTGGGTCAGCGGGGAACCGCGAAGTGTGGCGACACTTGTCTGCGAGCCAGATGCAGCCCTCAAAAGAGCCATATCTGGCTCGCGAGCCATGGGTTCCCGACCCCTGAAATAGGGGTTTTATTCTTTTTAATGTGTGTAGTTTGTGGAAGCAGTCTTTAGTTGTTTGATTAATAAATGATTTTAGGTTTAGTCGGTTGTCTATCGAAACTCCTAGATCTCTTACTTTTGAGATTTGTAAGTTGGCTGGCGGGTTCGTGGAGATTTTGCAGTTATCTGGAGAGATTAGCAGGAATTCACTTTTTGATTGGTTAAGAATTAGGTTTAAGCTGGATAGAAGGTCATTAATTTCTTGAAAACAGTTTTCCCACAATTCTAGAGTTTTGTTGATGGATTCTTTAAGGGGGATCACAATCTGGACGTCGTCGGCATAAATAAAGTGTATTAGGTTCAATTTGTTTAGAAGTTGGCAAAGCGGGAGAAGATATAAGTTGAAGAGTGTTGGTGAGAGAGAGGAACCCTGAGGAACTCCTTGTGAAGATGGGTATCTATGGGATTCTTTGTTGTGGATTTTAACTTTGAAACCTCTGTTCTCTAAGAAAGTCTTGAACCAAGTCAGCGCTGATCCTGCAATACCGATGTTCGCCAGCTGGTTTAGTAATATGGCGTGGTTTACAGTGTCGAAAGCCGCCGATAGATCTAATAGGATCAATAGGAAGGCCTGTCCTTTGTCGAGGCCCAAAGTCAGGTAGTCCGTAAGTGAAATGAGTAGTGATTCGGTACTTGAGGCTTTTCTGAAACCGAATTGAGTAGGGAATAGAATTTTGTGTTCTTCTATGTAATCCGATAGTTGCGTATTTACTAGTTTCTCCATCACCTTGGCAATGAAAGGAAGATTGGAAATTGGACGGTAGCTGTTAGGATCTTTGGGGTCCAGATTAGGTTTCTTGAGAAGCGGTTTGATGGATGCTAGTTTAAGGTCATCTGGATAGTAACCCTGGGTGAATGAGCAGTTTATGATGTCCGCTAGAGATTTGTTTATGGTGTCTGGGATTAGAAGTAGTAATTTAGATGGGATTTGGTCGAAGGGATAAGAAGAAGGTTTCATTTTCTTCAGAAGTGTTTGGATCTCTGTGGAGGTGGTGAGTTCAAAAGATTGTAGGGATATTTCCTTGTTGTGGAGTACGTAAGTGCTGGCTGGGGTGCCTGTATTGGGCTTAAGATGTGTTAGAAGGTTTGTAATTTTATTACTGAAGAAGAGTGCCAGCTCATCAGCTTTTGATTGAGCTTGGTTGGATGGTATGTCCGGTGTATTAGCCTGAGTTAAATTGGAGACGAAAGTGAAAAGCGCTTTGGGGTCGAAGATAATGTCATGAATCTTATGTGCGTAGTAGTCTCTTTTTGTTTTTAATGTGGAGCTCTTGTATGAGTGGAGGGCGAGTTTGTAAGAAGAAAGTGTAGTAGGGGAAGGGGCTTTACGCCATTTACTTTCTTTCTGACGTAAATTGAGTTTGAGGTTTTTATATATGCAACACCTTGCACTTGTCCACATTAAATTTCATCTGCCATTTGGAAGCCCGATCTTCCAGTCTCGTAAGGTCCTCCTGCAATTTATCACAATCCGCTTGTGATTTAACTACTCTGAATAATTTTGTATCATTTTTAAATATATTGAAAGCACCGTTCCAAGTACAGATCCCTAAGGCACTCCACTGTTTACCTTTTTCCACTGAGAAAATTGACCATTTAATCCTACTCTCTGTTTCCTGTCTTTTAACCAGATTGTAATCCACAAAAGGACATCGCCTCCTATCCCATGACTTTTTAAATTACCTAGAAGCCTCTAATAGGGACTTTGTCAAACGCCTTCTGAAAATCCAAATAAACTACATCTATTGGCTCACCTTTATCCACATGTTTATTAACCCCTTCAAAAAAAATGAAGCAGATTTGTGAGGCAAGACTTCCCTTGGGTAAATCCATGTTGACTGTGCTCCATTAAACCATGTCTTTCTATATGCTCTGTGATTTTGATCTTTAAAATAGTTTCCACTATTTTTCCCAGCACTGAAGTCAGGCTCACTGGTCTATAGTTTCCCAGATCGCCCCTGGAGCCCTTTTTAAATATTGTGGTTAAATTGGCCACTCTCCAGTCTTCAGGTACAATGGATGATTTTAATGATAGGTTACAAATTTTAACTAACAGATCTGAAATTTCATTTTTTCATTCCTTCAGTACCCTAGGATGCATACCATCTGGTCCAGGTGATTTGCTACTCTTTAGTTTGTCAATCTAGCCTACTACATCTTCCAGGTTTTATTTTATTTATTTATTTATTTTTTAACTTTTCTATACCGTTGCTAAGTTAAATACCGTCGCAACGGTTTACATGTAGGCACATATTTAATGTAGGTAAAAGTGTACAATAGTACATTCTAACAGGTGCCGTCAAAGGTTCGGTTACAAAATATCATTAGACATAGTCATTTAGCGAAATAGTTCCTGACCAATTGTACCAAGGTACTTACACCGGTAGTTTTATTACACATAGTATTATAGTTATGGTTTACTGTGGTGTGGAGTTCATAGACTAATCTACTGTATAGTCCTAAGGACTGTATGTCTGTGCCTTTCTGTCTTTTCCTGAAATATTTCTCTCTATTCTCCTGTCTCTTTGTAAAATGCTTGTTTAAAAAGCCATGTTTTTAGTTTTTTCTTGAATGTCTTGAGATCACTTTGTAGCCTGATCTCTGGAGGTTCACAGTGATTTGGTTCAGTTCATCTGAATTATCACCCTTGAAAACCCTTTCCGGAACTGGTATCTCCCCAACATCCTCATTAGTAAACACTGAAGCAAAGAATTAATTTAGCCTTTCTGCAATGGCCTTATCTTCCCTCAGAGCCCTTTTAACTGCTTGGCCATCTAATAATCCAACCAACTCCCTCACAGGTTTCTTGCTTCGGATATATTTTTAAAGATTTTTATTAAGAGTTTTTGCCTCTACAGCCAACTTCATTTCAAATTCTCTCTTAGCCTTCTTTATCAATGTTTACACTTAACTTGATAATGCTTATGCTTTTTCCTATTTTCTTCAGATGGATCCTTCTTCCAATTTTTGAAAGATGTTTTTTTGGCTAAAATAGCCTCATTCACCTCCTCTTTTAACCTTGCCGGTAATCATTTTGCCTTCCTCCAATCTTTCTTAATACATAGAATACATCTAGACTGTGCTTCTAAGATTGTATTTTTAAAAAGTGTCCATGCCTGATGTACTTTTAACCTTTTAAAGTGTACCTTTCATTTTTTTCTAACTAGTTTCTTCATTTTATCAAAGTTTTCCTTTTGAAAATTTAGTGTTAGAGCTGTAGATTTACATATTGTCCCCCTTCCAGTCATTAGTTTCAAATTTGATCATGTTATGATCACTATTGCTGAGTGTCCCCACCACTATTACCTCTCTCACTAAATCTTGCGTTCCACTAAGAATTAAATCTGAAATAACTCCCTCTCTCGTTGGTTCCTGAACCAATTGCTCCATGAAGCAGTCGTTTATTCCATCCAGGAATGTTATGTCTCTAGCATGTCCTGATGTTACATTTACCCAGTCAATATTGGGGTAATTGAAATCTCCCATTATTACTGCACTGCCAAATTGGTTAGCTTCCCTGATTTCTCTTAGCATTTGATCATCTGTCTGACCATTTTGGCCAGGTGAACGGCAGTATACTCCTATCATTATACTCTTACAGCATACATGGGATTTCAACCCATATAGATTCTACTGAGCATTTAGTCTCTTGTATAATCTTTATCCTCTTGGACTCTATACCCTCCTGTATATAAAGTGCTACACCCCCACCAAGTTGATCCTCCCTATCATTGCGATATAATTTGTACCCTAATATAGCACTGTCCCTTTGTTTATCCTCCTTCTACCAGGACTCTGAGATGCCAGTTATGTCTATCTCATCATTCACTGCTATACAGTCTAACTCTCCCATCTTACTTCTTTGAAATATCTGTTTGCCAATGCCAGAAGTCTAAGTGCATTTTTTGTTTGTATTAACAACCTGTTTTTGAGTTGATATGGATAATTTGGAATTCTTTAGCTCAGATGATTCTTTACTTATAGGCACATGGACTGCTTTTGCTTTTATTGGAACTTCTCTGTTGGGATGTCCTAACTCTCATGTTTCATTAGTATCCTTCAAAGATACATTCCTCCGAACCATGCACTGCTGAGTGACTGTTGGCTTTCCCCCTTGTTCTACTTTAAAAGTTTGCTCCATAGAGAGGAGCAAGCAGCACTTCTTTTGGACATCATGTTTGCCCTTAGAGTCTTGGACCCAAGGGAGATGTCCAGATAGGAGACCAAATCCTACAAGGGTTCGGGAAGTCCACGAAGCCTTCTCTTTGCACTGAGCTTTGAAATCCATGGTTCTGTCCAAATTGGATAACCCCAGGGAGAGCTAAAGGGGAGAGACTATGAACAAGATGTGCTTCCTCGCATTGGAAGAAAAGAATTCCTTGCTGAGAATGCCCAACAGGGACGCCCTGGTCTCGGTAGTCACCCGCAAAACCATGAATCCTGGTTGAGGGTGGAACCTTATTGAGAGATCCTTAAAGAAAGATTGAAGCAATATTGAAACAAGCCTTTTAAACTAGTGTTATGGCAGCAATGTGGCGCACACAGTGGTTTGCTGGATCCAACAGCTCCCTGAGTCTCAGGACTCAGTGAGGTTGGAGTCTGGGGTGGCCTTTCTGGCAGACACCATCTATGACCGTATCAGGGCAGAGGTGAATGCTGCTTCAAAAAGCCTAGCTCTGTAAGCTTCCCTTCACAAGAAGCCTACTCTTTTTAAGAGGAATTTTAAAAATTAGTGAAACATTTAGGGGAATCCAAATCCCAGCAACTTCCTGAGGACAGGCTGAGATCAGCTTTACTTGGCCCCAGGGCCAGCACCTATGGGATTATTGTAGGTTCAGGTCAGGCAAATATGTGCCTCAACAATCTAGGAGATCAAAGCCACAGCCCTTTTGTGGTGCAAGAAGGGGACTCTGCCTTGCCCATAGCTGCCTGCCGCTCCTCCCAGTGATACACAGCATGTCCCTTCCAGAGTGGTACCAGTAGATGGCTGCCTACAACAGGTCTACATGGAATGAACCCACATTACCTCTGCCTAGATATTGGAGACCATTCAGAGAGGTTATGCCCCAGACCTACTGATACCAGTACCTCAGGCCTTTATGGCCTCCCCATGGTTGTCTTCAAGCAGGAGGGAGGCCACATTGATGAGGCTTCAGGACCTTTGGCTATTGGCCCGGTGCCTGCAGGAGAATACCACAAGAGAAACATACTCAATCTACTTCATAGTTCACAAGAAGAATGATTTGTTTTGCTCAGTTCTGGACCTTAAAGGGGTCAAAAGTTGCCTAAAGGTCCCACACTTCTGGATAGACCTCACTAACTCTGAATTCGCCCTCTCCACATGGAATAACATCACTGTCAACATAGCCAACAAAATCTGCCCACTTACAACCAAGGAACTTAAAAAACTAAAACGCGACTTAAGAAACAACGAAAAGAAATGGTGAAAAGATCCTACCCCTACCCTTCTGGCCACATACAAACCACCTTATAAAAATACAGTGTTATTATTTGTGATAATTATAGGTGGATCCTTGGACCGGTGGCAGATGACCATGCCCCTGGGGAAAGATCCCAAGAGGGACCACCGGTCAGGCTCAGAGTTGGAAGACAGACACACACTAGTTCTTTTATTAAACTGTTTTAGAGAACCACCAGAGGTGGCAGTAGTGAGCTGAAAGAGCCCGGCTGGGCTGTAGTCCCTCAGGCACTGGAACAGCGATCCCAGGATGGCTGAGCTGTAGAGAAACTGAGTGAGTAGGCAGAGTATGCAGAGTTCAGGAACAGAACCTTGATGGTAACACTCACACAATAGTCTCTTGGAACAGCCCAGGAGCTGGAATGAAGTAGGCCCTCGAGGAGCGAGTACCTGGTTCCAAGGAAAGCTCTGAGAGAGAGATGGTAACTCACTGGTTTTGTAGGCAGCGGTGACTTCCTGGCAGAAGTTATATTCGGTAGCAGGTCCGGGAACGTGGGCCCTCGAGGAGCGAGTACCGGTTCCAGACTGCGACCTGAAAAGCAAGAAAGAGAGTGAGGCCCCCGAGGAGCGGGTACCCCTGGTAAAGTCCGAGGAGTCAGAGTAGCAAGGTAAGCGGAGAGCGAATCCCATCCGCAGCGATACCTGGAGGCAGCTAGGTAGGAAACCCTTTGCTAACTCGATTAGCTAGCAAATCAAGAGACCTTAAATACCTGGCGATGATGACGTCATCTCAGGGGGGGCGCCCCTGAGGTTCGCGCCACAGCTGGTACATGAGTCGGGGCTGCGCAGCGCGCGTCCTTAGACCTCAGGAGAACATGGTGGAAGGCAGCGTCCAGCCAGTCCAGGGACGCCGGAGGAGGTCGGCAAAATGACGACAACCAAAGAGGGAGTCGCCAAAGAGGTAAGGTGGGCAGAGTGGAGATGTCGGACAGCAACGGTCACAACATACAGATCTACTATCCTTAAAACCAAACGCGATTTCTACTCCAGGAAAATCCATGGCTTCCAATACAATGCCAAAGCCCTCTTCTCTTACGTCTCCGATCTAACTAAATCTTCCCCTCCCCCTATATCTGACAAGGACTCCAAATCCAAATGCAATAAACTTGCCCACTTTTTCAATGACAAAATCACTACACTAATGGGGAGTTTTCCCCCAGTCAACTCCAACACAATTGTCCTCCCAAAAAACCCAAATGCTGTCCTGGATACTTTTGAAACCACCTCCACCACAGAAGTCTAATCACTCATAAAGAAAATAAAACCAGCTTCCCACCCAGCTGATGCTATCCCCACAAAATCTTTAATAACGATCCCAAACATACTAGCCAAACCTCTGTCAGAAATCATCAATACATCCCTTACACATGGAAACGTACCAGCCACATTAAAACAAGCCATAGTCAAACCTATCCTAAAGAAACCCAATCTAAACCCTTCAGAACCAGCCAACTTTAGACCTATCTCCATTCTCCCCTTCTTAGCAAAACTCCTTGAGAAAGTAGTTAACCTCCAACTTTCCGAACACCTTGAGAAACACAACATTCTATTGCCATCGCAATTTGGCTTCTGCAAATTTTTCAGCACCGAAACCCTACTTATCTCCCTCACTGACACACTCCTTAATGGTATAAATAATGGCTAGATATCTCATCAGCTTTTGACACCATCAGTCACAAAATTCTGCTAAACAGACTCACTGAAATTGGCATAACAGGCACAGCCCTTCGTTGGTTTGAATCCTACCTTGATAATAGACATTACAAGGTCAAAATAGGAAATAGTGAATCCAATCCTATCAATTTAACCCAAGGAGTCCCCCAAGGTTCTTCTTTATCCTCTACTCTTTTCAACATCTACATGCTGCCCTTTGCCAACTCTTATCTGATCTAGGACTCACTCACTACATTTATGCTGATGACGTCCAAATCCTAATCCCTATCACAGAATCCATTCCCAAATCCCTCCATCTTTGGGAAAACTGTCTCACATCGATCAACAAACTCCTAACTAATTTAAATCTCTCCCTTAACACCTCCAAAACAGAATTCCTTCTCAATTCCCATAACCCAAACACTATGACTCTTACTGACACCTACTCCTATCATCCCACTCACCCAATCACACATCAGGTAAAAGACCTAAGCGTCATCCTAGATAGCCAACTGGATCTAAACAAATTCATAAACTCTCCATGAAAGACTGCTACTACAAATTACACATCCTAAAAAAAACTAAGACCTCTCCTTCATCGTAATGATTTCCGAACCGTCCTTCAGGCAATAATCTTCTCCAAAATAGACTAGTGAAACTCCCTACTCCTAGGCCTCCCTGCAACAACCCTCAAACCCCTCCAAATGCTACAAAATGCCACTGCCAGAGTCCTCACAAACACACGCAGAAATGATCATATTACTCCTATTCTAAAAGACCTCCACTGGCTCCCAATCCCATTCAGAATTCTCTTTAAGAGTCTTACTATAATACAGGGGTCAGGAACCTTTTTGGCTGAGAGAGCCATAAACGCCACATATTTTAAAATGTAATTCCATGAGAGCCATACAATATGTTTAAAACTAAATACAAGTAAATGTGTGCATTTTATGTAAGATCCCACTTTTAATGTACAATAAGTCTCTGAAAATATTACACCAGCCCTTAAGACACCAATACATCTCCTATTAGGAAAACGGACCAAGTCAGGCTGCTATAGAGTCCTACACAGAAACAACACGCCAGCAGAAAACCTCACCTGAATCACGTGCTGTCCCTCACCTAACATAGAATAAAGAGACCAAAATGCATAACAAGAAGCATGCAGAAAAAACTGAATTGGAAACTGCAACAAGCCAGAGTCTCTGTATGCAGTGTAACAAAGGAAAAAAGAAACATCACCCATCCTTATAAAACAAATCAAGAAATATAAAATCATCAGCAGTAAAACTGTACTAACAAAAAGAACATATTTCGAAACAGCTGATGAGAGGAATATCCAATAATTAAAACTCATATAAAACATTTCCAGATACCAACAAAATATTTCAAAATAGCAGACACAAAGATCCAGTAATGAAAAATAATAAGGATACAAACATTTTTTTGCTCTGCATACCTGGGAACGTTTGATATCCAGGTGTCCTGAGATTGTTCTGAATTAGCAGGAGGTGGGGTGGTTTGCTTGGAACTTTCTCCTCTCTCAGTCACATACCAGCGCTCTCTCTCACACTGGCTCTCAATGACACACCTATACACACATGCTCTCAGTACTCACATATACACATGTTTTTTCTCACTCACTTATATAGGCTCTTAATTACACATTTACACACATGCTGTCTATCTTTTCACGCTTACACACACACAGGCTTTCAATCACACACATACATGCTGTCTTTTTCTCTCACACACAGACTCTCATTCACATGCTTACAAACATGTCCTCTCTTTCTCTCATTTACACACAGGCTCTCAATCACATACTCACATGCTCCCTCACCTAAATCAGCTCTCAATCACATACAGACACACATGGTCTCTCTCTCTCATTTAAACACAGGCTCTCAATCACATACTCACATGCTCCATCACCTAAACCAGCTGTCAATCAGACACAGACACACATGATCTCTCTCTTACTTATACACACAGGCTCTTAAGCATACATACACATGATTTCTCTCACATACAAAGGATCTCAATCATACACACATACTCTTTCACACAAACAGGTTTTCAATCACAAACTTACACATACAGGTTCCCAATGGTAAACTTACATTCATGCTCTCTCTCTCACAGGCAGGCTCTCAATCACAGACATACTCTCTTTCACATACACAGGCTCTCAATCATTCACATACATGCAATCTCTCACTCACACACACAGGATCTCAAACACACACGCTTGCTCGCTCATTCACTCTCTCTCTCCCCCACCCCCACCCCAGGAACTCGCGGCAGCAGCAGCCTCCTCCCAACACTAACCTCCTTCATTTTCAGCCCTCGCGGAGGCGGAGTCCCATCGGCCGCGGTTGAAACTCTTCATTTTCCTCCGAGCCGCGCTGCAGTCTTCTTCCCACAAGCGTGGCCCTCTTCTTCTCGCGCAGGCACCCGATGCTCACCACTTCCTCTTCCGGGCCGCGGGAAGAAGAGAGCACGCCGGTGCTGAGCGGCACCGGCGTGCTCTCTTCTTCCCGCGGCCTGGAAGAGGAAGTGGTGAGCATCGGGTGCCTGCGCGGGAAGACTCCCGCGCAGGCACCCGATGACTCCAGCGCTGGCACCCGGCTGACTCCAGTCGTGCCGCTGCCGGCGTGCTCTCTCCTCCTCCTCCCCCCCCCCCCCCCGCGGCCCGGAAGAGGAAGTGGAGAGCATCGGGTGCCTGCGCGGGAAGAAGAGACCACACTAGCGTGGTCTCTTCTTCCGCGCAGGCACCCGATGCTCACCACTTCCTCTTCCGGGCTGCGGGGGGGGGGGGAGGAGGAGGAGAGAGCACGCCGGTGCCGCTGACTCCAGCTGTCCCGCCACGTTCCGCCCGGGCTGACAGCATTTTAAGCCCGGGCGGGCGGAGGACCGGGGAGCAGCTGGGTCAGCGGGGAACCGCGAAGTGTGGCGACACTTGTCTGCGAGCCAGATGCAGCCCTCAAAAGAGCCATATCTGGCTCGCGAGCCATGGGTTCCCGACCCCTGAAATAGGGGTTTTATTCTTTTTAATGTGTGTAGTTTGTGGAAGCAGTCTTTAGTTGTTGATTAATAAATGATTTTAGGTTTAGTCGGTTGTCTATCGAAACTCCTAGATCTCTTACTTTTGAGATTTGTAAGTTGGCTGGCGGGTTCGTGGAGATTTTGCAGTTATCTGGAGAGATTAGCAGGAATTCACTTTTTGATTGGTTAAGAATTAGGTTTAAGCTGGATAGAAGGTCATTAATTTCTTGAAAACAGTTTTCCCACAATTCTAGAGTTTTGTTGATGGATTCTTTAAGGGGGATCACAATCTGGACGTCGTCGGCATAAATAAAGTGTATTAGGTTCAATTTGTTTAGAAGTTGGCAAAGCGGGAGAGAAGATATAAGTTGAAGAGTGTTGGTGAGAGAGAGGAACCCTGAGGAACTCCTTGTGAAGATGGGTATCTATGGGATTCTTTGTTGTGGATTTTAACTTTGAAACCTCTGTTCTCTAAGAAAGTCTTGAACCAAGTCAGCGCTGATCCTGCAATACCGATGTTCGCCAGCTGGTTTAGTAATATGGCGTGGTTTACAGTGTCGAAAGCCGCCGATAGATCTAATAGGATCAATAGGAAGGCCTGTCCTTTGTCGAGGCCCAAAGTCAGGTAGTCCGTAAGTGAAATGAGTAGTGATTCGGTACTTGAGGCTTTTCTGAAACCGAATTGAGTAGGGAATAGAATTTTGTGTTCTTCTATGTAATCCGATAGTTGCGTATTTACTAGTTTCTCCATCACCTTGGCAATGAAAGGAAGATTGGAAATTGGACGGTAGCTGTTAGGATCTTTGGGGTCCAGATTAGGTTTCTTGAGAAGCGGTTTGATGGATGCTAGTTTAAGGTCATCTGGATAGTAACCCTGGGTGAATGAGCAGTTTATGATGTCCGCTAGAGATTTGTTTATGGTGTCTGGGATTAGAAGTAGTAATTTAGATGGGATTTGGTCGAAGGGATAAGAAGAAGGTTTCATTTTCTTCAGAAGTGTTTGGATCTCTGTGGAGGTGGTGAGTTCAAAAGATTGTAGGGATATTTCCTTGTTGTGGAGTACGTAAGTGCTGGCTGGGGTGCCTGTATTGGGCTTAAGATGTGTTAGAAGGTTTGTAATTTTATTACTGAAGAAGAGTGCCAGCTCATCAGCTTTTGATTGAGCTTGGTTGGATGGTATGTCCGGGTGTATTAGCCTGAGTTAAATTGGAGACGAAAGTGAAAAGCGCTTTGGGGTCGAAGATAATGTCATGAATCTTATGTGCGTAGTAGTCTCTTTTTGTTTTTAATGTGGAGCTCTTGTATGAGTGGAGGGCGAGTTTGTAAGAAGAAAGTGTAGTAGGGGAAGGGGCTTTACGCCATTTACTTTCTTTCTGACGTAAATTGAGTTTGAGGTTTTTATATATGCAACACCTTGCACTTGTCCACATTAAATTTCATCTGCCATTTGGAAGCCCGATCTTCCAGTCTCGTAAGGTCCTCCTGCAATTTATCACAATCCGCTTGTGATTTAACTACTCTGAATAATTTTGTATCATTTTTAAATATATTGAAAGCACCGTTCCAAGTACAGATCCCTAAGGCACTCCACTGTTTACCTTTTTCCACTGAGAAAATTGACCATTTAATCCTACTCTCTGTTTCCTGTCTTTTAACCAGATTGTAATCCACAAAAGGACATCGCCTCCTATCCCATGACTTTTTAAATTACCTAGAAGCCTCTAATAGGGACTTTGTCAAACGCCTTCTGAAAATCCAAATAAACTACATCTATTGGCTCACCTTTATCCACATGTTTATTAACCCCTTCAAAAAAAATGAAGCAGATTTGTGAGGCAAGACTTCCCTTGGGTAAATCCATGTTGACTGTGCTCCATTAAACCATGTCTTTCTATATGCTCTGTGATTTTGATCTTTAAAATAGTTTCCACTATTTTTCCCAGCACTGAAGTCAGGCTCACTGGTCTATAGTTTCCCAGATCGCCCCTGGAGCCCTTTTTAAATATTGTGGTTAAATTGGCCACTCTCCAGTCTTCAGGTACAATGGATGATTTTAATGATAGGTTACAAATTTTAACTAACAGATCTGAAATTTCATTTTTTCATTCCTTCAGTACCCTAGGATGCATACCATCTGGTCCAGGTGATTTGCTACTCTTTAGTTTGTCAATCTAGCCTACTACATCTTCCAGGTTTTATTTTATTTATTTATTTATTTTTTAACTTTTCTATACCGTTGCTAAGTTAAATACCGTCGCAACGGTTTACATGTAGGCACATATTTAATGTAGGTAAAAGTGTACAATAGTACATTCTAACAGGTGCCGTCAAAGGTTCGGTTACAAAATATCATTAGACATAGTCATTTAGCGAAATAGTTCCTGACCAATTGTACCAAGGGTACTTACACCGGTAGTTTTATTACACATAGTATTATAGTTATGGTTTACTGTGGTGTGGAGTTCATAGACTAATCTACTGTATAGTCCTAAGGACTGTATGTCTGTGCCTTTCTGTCTTTTCCTGAAATATTTCTCTCTATTCTCCTGTCTCTTTGTAAAATGCTTGTTTAAAAAGCCATGTTTTTAGTTTTTTTCTTGAATGTCTTGAGATCACTTTGTAGCCTGATCTCTGGAGGTTCACAGTGATTTGGTTCAGTTCATCTGAATTATCACCCTTGAAAACCCTTTCCGGAACTGGTATCTCCCCAACATCCTCATTAGTAAACACTGAAGCAAAGAATTAATTTAGCCTTTCTGCAATGGCCTTATCTTCCCTCAGAGCCCTTTTAACTGCTTGGCCATCTAATAATCCAACCAACTCCCTCACAGGTTTCTTGCTTCGGATATATTTTTAAAGATTTTTATTAAGAGTTTTTGCCTCTACAGCCAACTTCATTTCAAATTCTCTCTTAGCCTTCTTTATCAATGTTTACACTTAACTTGATAATGCTTATGCTTTTTCCTATTTTCTTCAGATGGATCCTTCTTCCAATTTTTGAAAGATGTTTTTTGGCTAAAATAGCCTCATTCACCTCCTCTTTTAACCTTGCCGGTAATCATTTTGCCTTCCTCCAATCTTTCTTAATACATAGAATACATCTAGACTGTGCTTCTAAGATTGTATTTTTAAAAAGTGTCCATGCCTGATGTACTTTTAACCTTTTAAAGTGTACCTTTCATTTTTTTCTAACTAGTTTCTTCATTTTATCAAAGTTTTCCTTTTGAAAATTTAGTGTTAGAGCTGTAGATTTACATATTGTCCCCCTTCCAGTCATTAGTTTCAAATTTGATCATGTTATGATCACTATTGCTGAGTGTCCCCACCACTATTACCTCTCTCACTAAATCTTGCGTTCCACTAAGAATTAAATCTGAAATAACTCCCTCTCTCGTTGGTTCCTGAACCAATTGCTCCATGAAGCAGTCGTTTATTCCATCCAGGAATGTTATGTCTCTAGCATGTCCTGATGTTACATTTACCCAGTCAATATTGGGGTAATTGAAATCTCCCATTATTACTGCACTGCCAAATTGGTTAGCTTCCCTGATTTCTCTTAGCATTTGATCATCTGTCTGACCATTTTGGCCAGGTGAACGGCAGTATACTCCTATCATTATACTCTTACAGCATACATGGGATTTCAACCCATATAGATTCTACTGAGCATTTAGTCTCTTGTATAATCTTTATCCTCTTGGACTCTATACCCTCCTGTATATAAAGTGCTACACCCCCACCAAGTTGATCCTCCCTATCATTGCGATATAATTTGTACCCTAATATAGCACTGTCCCTTTGTTTATCCTCCTTCTACCAGGACTCTGAGATGCCAGTTATGTCTATCTCATCATTCACTGCTATACAGTCTAACTCTCCCATCTTACTTCTTTGAAATATCTGTTTGCCAATGCCAGAAGTCTAAGTGCATTTTTTGTTTGTATTAACAACCTGTTTTTGAGTTGATATGGATAATTTGGAATTCTTTAGCTCAGATGATTCTTTACTTATAGGCACATGGACTGCTTTTGCTTTTATTGGAACTTCTCTGTTGGGATGTCCTAACTCTCATGTTTCATTAGTATCCTTCAAAGATACATTCCTCCGAACCATGCACTGCTGAGTGACTGTTGGCTTTCCCCCTTGTTCTACTTTAAAAGTTTGCTCCATAGAGAGGAGCAAGCAGCACTTCTTTTGGACATCATGTTTGCCCTTAGAGTCTTGGACCCAAGGGAGATGTCCAGATAGGAGACCAAATCCTACAAGGGTTCGGGAAGTCCACGAAGCCTTCTCTTTGCACTGAGCTTTGAAATCCATGGTTCTGTCCAAATTGGATAACCCCAGGGAGAGCTAAAGGGGAGAGACTATGAACAAGATGTGCTTCCTCGCATTGGAAGAAAAGAATTCCTTGCTGAGAATGCCCAACAGGGACGCCCTGGTCTCGGTAGTCACCCGCAAAACCATGAATCCTGGTTGAGGGTGGAACCTTATTGAGAGATCCTTAAAGAAAGATTGAAGCAATATTGAAACAAGCCTTTTAAACTAGTGTTATGGCAGCAATGTGGCGCACACAGTGGTTTGCTGGATCCAACAGCTCCCTGAGTCTCAGGACTCAGTGAGGTTGGAGTCTGGGGTGGCCTTTCTGGCAGACACCATCTATGACCGTATCAGGGCAGAGGTGAATGCTGCTTCAAAAAGCCTAGCTCTGTAAGCTTCCCTTCACAAGAAGCCTACTCTTTTTAAGAGGAATTTTAAAAATTAGTGAAACATTTAGGGGAATCCAAATCCCAGCAACTTCCTGAGGACAGGCTGAGATCAGCTTTACTTGGCCCCAGGGCCAGCACCTATGGGATTATTGTAGGTTCAGGTCAGGCAAATATGTGCCTCAACAATCTAGGAGATCAAAGCCACAGCCCTTTTGTGGTGCAAGAAGGGGACTCTGCCTTGCCCATAGCTGCCTGCCGCTCCTCCCAGTGATACACAGCATGTCCCTTCCAGAGTGGTACCAGTAGATGGCTGCCTACAACAGGTCTACATGGAATGAACCCACATTACCTCTGCCTAGATATTGGAGACCATTCAGAGAGGTTATGCCCCAGACCTACTGATACCAGTACCTCAGGCCTTTATGGCCTCCCCATGGTTGTCTTCAAGCAGGAGGGAGGCCACATTGATGAGGCTTCAGGACCTTTGGCTATTGGCCCGGTGCCTGCAGGAGAATACCACAAGAGAAACATACTCAATCTACTTCATAGTTCACAAGAAGAATGATTTGTTTTGCTCAGTTCTGGACCTTAAAGGGGTCAAAAGTTGCCTAAAGGTCCCACACTTCTGGATAGACCTCACTAACTCTGAATTCGCCCTCTCCACATGGAATAACATCACTGTCAACATAGCCAACAAAATCTGCCCACTTACAACCAAGGAACTTAAAAAACTAAAACGCGACTTAAGAAACAACGAAAAGAAATGGTGAAAAGATCCTACCCCTACCCTTCTGGCCACATACAAAACCACCTTATAAAAATACAGTGTTATTATTTGTGATAATTATAGGTGGATCCTTGGACCGGTGGCAGATGACCATGCCCCTGGGGAAAGATCCCAAGAGGGACCACCGGTCAGGCTCAGAGTTGGAAGACAGACACACACTAGTTCTTTTATTAAACTGTTTTAGAGAACCACCAGAGGTGGCAGTAGTGAGCTGAAAGAGCCCGGCTGGGCTGTAGTCCCTCAGGCACTGGAACAGCGATCCCAGGATGGCTGAGCTGTAGAGAAACTGAGTGAGTAGGCAGAGTATGCAGAGTTCAGGAACAGAACCTTGATGGTAACACTCACACAATAGTCTCTTGGAACAGCCCAGGAGCTGGAATGAAGTAGGCCCTCGAGGAGCGAGTACCTGGTTCCAAGGAAAGCTCTGAGAGAGAGATGGTAACTCACTGGTTTTGTAGGCAGCGGTGACTTCCTGGCAGAAGTTATATTCGGTAGCAGGTCCGGGAACGTGGGCCCTCGAGGAGCGAGTACCGGTTCCAGACTGCGACCTGAAAAGCAAGAAAGAGAGTGAGGCCCCCGAGGAGCGGGTACCCCTGGTAAAGTCCGAGGAGTCAGAGTAGCAAGGTAAGCGGAGAGCGAATCCCATCCGCAGCGATACCTGGAGGCAGCTAGGTAGGAAACCCTTTGCTAACTCGATTAGCTAGCAAATCAAGAGACCTTAAATACCTGGCGATGATGACGTCATCTCAGGGGGGGCGCCCCTGAGGTTCGCGCCACAGCTGGTACATGAGTCGGGGCTGCGCAGCGCGCGTCCTTAGACCTCAGGAGAACATGGTGGAAGGCAGCGTCCAGCCAGTCCAGGGACGCCGGAGGAGGTCGGCAAAATGACGACAACCAAAGAGGGAGTCGCCAAAGAGGTAAGGTGGGCAGAGTGGAGATGTCGGACAGCAACGGTCACAACATACAGATCTACTATCCTTAAAACCAAACGCGATTTCTACTCCAGGAAATCCATGGCTTCCAATACAATGCCAAAGCCCTCTTCTCTTACGTCTCCGATCTAACTAAATCTTCCCCTCCCCCTATATCTGACAAGGACTCCAAATCCAAATGCAATAAACTTGCCCACTTTTTCAATGACAAAATCACTACACTAATGGGGAGTTTTCCCCCAGTCAACTCCAACACAATTGTCCTCCCAAAAAACCCAAATGCTGTCCTGGATACTTTTGAAACCACCTCCACCACAGAAGTCTAATCACTCATAAAGAAAATAAAACCAGCTTCCCACCCAGCTGATGCTATCCCCACAAAATCTTTAATAACGATCCCAAACATACTAGCCAAACCTCTGTCAGAAATCATCAATACATCCCTTACACATGGAAACGTACCAGCCACATTAAAACAAGCCATAGTCAAACCTATCCTAAAGAAACCCAATCTAAACCCTTCAGAACCAGCCAACTTTAGACCTATCTCCATTCTCCCCTTCTTAGCAAAACTCCTTGAGAAAGTAGTTAACCTCCAACTTTCCGAACACCTTGAGAAACACAACATTCTATTGCCATCGCAATTTGGCTTCTGCAAATTTTTCAGCACCGAAACCCTACTTATCTCCCTCACTGACACACTCCTTAATGGTATAAATAATGGCTAGATATCTCATCAGCTTTTGACACCATCAGTCACAAAATTCTGCTAAACAGACTCACTGAAATTGGCATAACAGGCACAGCCCTTCGTTGGTTTGAATCCTACCTTGATAATAGACATTACAAGGTCAAAATAGGAAATAGTGAATCCAATCCTATCAATTTAACCCAAGGAGTCCCCCAAGGTTCTTCTTTATCCTCTACTCTTTTCAACATCTACATGCTGCCCTTTGCCAACTCTTATCTGATCTAGGACTCACTCACTACATTTATGCTGATGACGTCCAAATCCTAATCCCTATCACAGAATCCATTCCCAAATCCCTCCATCTTTGGGAAAACTGTCTCACATCGATCAACAAACTCCTAACTAATTTAAATCTCTCCCTTAACACCTCCAAAACAGAATTCCTTCTCAATTCCCATAACCCAAACACTATGACTCTTACTGACACCTACTCCTATCATCCCACTCACCCAATCACACATCAGGTAAAAGACCTAAGCGTCATCCTAGATAGCCAACTGGATCTAAACAAATTCATAAACTCTCCATGAAAGACTGCTACTACAAATTACACATCCTAAAAAAAACTAAGACCTCTCCTTCATCGTAATGATTTCCGAACCGTCCTTCAGGCAATAATCTTCTCCAAAATAGACTAGTGAAACTCCCTACTCCTAGGCCTCCCTGCAACAACCCTCAAACCCCTCCAAATGCTACAAAATGCCACTGCCAGAGTCCTCACAAACACACGCAGAAATGATCATATTACTCCTATTCTAAAAGACCTCCACTGGCTCCCAATCCCATTCAGAATTCTCTTTAAGAGTCTTACTATAATACAGGGGTCAGGAACCTTTTTGGCTGAGAGAGCCATAAACGCCACATATTTTAAAATGTAATTCCATGAGAGCCATACAATATGTTTAAAACTAAATACAAGTAAATGTGTGCATTTTATGTAAGATCCCACTTTTAATGTACAATAAGTCTCTGAAAATATTACACCAGCCCTTAAGACACCAATACATCTCCTATTAGGAAAACGGACCAAGTCAGGCTGCTATAGAGTCCTACACAGAAACAACACGCCAGCAGAAAACCTCACCTGAATCACGTGCTGTCCCTCACCTAACATAGAATAAAGAGACCAAAACGCATAACAAGAAGCATGCAGAAAAAACTGAATTGGAAACTGCAACAAGCCAGAGTCTCTGTATGCAGTGTAACAAAGGAAAAAAGAAACATCACCCATCCTTATAAAACAAATCAAGAAATATAAAATCATCAGCAGTAAAACTGTACTAACAAAAAGAACATATTTCGAAACAGCTGATGAGAGGAATATCCAATAATTAAAACTCATATAAAACATTTCCAGATACCAACAAAATATTTCAAAATAGCAGACACAAAGATCCAGTAATGAAAAATAATAAGGATACAAACATTTTTTTGCTCTGCATACCTGGGAACGTTTGATATCCAGGTGTCCTGAGATTGTTCTGAATTAGCAGGAGGTGGGGTGGTTTGCTTGGAACTTTCTCCTCTCTCAGTCACATACCAGCGCTCTCTCTCACACTGGCTCTCAATGACACACCTATACACACATGCTCTCAGTACTCACATATACACATGTTTTTTCTCACTCACTTATATAGGCTCTTAATTACACATTTACACACATGCTGTCTATCTTTTCACGCTTACACACACACAGGCTTTCAATCACACACATACATGCTGTCTTTTTCTCTCACACACAGACTCTCATTCACATGCTTACAAACATGTCCTCTCTTTCTCTCATTTACACACAGGCTCTCAATCACATACTCACATGCTCCCTCACCTAAATCAGCTCTCAATCACATACAGACACACATGGTCTCTCTCTCTCATTTAAACACAGGCTCTCAATCACATACTCACATGCTCCATCACCTAAACCAGCTGTCAATCAGACACAGACACACATGATCTCTCTCTTACTTATACACACAGGCTCTTAATCATACATACACATGATTTCTCTCACATACAAAGGATCTCAATCATACACACATACTCTTTCACACAAACAGGTTTTCAATCACAAACTTACACATACAGGTTCCCAATGGTAAACTTACATTCATGCTCTCTCTCTCACAGGCAGGCTCTCAATCACAGACATACTCTCTTTCACATACACAGGCTCTCAATCATTCACATACATGCAATCTCTCACTCACACACACAGGATCTCAAACACACACGCTTGCTCGCTCATTCACTCTCTCTCTCCCCCACCCCCACCCCAGGAACTCGCGGCAGCAGCAGCCTCCTCCCAACACTAACCTCCTTCATTTTCAGCCCTCGCGGAGGCGGAGTCCCATCGGCCGCGGTTGAAACTCTTCATTTTCCTCCGAGCCGCGCTGCAGTCTTCTTCCCACAAGCGTGGCCTCTTCTTCTCGCGCAGGCACCCGATGCTCACCACTTCCTCTTCCGGGCCGCGGGAAGAAGAGAGCACGCCGGTGCTGAGCGGCGTGCTCTCTTCTTCCCGCGGCCTGGAAGAGGAAGTGGTGAGCATCGGGTGCCTGCGCGGGAAGACTCCCGCGCAGGCACCCGATGACTCCAGCGCTGGCACCCGGCTGACTCCAGTCGTGCCGCTGCCGGCGTGCTCTCGCCTCCTCCTCCCTCCCCCCCCCCCGCGGCCCGGAAGAGGAAGTGGAGAGCATCGGGTGCCTGCGCGGGAAGAAGAGACCACACTAGCGTGGTCTCTTCTTCCGCGCAGGCACCCGATGCTCACCACTTCCTCTTCCGGGCCGTGGGGGGGGGGGGAGGAGGAGGAGAGAGCACGCCGGTGCTGCTGACTCCAGCTGTCCCGCCACGTTCCGCCCGGGCTGACAGCATTTTAAGCCCGGGCGGCGGAGGACCGGGGAGCAGCTGGGTCAGCGGGGAACCGCGAAGTGTGGCGACACTTGTCTGCGAGCCAGATGCAGCCCTCAAAAGAGCCATATCTGGCTCGCGAGCCATGGGTTCCCGACCCCTGCTATAATACATAAGACCCTACATAATCAAAATGTTCACTGGCTCAACAACTCCCTCCACTTCCATACCCCAAATAGACCCACCAGATCTGCCTACAATGGAACATTACTCACACCCGCACCTAAACTTACATATCTAATCTCCACCAGAGAACGAGCACTTCCTATTGCTGGCCCCTATAACTGGAACTCGATGCCCCCCCCCCCCCCCCCCCGACCTATGACTAGAACCCTGCACACAGAAATTAAAAAAAAATTGAAAACCTGGCTTTTCAAACAGGCCTTTCCATAACTCCCTTTCTCCACCAAATCCCTCGTCCAATCATTAGCAGATTTTATGTTTCCTGTATATAGCTAGTTCTCTCCCTGTCTTCATGTTTCTCTCCCTTATATTTAATCTAAATACTTAAATGCAAATTATGTTGAAATTGTTTTCTCCTTCCATTAAATATGTTTTGATGTAATTTCTTTTCTCTTTGTTCCCTCCCTTTGTTATTGCTATCTGTTCATTGTAAACCAATGTGATGTGCAAAGGAATGTCGGTATATAAAAGTTTTAAATAAATAGAGTCACTTTGTTTCATTATCATGTCATTAAGAAAAGGGGAGTTCCTGTCATCCCTAGATTTGGCAAAAGCCTATTTGCACACCCCAGTAAGGAAGTCCTATCAGAGGAATCTCTGATTCTGCATACTAAGCAAACATTTCCAGTTTCAAGCCTTGACATTCGGCCTCCCCACTGCTCCCAAAACCTTCACTAAGGTAGTGGTTGCTGCCTTATGCAAACAAAGCATCCTGGTTCATCCTTATATGGATGACTGGCTTATCAGAGTCAAGTCTTTCTAGGGGAATAAACTAGCCTCCAACATGGTAGTCAAGTTCATGGAGTGACTAGGTTGGATAGTAAACTACCCCAAAAGCAGCCTAAACCTACAGTCATTGGAATTCCTCTGGACCCTAATCAACACAAAGGAAGGCCATATTTCGCTCACCCCAAAAAGGATGGGGAAAGTATTAGAGCAGGTACAAAGCTTTCAAGCCCTAAGGGCGCCCAAGGTATGGGACTATCTTCAGCTGCTGATGGCCACCTTAGAACTAGTCCCATGGGCCAGAGCTCACATGTGCCCATTGCAATGGTCCCTCCTGCCATGGTGGTCTCTAGTCGAGAGACTACAAGTCATGCCTTCTTCTCCCCCAAACAATAAGAGAGATCCAGTCAACTTACAAAAGGGGGTGGATCTGGACTCTCTGGAATATATTATTATAAGCCAAAAAAATAATGCGCAGCAAATAAATATACTGAGCAATAACAGTTTAACAGACAAAAACAACTTTTTATTATTGGGTTACTAAACGACCCCGACACGGCCGTGTTTCGCGTCAGGCTGCATCAGGGGGACCAAGAGTTTCCAAAATCTATAATCAAAGAAACATCATGTAGTTATTGTGCAGTTTGGCGAACACACAATTATATAAATGAAAGAATCAAAATGAGAGCCAGGACATAGAAAAGAATCAATTTTTGCTGGACAATTTGTGAAACAACAAAGCAGGTAAAGACAAGGAATATAATATGGATGAAAAGGAAAAAATCTGGAAGAAGGAAAAATAAAATTACAAATAATGAAACTAGATAAAAAAATGGAAAAATTAAAAAATTAATAAAAAATTAATGAAAACATTAGTGAAAAAATTATGAAAAATGGATCAAGAAGAATATACATAAAAGGAATTGTAAAGGGGGAGGGGAGAGAGGGGGGACAAAGGGAGGGAAGGAGGAACGGAAGGGGAGGGAGGATGGAGGGGGGAAAAGGAAGGGGGAAGAGAAGAGGGAGGGGAAGGGGCAAGGGGGAGAAGGGAATGGGAAGAAAACAGATTATAGAGAAAAACAAAAAACGAACGATTATAGAGAAAAATGTGCCCAAGGGAATAATCATATGGGAGGGCACGGGAGAACTAAAAACTTTCTTATAAGTTAACAATGTGGACAAGATGTCTGCAGATAATTGAAAAGAAAGAAAAAAGCACAGGAGGGTGAGTGAAATAAACCCAGTGCTGAAGCAGGTAAAACATTGGAAAAACGAATGAGCCGATACAGTAAAGTCCGTGGGAGAGCAGGCGATTCACTATGAAAATTAAGCCCGGCGGTAAAAACAGGCAAAAGGAGACGCTAGGGACACTAATGCATCCCTAGCGCCTTCTTTTGGACTGGAGCGGCGGCTGTCAGCGGGTTTGACAGCCAACACTCAATTTTGCTGGCGTCGGTTCTCAAGCCCACTGACAGCCATGGGTTCGGAAACCGGACGCCGGCAAAATTGAGCGTCCTGTTTTCGACGCGCGAGCCAACTTCAAATTATTTTTTTTTTTTTACACTTTTGGTAACTTTCGGGACCTCCGACTTAATATCGCTATGATATTAAGTCGGAGGGTGCACAGAAAAGCAGTTTTTACTGCTTTTCTGTGCACTTTCCCGGTGCCCGAAGAAATTAGCGCCGACCTTTGGGTCGGCGCTAATTTCTGAAAGCAAAATGTGCGGCTTGGCTGCACATTTTCCTTTCTGAATCGCGCAGGAATACCTAATAGGGCCATCAGCATGCATTTGCATGTTGCGGGCGCTATCAGGTTCGGGGGGGTTGGACGTGCGTTTTCAGCCCCTTACTGAATAAGGGGTAAAGCTAGTGCGTCGAAAACACGCGTCCAATAGAGCGCACTGTACTGTATCGGCCCGTAAGTGAGAAGTACCTTGATGGTAAACAAGCAGCTCAAGACAGGAGATCAAAGAGCTAGAAGCGCGGCAGTGAATTTGACACTAAAGCAGTTCAACAAGTCTGAGACAATGTGACAGAACAAAAATAAAAAAATGACAGTGACATAATTGTAAGGCTGAAAATGGAATAAGTCAAAGATTCAAAGTGGTACCTTGGAACTATGCAGTCCAAAGACTTTCTCCTGTTTGAAAAAATGAAACAATATATATAATAACAATAATATATTATTATAATACAGAATAAACAAGCTAGGGATAAGGGCCATCAGATAGGGACTGCTCACCTTCCTCCCTGTAATAAGAAGCAAATCAGTTAGAATTTTTTCAGGCAATGCCACGGCAGTGGATCTAGAAACAAGCGGGGAAGCACCTGCAGGAGAACGCTAGTGGTGGAAGCAGCCAGGATAGGCAGGTGAGCAGAGTTAAAACCGCAGCTCCTAGTGGCAGCCCATATTACAGGAAGCAGCTTCTTCAGCAGGAGCAGGCTCGATCCTGAGCTTGGCTGGGAACCCTTCCTGATGGCAGCAAACAGGTGGGGCAGCCAATGGACCCAATTGCATCTCAGCAGAGTGCCAAGACGGCGAGGTTTTCCAGCAAACAGAGATGCCCTAATAACTCCCTGGCTGAAAGACATGCCGCTCTATGTATTTCCACCCTGGTCCCTTACAGAGGGGGGGCGACAAAGGAGGTGTGTGCTCTGTCTCCAGCAGCTGTGGAGGAGGGAAATCCCTGAAGTAAGGACTGGTCTAGCAGGACTCAAGGAAAGGACCTGGCCGATTGCTTCCCCCTCCTCATCTCCAGATGAGCAGAGTTTGATTTCCACCCCCTGCCCCCCCCCCCCCAAGGATTTTGGAGCCTGGAACAGGGAGTCTAGGAGAAGGAGAGCTGCTGGAAGTTAAGCCTGGCATCTAATTCTGTACTGCAGGGGGGGGGGGGTTGTGAAGGGCTTGAATATTATTGGGGGGGTTGCATTATGGTGGGGGGAGACTCTAGGGATGGGTATTGGGAGGGGGCTTTCTCTGGGGGATAGATCATGTGTATTTGGGGGAGTTCTGGGGCTGGCTTTTGTTCATCAGGTGATGTGTATGGGGGGAGGGGGCTGAATCTAGAGCAATAAAAATATGGAGGCAGCAGATGGGAAGATTTACCACCTTCTGCTATTCAGGAAGCTGCCACAGGATGGTCTCACATGGGCCACCTAGGGTATCCCCTCTCAGGGTGCTGCTGCTGGGCCAGCACCTGTCTCACTCCCCCTTGATATGGTCCACTGGGGCCGAAGTCTGCACCGTACAACATCCCAGTGTGGCCCATGGGAGCCAAAGACCTTGGACCAGGCACCATTCTTACCAATACCTCTTTCCCTACTGCTGATCTGAGGTGGCAAGCGGAGGAAATGAGCAGGCAGTGTCTCGGGCCTCTTCTTCCTCCTCCTCCTCCTCCTCCTCCTCCGTCACTAAGGGCTCAACTGGTGCTTTGAACCACCCTGGACACTATAGTGCAGCAGCTTCCAAGCACACTTTGGGCCTTGAGTAGCAGAAGAGAAGGAAGTAGCTTCTCTTCCCCTCCATGTTTGGTCTTCTCTCTCTTCTTCCCATCCCTGGTTCTCTCACCCTATCCATTGCTGAGATGACTTGAGATTCTTTTCCCCCCACCCAGACACACAAGCAAGGCTGGAAAATGATTTTGTTTTTGTAATGGGGAGGGGCAGAGGGCAAAGAGAGGAGTTGTGGTATGTGCTAATGCTGAATGAATTCTTTGCTTCTGGTTTACTGAAGACGATGTTGGGGGAGATACCTGTACTAGAAACTATTTTCAGTGGTGCTGGTTCAAAAGAACTGATACAAATCACTGTGAAGCTGGAAGATGTAATAAGGCAAATTGACAAACTAAAGAGAGATAAATCTCCCAGATCAGATGGTATACTCCCCAGAGTTCTGAAAGAACTAAAAAATGAAATTGCAGATAGGTTACAAATTACCAGTAGCACATCATCAGGATCGTCCACCATGCCTGAAGACTGTAGGGTGGCCAGTGTAACCCTGATCTTTAAAAAGGGCTCCAGGGGTGATCCGGGAAACTATAGACCAGTGAGCCTGACTTCAGTGCTGGGAAAAATCGTGGAAACTATTCTAAAGAACAAAATCACAGAGCAAATAGAAAGACATGGTTTAATGGGATCCAGCCCGCATGGATTTACACAAGGGAAATCCTGCCTCATCTATCTTCTACATTTTGTTGAAGGGGGTTAATAAACGTGCATAATGGTGAGCTAGTGGAAGTAATGTATTTGTATTTTCAGAAAGTGTTTGACAAGGCCCCCGTGAGAGGCTCCTGAAAAAATTAAAATGACACACAGGCAATGTCCTATTGAGGATTGCAAGCTGGTTAAAAGATAGGAAGCAGAGAGTAGGACTAAATGGTCAGCTTTCTGAGTGGGGAAGGGAAAACAGTGGAGTGCCTCAAGAATCTGTACTGGGACCAGTGGTTTTTTTTAATATAGATGATCTGAAAAAGGGAGCAACAAGTGAAGTGATCAGACTTGCAGATGATATAAAATTATTGTGAGCTGTTAAATCACAAGTCGACTGTGAAAAATTACATGAGGAAATTGTGAGACTGGAAGACTGGGCATCCAGATGGCAGATGAAATTTAATGTGGGCAAGTGCACATGGGGAAAAAGTAACCTATGCTGTAGTTACACGATGTTAGGTTCCATGTTAGAGTTACCGCCCAGTGAAAGGACCTGGGTGTCATAGTAGACAATACTTTGAAATCTTAGATTTGGTGTGCAGCAGTGGTCAAAAAAGCAAACAATCTTAGGAATTATTAGGAAAGGAAATGGAAAATTAAATGCAACTGTCATAATACCTTTTATCATTCTATAGTGAGACCGCACTTAGAGTACTATGTGCAGTTCTGGTCACCGCATCTCAGAGATATAGTTGCATTGGAAAAGGTACAGACAAGAGTGACCAAAATGATAAAGGGGATAGAATGGCTCCTGTACAAGGAAAGGCTACATTGGTCAGGGCTGTTCAGTTTGGAGAAGAGACGACTGAGACAGGATACGAAAGTTGTCTATAAAATCATGTGTGAATAGATGGGTAAATGTAAATCGGTTATTTACGCTTTTAAAAAATACAAAGACTAGGAGACACTCCATGAAGTTAGTAAGTAGCACATTCAGAGAAAATTATTTTTCACTCAATGCACAATTAAGTTGTGGCATTCATTACCGGAGCATATAGTTAAGGCAGTTAGCACAGATGGGTTTAAAAAAGGTTTGGACAAATTCCTGGAGGAGAAGTTAATAAACTGTTGTTAACCAAGCAGAATTAAGAAATAGCCACTAATCATCACTGCACGGATACCACCATGGGGTCTAATTACTGCTTGGGATCTTGCAAGGTACTTGTGACCTGGATTGGTCACTGTTGGAAACAGGATACTGGGCTTGATGGACTCTTGATGTGACCCAGTGTGGCATGTTCTTATGTGAGCTGCTTAGTGTGGCTTGTTCCAATCTAAGCAGAAAATAAACATTTTAAATAAATAAGGGGTGGACTGTGGGCAGGGCATGGCAGGGAATAAAGCATGGGCAGGTAGGACAGGTTTTACTCTCTTAAAAAGTTGTTAACCCTAGGGAGTGCTAAGGCGTTACCATATTGCTGCTTATTTCTGCCTCTTGGTTCCCTGATGACATCTAGCAGTGAGAGAGAGGCAAAGCTGCAGATCGACTCACCCTGAAATTATGAAGAACAGAGGAAAATAACTTTTTTTTTTTTGTTTTTTCCTTGGTGGATGTGCAGCACTATTTATCCAGGTAATAACATCTTAGCAGGCCTTTGATCTGCTTTTCTGAGGTTTTGTTTTTGAAAAATGCAGAATTGAGGTATAAAATAAATATCTGCCTTTGGGAGTGATCAGGCTGTAATTATGAAAGACCCTTGAGATGCAGGGCTCTGGCCTTGCATGCTTTGGGAAATGAATGCATAAAAAAAACCCAAACCAAATAAATGAGCAGGAAAAATGTTTTTGCTGTCATTTTTGTGAACAGCCCTGCTGTCAGCAAGCATGAAGTAATTAACTTGCCACTCTAGCCTGTGCTTCAGCATGCACAGATTGCAAAAGGATTCTGCCGCAGCTACTGCCATGTAAGAGAGAGCCGGGTTACTCGTTAAAAGGACTTTCTCAGATTGGGGAGGTTGAACACTTGGCACAGTCTAAAGGGTGTAAAACTCATTAGGTTCCATACGCAGATGACTTAAGCTCACTGAGCACGCATTCACTTGGTTTTGTAGCAACTAGGACCAGTCAAAGATGTGTGAATGTTTGCTGCTTTCCGAGTGGTCAACGCACTCACAAAGGTGCTATGATGACGATCACAGCAAACCTTTTTAGGAGTTAATTTAATGTCCAAAACTTAGCGGCATTGATGAACGCCATGAACAAAATCCAGACTGCTTATCCATTACAAGAGGAGTTTGGGGTATTTTCAAGGCTAATTTGGGCCTAGATTCATCATTTTGCGATAAATATAGCAAGAAATAGCACCCACGAAAAAAAAAAGGGGGCTTTTATTGCGTTTTGGGCTGCTGCTGGCTAGAGAAAGAGAGGGAGAACGGCTGTAGAAGCTCACATAAAAGTTAACTGTTTATATCACTATAAGAGGGGGCATTATTAACGCGGGGTGAGGTTTGTGGGGATGGGGTGGGCAGGGCCGGCGCGTCCATTAGGCGAACTTTGGCGGTCGCCTAGGGCACCGAGCCGTAGGGGGCGCCGAAGAGCAGCCATGTTGTGCCTCAAACGTGGCCTATCCTGCTCGCGGCAAAGAAAAATAGAGACCGTGTGCTTCTCCGGGCCACCGAAACAGGTAGGGTGTGCGACCGGGGGAGGGGGCGCGACTGGGGGGGGGGGGGGGGGAGGGGACAGCGCAAGGATCACCTAGGTATCACCCAATACCCTTGCACCAGCCCTGGGGGTGGGTTCTGGGGGGAAGTTTTACATGCACAGTCATACCTACGAACAGCACAGTTACCATCAGTGAAGGTTGCATGTGATTTGGAGTGATGACAGGTGAAAGAAGAGCAGATAGGTATCATGTTCTCTCTACCTAGCTTGATGCACACTGTGCCTAGCTCAAATCAAGCTAGGAAGAGAGAACATGGTACAAATCTTCTCTTCTTTCACCTGTCATCACTCCAAATCACATGAAATCTTCACTGATGGTAACTGTGCAGTTCATATGTAATTACCTATGACTGTGCATGCAAAATAGCCTCCCCAAAACCCACCCCACCCCACATACCTCACCCAGAGTTCTTATGCCCTTCGATTTGGTACTTTTGAATCGGCTATTTATGTCACTATCTATTGTATATAGTTTTGATCTTATATGTATATAGTGATTATGCTGTATCTATTTATTGACTACATGGACTCTGCCCAGTATAGTCAGCTCTATACCCTTTCCAAGTTTTAGCCTCCTTTCTATCAGTTACATGTAAGGGCCCTGCCCAAAAGTTAAGCTGTTTTACAATGTTATATGTAAGGGTTTCCGCCCATCTGTTACTGTTTAATTGTAAACCGATGCGATGTGTGAACGGTCATCGGTATAAAAGAGACTTTAAATAAATAAATAAATAAATAATGCCCCCTCTTACAGAGGTATAAAAAGTTCACAGATCAGTGGGCCTCCATAGAGGTGCTCTCTTTCTCTCTCTCTCATGTTTGATGAATGACCCCCTTCTTTTGCCACATGGAAGCTTTAGAAACTCATTGCTCACTCATCCAGGAGAACAATAGTTAAGCAGAATGTTTTCTCACTAATAATTTACAATATCTTAAGGTTGCTGGATGAGTCTTGCTGATTATATCATGGAGCGGGAACTGCAGAGCAAACCCACAGTAGACAAATTTGAAAACATTCTTATCCACATAAGATGTTCTCCCGTGGCATCCTAAGCCAGTCACACATTGTAGAAATGATTGAAAAAAGGCAGCTCTTTGAGGAATTGCAGAAATGCTTGCACTTTTCTGCTGCCGTGTTCTACCAGTAAGTTACTTTCCAGCCGATGCTGTAAAGTGTGCGGGGGAGCAGGCGCTCTGAGGCGAGCGCCCGCTCCCCCAACGCGTGGCCCAGGCCACTCTCCTGGGCGCGCGATTCACTATGCAAATGAGGGCCTGCACTAATGAGGCGCTAGGGACACTATTACTTATTGGCAGAAGCGGCGGCTGTTAGCGGGTTTGACAGCCGACGCTTAATTTTACCGGCGTCGGTTGTCGAACCCGCTGACAGCCAGGGGTTCGGAAAACGGACACCGGCAAAATGGAGCGTCCGTTTTCCAACCTGCGGGCAGATTTTTTTTTTTAATTTTTATTTTTGGGGCCTCCGACTTAATATCGCTATGATATTAAGTTGGAGGGTGTACAGAAAAACAGATTTTTTTTTTTCTGTATACTGTGCCGGTGCTGGCCGAAATTAACTCCTGCCTTTGGGCAGGTGTTAATTTCTGAGAGTAAAACGTGCGGCTTGGCCGCACGTTTTACTTTCTGGATGGCGCGGGACTAAAGGGCTCATCAGTATGCATTTGCATGTTGCGGGCGCTATTCGTTTCTGGGGGGGGGGGGGGATTTGGCCGCGCGTTTTCCACGTGCGGCCAAATGGGGGCTTAGCATATACTGCATCGTTAAAACTGAACTGAACGAACGATGCATTGGCTCAATCCCTCTTTCAGAAAAACTTCCATCAGCCTTTCGTTACCGGAAAGCCCTTCGGACATGAACGAGCAGTAAAACTCAACAACTCGGGTGAAAGCGGATCACAGGCTGCTCACAGGCCAAGCCATGCAACGGCCTGGGGCAAAGGGGGAAAACCTGCCTGGCTCTCGGCACCTTCCCCCCGTTCTGGTAAAGCGAAAGGAGCTGCATATTTATTATGTATTTAACCTCATTGTGGATTATAAAGTAAGCTGCGTAATGAAGGCGCCGGGCCGCAGGGACGGCTGCCGGAGACGCGGGCCCCCGGCCTCACTGCACGGAGCTGCGGTGGCGCGGGCTGTGTGGGAAGCGCTTTTTTTATTTCCTTGGGTTTTATTGTGAGGGGGGTGCGGGAGGGTTGGCAGTTTGCTCAGACCCTTTGCTTTCTTTTCCCAGGCCCACCCACCACTTCAGGAAAACAAAGCCAGGGCTAAAATTAGAAGCTTACCTCCTTAATTATACCGACATCTTCGGGGGGTCTGGGCTGGAAGGGTAGGGAAACCGTGCAAAGCGAAGCGGCAGAAAGGAGGCGGCCGGCCCGAGAGCAGGACGCGGGTTTGGCGGTCACTTCAGGGCCTGGGTTTAAAACTTGCATTTGAAATCGCCCCTCGTCCACGCACGACCTGTCTCGTGGGGGGAATGAGATGGGTCTTACCGTTCTTTTATCCCCAGTCTCCTGCCTGGGAACCTTCCAGTTCTGCTCGCCCTGAGGTTTCTCAAGAGCAGGTCCAGCCTCACCGCACACTTACTCTCGTCCCTCCCCCAACAAACAGGCCCCTGCAATCCTCGTGCACCCAGGGCCGATGCAAGGGGTCTGTGGTCCCTTAGACAGATCAATGTAGCACCGCCCATCCCACCCTGAGCTGAAAGTGCCCCTCTTACAGTGGCAGATATATAGAGTCCTGTTCTCCCTCCCACGGTTCTTTCTCTCTCCCTCCCTCCCTGACGGCGCCTGCCACCTGCACAGTTTACGGTCCTGCCCGCAGACCCAGTAGTTTGTCTAAATTTTCGGAGTCTCCGGGCTAAATCCGGAGAGTTCTTAAAGAGCTCTATTCCAGATCTGCCTGGTGTAGGTGACAGCTTAACAGCTCAGAAAGTGTAACTTCTCAGGGGATTCATCCAGACCAGACCTGTGAAATTCCAGGATGCAGGATCACAAATGGTCTGGCCTGGTCAGGGACCTGATTCAGTATTCTGAGGACTGCAGGTTGTGTGCTGGCTGGTGACCTTGGGCCAGGAGAAGGGGTACAAATATGTATCTCCTGGCATCCTGGACAGGCTGTTTGCAGCTTTGGGATGGGCGAGCTGTTCTCTACCTGTCAAGATGAGGTGTGCTGACATCTTTGGCACTGCAGTGGTTGGCAGGTGAAAACCACACCCATTCCTCATCAGCTCAGGGATCAGACAAGGCTGCTCACTGTCACCTCTTCTGTTCATGGTTGTGAAGCTTTTTTGGGGAGCACATCAGATGGCACCCAAGGAAGGCAGCAAGTGACATCTTCTGTACAGGCTGGGCCTTGGTGAGGGCACCAGCAGACCTATGCAAGGACTCTGGAGGAACTTTAGGGTCAAACGTAGATGGTGGGGGCTGGTCTGATGGTTCAGTGGCACTGCTGCATGCTACCTTGGGGGATGCCCGGTTCAGTTCCTGGATTGGGCCTTCCATACCCAGGTTGGCTGGGGATGCTGTAGAGAACGTTCACAGCCCCATTGCTGGTGGGATAGCACAACAGCTTTTTCAGAAATTCAGTGGTTCTCTACTCAGAATGCTTTAAAAATGAATAATTTAAACTCTATTCTCTTTTCTACAGGAAACCAGTGCAGATGTTTCACGTATGCTGTAATCCTGCCTACTCCCCATTTAAAAATCTTCCTAAGTGTCGCTTTTTTGTACTAATTGCAGTAAAGTACGCGGAAGAGCGGGCGATGCTCTCCCAGCACGCACACAGGACACTCTCCTGTGAGCGCGATACAGTATGCAAATTAGGTCCTTCGGTAGAAACAGGTAAAAAGAGGCGCTAGGGACACTAGCGCGTCCCTAGCGCCTCTTTAGGGACAGGAGTGGCGGCTGTCAGCGGGTTTGACAGCCGACGCTCAATTTTGCCGGCATCGGTTCTCGAGCCCGCTGACAGCCACAGGTTCGGAAATCGGACGCCGGCAAAATTGAGCGTCCGCTTCTCAAGCCGGGGGCCTACTTCAAATTTTTTTTTTTTACTTTTTTTACCCTTCAGGACCTCTGACTTAATATCGCCATGATATTAAGTCAGAGTGTGCACAGAAAAGCAGTTTTTACTGCTTTTCTGTGCACTTCCCCGGCGCCTGCAGAAATTAACGCCTACCTTTGGGTAGGTGCTAATTTCTTAAAGTAAAATGTGCGGCTTGGCTGCACATTTTACTTACTGAATCGCGCGAGAATACCTAATAGGGCCATCAACATGCAAATGCATTAGGTTCAGGGGGGGTTGGACGCGCGTTTTCGACCCCTTACCGAATAAGGGGTAACGCTAGGGCGTCGAAAATGCTCCGTCGGAGCGCACTGTACTGTATCGGTCCAAAATGTAGGTACTCCTAGATATAGAGAATTAGAATCGTCTGACTGAGAATGAACCAGTGCTTTTACCAAAGTATATAATTCTGGCAAAGTGAGCATTCACTTAAAGGTGCTACTACTCACAGTTTCAAAATGCTACTTTTTCATCTGTGTGTGGAGAAAAAGCTCTGGTTCTAAAATGTATTTATTTAACAGTTTTTTATACCGACCTTCATAGTAAATAACCATATCGGATCGGTTTACATTTAACAAGGGTATAACTGGAGTAACAATTCAAGTAAACAAAAGATAACAATAGGTAGAAATAGGTCAAAGTTACAATCAACAGGGAAAGAGAACTTGGAAGCTTGCAACAAGCTGGAAGGAAGATAAGGCAGGAAATAAATATAAAGTGTTACCATAGAGCGTACGGGTTAAAAGCTTAAAAGGTGCTTTAACCTGGAAGTGTCAGAGTCCATTGTTCGTGAGTATAAATGCCAGACCGGGTTAGAGTGAAGGACAACTAGTGATTGTCTGGTTACTCCTAACTTCCTTGCTTTAATGCAAGGCTTAGTACAAAAAAAAAATAATAATCACTCACTCTCACAGCTAAACTGTTATCCAACTTTCTTCCTAGCCATAAAATTGTAAGAAGACTTCTATTAAGAATCGGGCCATGTTTTCCTAACCAACTTTTAATAGAATTAAAAACTAAGGTAAACTTCTCCATAGGAAATACCCCTCACAATCACTCAGAATGTAAAATTGCATGTTGTCTGCAAACATTTTACATAATAAACCCAAGGAAGACCTAAGGTTGTCTAGAGGTTGCATAAAAATGTTAACTAAAACCAGGGCTAAGGATGATCCCGGCAACACACTTGTTAGAGTATGGGACCACGAATAGCTACATCCCTTCATTCAGAGATTTCCTGTACATGAATTTGTACAAAGGAAGATAGCCACTGCAACACAGGACTATCCGTTCCCATCAGCCTTAATCTCTCAGTCAACCTCTCGTGACAAATAGTGTCAAAGGCTGATGAGATATCAGTTTGAACTATTACTCCTGTTTTCTTGCTATCTAAATCTCAGTAAATGTCACCTAAAAATGTCAGCAGCAGGGTTTCAGTACCTTGCCCCCTATCTAAATCCCAACTGTTCTCTAACAACCGCAAAGCCATTTCTCTAACAGCTTTGATAAAGAGCTCAGGTTTGAATTGGAAGGATAATTTTATCTGTGGTGGGCTGGGTATTATCACAAGTGGTGTAATCATTGCTCTCTTCAACCTCTGTGGTACCACGCCTTCTGCCAGGGACAAATTAGTTATCAGAATAAGATGGTCTGCAAATACATCAAATAATTGCTTAATTAACAGAAAAGGACAGGGATCCAGACCATTATGAGTATTCTAACCTCGGTGAAAGGTTCATCAACTCCATGTGTACTAATTAACCAAAAAACCCACCTTATCTTAGGTTTAGGCAGTACTGTTACATCATCTACATCTGATCTTTTATTATCTAAAGTAAGTCTCAATCTTTCCAGCTTTTCTATAAAATATTTAGCAAGAACCTCACAGCATGGGTGTTCAATAGAAGTTCGTTTAGGGGGAGCCAACACAGACTTATCGATGGAGAAAAGGCTATAGTGGCTTATTAAACTACTAAAGTATGATGATACTGCTTTTTAGTTTCCCAAACCAAGGCTCTGTTTGACACTACTATTTCATATTGGATCTTATTTTCTTTAAAATAATGTCGTTCGTCATGTTCTCTTGGCCTTTCTCACAAAATGTACTTTGCTGTACACTTAATTCTGCATCAAATCAAGGAGGAGTCTTACATTACGTTCTTAGCATCTACTTCTTCAGGTGCTACCTTATTGTAAGCAATCGTAAGCGACCACCATTCAACAGCCTGGTCATTTACTTAAAGTGAAAAAAGCAAACGGGAAAAACAAAAGCTCAGGAGAAGAAACTCCCCACTCTCACACCCTCTTACCATGTTTTCGGTTTTCTTCACGCGACAGGAGCCATCCCCGTACAGAGACGTACGCCGGCTGACCCAGGCCAGTGTCGTTGTTCATTTCTTCCATACAAAATGGCGACCACCAGGACCAGAACCAGGCAGGTGCCGTTTTGTCCAGAAAAAATCAACAACGGTGCTGGCCTCAGTCTGTCGGCACCAGGAAGAAAAAGAAAAATGTGGTAAGAGAGGACATTTTGGTCTGTGGCTGTGAAATTTATTTATTTATTTATTTATTTTTTACAATAACCACCATAAAATTGTTCATTTTTCTTTTGTTTCAAAGACTAATTAATAGAAACATCGAAACAAAGAATCAATGGCAGAAAAAGCCCAGCTGGTCCATCGAGTCTGGCCTGCAATCTTGATTTGAATTCGAATCACAGACCTTTAGTCTGGGCCCTTTCATTGTCACTAGGGTTTAAATGAAACTGTTGACCCCCATGCCTCTTACCTTTAGCTCCTTAGGGGGTTCACAGAGTCTCACCCATTCCCTAACTGATGTCTTAACCTGTATTCTTCTTCGCAATTTCCCATTTTCTTCCTCCCTCTTGTTACTGCTCATCTCCCTGACTCATGGATTTATTTCCCCAAGGATCCACAAAGTCTGTCCCAAGCCCTTTTAAAGTCCTTTACAGTCCTCTTTCTCACCACCTCCTCCGGCAGGGCATCCACCACCCTCTCCATGAAGAAATATTTCCTGACATTCAATCTGAGCTTACCTCCCTGGAGTTTCATATCATGATCCCTCGCTCTCCTTATATATTTCAAGTAGAAGAGGTTTTTAGTTGTGAACTGTTTATACCTTTCATGCATCTGAAGGTCTGTATCATGTCCCCTCTGCAGCTCCTCTCTTCCAGGGTGTACATATTTAGGCCTTCAATCAATCCTCATAGGTCATATAACTGAGGCCTCCCACCATTTTGGTCACCTTTCTTTGAACCGCCTTCACTCTATCTCTGTCCCCCTTGAGGTTATGGACTCCAGAACTGAACACAGTACTCCAGGCGGGGCCTCACCAAGGATCTGTACAAGGGAATTATCACCTCTTTTTCTTACTAGATATTCCTCTTTCTATGCAGCCCAGCATTCTTCTGGCATTAGCAATCACCTTATCACACTTTTTTTGCCATCTTTAGATTGCTAGACACTATGACCCCTAAGGCCCTCTCTTGCTCTGCTCCCCAGATGCATGACTCTGCACTTCTTAGCATTGAAGCTCAGCTGCCATGTTATGGACCACTTCTCGAGCTTAAATCATGTCTCACTCTCTCCACCCCTTCTGAGGTGTCCACCCTGCTGCAGATCTTAGTATCATTCGTGAACAGACAGACTTTACCCTCTATCCTTTCCACTATATCGCCCACAAAGAGATATTGAACAGGACCGGTCCCAACACCAATCCTTGCGGCGCTCCGCTTAACACCTCTCTCTCTTCAGAGTAAGTTCCATTCACCGTCACACTCTGTCTTCTATCAGTCAGCCAGTTTGCAATCCACGTCACCATCTTGTCTCTCAGCCCTAAACTTCTCATTTTGTTTACAAGTCTTCTGTGTGGGACCATATCAAAGGCTTTGCTAAAGTCCAAGTAGACCATGTCCAGCTCTCTTCCCTGGTTCAATTCTTTAGTCACACAGTCAAAGAAATCTATCAGATTAATCAGACAGGACCTCCCCCTGGTGAATCCATGTTGCCTCGGATCAAGCAACCTCCTAGATTCTAGATAGTTTACTATCCTCTCCTTCAATAGTTTCTCCATTAATTTTCCCACCACCGAGGTGAGGCTAACCGGCCTGTAGTTTCCAGCCTCATCTCGGCGCCCACTCTTGTATAGTGATACTACTACCGCTCTTCTCCAGTCTCTCGGCACCTCACCTGTATCTAGTGATCTACTGAACAGGGCACTTAGCGGACTCGTCAGCACATCTCTGAGTTCGCTCAGCACCCTGGGGTGAATTTTGTCCGGCCCCCATGGCTTTGTCCACTTTTATTATTCCTAGCTCTTCTCATACCGTTTCCTCAGTAATTGGCTTTTCGTCTATTACACTTGCATCCACATTCAGATGAACCAGCGGTTGTCCATCTCCTGCATTTTCTTCACTGAACTGAAGTATTTGTTTAATATTTGTGCCATTTCAACGTCCCCCTCTACATACCGATCAGTGTCATCCCTTATTCTCAGTATGTCTCTTTGGATTTTCCTCTCTTCTCTGATGTATCTGAAAAATGATTTGTTTCCCTTTTTAACCTCTTTGGCAATCTTTTCCTCCATCAGACATTTTGCTTTCCTGATTTCTTTTTTTGGTTCCCTCACTTTCTTCAGGTATTCTACCTTGTGTTCTTCTATTTGGGATCTTTTGTATTTCTCAAAGGCCATTTTTTTTGTTTTTATGTCAGCCAATTCCTTTGTTAACTTGAGAGCAGAATTAACTGCTCTTAAGTTAAGAAATTAACAAAATTTACCTTTTCATGTCAAACAAATGCCCTTTTCTATTTTTTCTATTTATTTATAAACAGGCCGATTCAGTAAAGTTCCCGGGAGAGTGGACAAACGCCTGCTCTCCTGGCACGCGCGATGCAGTATTCAAATTAGATGGCGCGGTAGAAACGGGGAAAAGGAGCGGCGGCTGTCAGCGGGTTTGACAGCCGACGCTCAATTTTGCCGGCGTCAGTTCTCGAGCCTGCTGACAGCTATGGGCTCAGAAACCGGATGCCAGCAAAATTGAGCGTCCGGTTTTCAGCCCGACAGCCGCGGGCCGAATTCAATTTTTTTTTTTTTACTTTTTTTACTCTTTGGGACCTCCGACTTAATATCGCTATGATATTAAGTCGGAGGGTGCACAGAAAAGCAGTTTTTACTGCTTTTCTGTGCACTTTCCTGGCGCCGGAAAGTAAAATGTGCGGCTTGGCTGCACATTTTGCTTTCTGTATCCTGCGCGCATACCTAATAGGGCCATCAACATGCATTTGCATGTTGAGAGCGCTATTAAGTGCCGCGGGTTGGACGTGCGTTTTCCTCCCCTTACTGAATAAGGGGTAAGGGAAAAACGCGCGTCCAATAGCAGGCTAACAGTGCGCTCCGTCAGAGCGCACTGTACTGTATCGGCCTGTTAGTTACTTATTTTAAATGTATACCTGCTCCACCAAAGATTCTAAGCGATTTTTAATATACTGGAATGTACATTGTACATAGATGTGCACAAAAGATAAACCAGCTAGTTAAAACAATCCACATATCCATAATAAAACCATAAACAAGTATTAGATCTTTTAAACCATCAAATACTACAGCATATCAGCCACAACATATAATGGAGAAAACTCATAGAAACATAGAAATGAAACATAGAAATGATGGCAGAAGAAGACCAAACGGCCCATCCAGTCTGCCCAGCAAGCTTTCACACTTTTTTTTTCCTCTCATACTTATCTGTTACTCTTGGCTCTTAGTAACCTTTTTTATTCTATTTCCATTCCACCCCCGCCATTAATGTAGAGAGCAGTGTTGGAACTGCATCTAAGTGAAATAGCTTAATTAGTTAGGGGTATTAACCACCGCAATAAGCAAGCTACACCCATGCTTATCTGTTTATCCAGACTATGTAATTCAGTCCTTGTTGGTTGTTGCCTGAATATAGATCCGTGTTTCTTCATTCCCCCCTGCCGTTGAAGCAGAGAGCCATGCTGGCTATGCATTGAAAGTGAATTATCGGTCTTGCTCCCCTGCCGATGAAGCAGAGAGCTATGCTGGCTTTGCATTGAAAGTGAAGTATCGGTCTTGCTCCCCTGTTGTTGAAGAAGAGAGCTATGCTGGATATGCGTGAAGTGTCAGACTTTCTCCCCTGCCGTTGAAGCAGAGAGCTATGCTTTAGCTTTATACGCATTGAAAGTGAAGTATCAGGCTTATTTGGTTTGGGGTAGTAACCGCCGTAACAAGCAAGCTACTCCCTGCTTTTTTTGTGAATGCAAATCCTTGTTTCCACATTTACTCATTGCCGCTGAAGCTTAGAGCAATGTTGGAGTCGCATTAACCGTGTGTATGTTTATTGAATAAGAGTATTATCACCAGGTAGTAGCCGTCGTTCCCGTGAGCCACCCTCTCTTCATTCACATCCTCTAGACTTTATGGATCCACAGTGTTTATCCCACGCCCCTTTGAAGTCCTTTACAGTTTTGGTCTTCACCACTTCCTCCGGAAGGGCATTCCAGGCATCCACAACCCTCTCCGTGAAGAAATACTTCCTGACATTGGTTCTGAGTCTTCCTCCCTGTTGTTCATGTACAACAAACATGAAATATGACCATCCCTCAGCATCCTAACTGACTTAATAAAGATAGATGGAATCAAACTCGATGTCAGCTGGGAACCAATGATGTTGCTAGAAATGGTATCCTTGCAGAACAGAAAGATTTCCAAAATCTAGGGAAGAAGATTGCCTTTTCAGAAGTATTACCTGCTCATAGAAAAGAAAAGGAAAGGCTAAGCCAAATAGATTGTCAAAGTCTTGTCTCAAAACATGGTGCAAAACAAGTGGTTTTGGTTACATTGGTAGTTGGGCCCTTGTATGGAGCAGTTAAAGGTTATACTGTAAGGATGGTCTACATTTGTCCATAGTTTTGAATTTCAAAAATACAGACTGTTGAAATGGGGATGTTCCTGGAGGAAGAACTAGAAGTCTGGGAGATAATGGGCGAGGTAGAACAACAATGCGCCAGATTAAAAGGAGCTATTACAAAGGCAACAAATCTATATTAGAAAAAGTAAACAAAAGTAAGAGAAAAAACAAACTGATTTGGTTCTCAAAGGAGGTGGCTGAAAAAAAATACAGGCAAAAAGAATAGTATTCAGGAAGTATAAAGGATCCCAAAAAGAGGAACCCAGGGAAGAAGACCCGGTGAAACTAAGAGAGACAAAGAAAAAAATCAGGAAAGCAAAATGTCAAGCGGAAGAAAGGATTGCCAAAGAAGTAAAGCGAGGTGACAAAACATTTTTCAGATATATCAGAAAAAAAAGGAAGGCCAGAAGTGGTATAATGAAATGAAAAGGTGACGAGGAGCAATGTGTGTAGAGAGACAAAGAAATGACAGAAATATTAAACAAATATTTCAGTTCGGTGTTCACTAAAGAAGACCCTGGAGAAGGATAATTGCTAGTTGACAAGATGGTTGATGAGAGTGGAGCAGACAAAACTCTGTTTACGGAAGAGAATGCATGGGAAGAGGTAGGAAAACTGAAAGCAGTCAAGGCCATGGGGCTGGATGAGGTTCATCCCATGATACTGAGGGAACTCAGAGATGTGCTGGCGGGTCCGCTGAAGGACCTGTTCAATAGATCCCTAGAAACGGGAGTGGTGCCGCAAGATTGAAGAAGAGCGGTGGTAGTCCCGCTTCACAAGAGTGGGAGCAGAGAGGAGGATGGAAACTACAGGCCAGCTAGCCTCACCGCGGTGGTGGGAAAAGTAATGGAGACTCTGGTGAGGGAAAGGATAATGAACTATCTACAATTCAGTGGGTTGCTGGACCCAAGGCAGCATGAATTCACCAGGGGAAGGTCCTGTCAGACAAATCTGATTGGTTTTTTTTGATTGGGTGACTAGAGAATTGGATCAAGGAAAAGTGTTTGATGTGATCTACTTGGATTTCAGCAAAGCTTTTAATATGGTCTTGCATAGGAGATTTGTGAATAAAATGAGAAGCTTGGGAGTGAGCTCCAAGTGGTGGCATGGATTATAAATTGGTTGGCTGATAGGAGACAGTGTGTATTGGTAAATGGAACCTATTCTGAAGAGAAAACCATATTAAGTGGAGTGCCACAGGGATTGGTATTGGTACCGGTTCTGTTCAATATCTTTGTCAGCAACATTGCAGAAGGGATAGAAGGTAACGTTTATCTGTTTGCAAGTGATACTAAGATCTGCAATAGAGTGGACACGTCAGAAGGAGTAGAGAGAATGAAAAACGATTTGAAAGCTTGAAGAGTAGTCAAAGATTTGGCAGGTGGGATTCAATGCCAAGAAGTGCAGAGTCAGGCATCTGGGATGTGGTAATCCAAAAGAGCTGTCTGTGATAGGGGGTGAAAGACTAATTTGTGCAGATCAAGAGAGGGATTTTGGGGTGATAGTGCCTGGTGATCTGAAGATGCAAAGTAGTGTGACAAGGCGACAGCTAAAGCCAGAAGGATGCTGGGCTGGATAGAGAGAGGAATAACCAGTAAGAAAAAGGAGGTGATAATACTCTTGTCCTCTGTTCAGTTCTGGAGCCAGTATTTCAAAAAGGATAGAGATAGGATGGAGGTGGTCCAGAGAAGGGTGACCAAAATGATATGGGTCAGTATCAGAAGACTTATGAAGATAGGTTGAAGGATCTAAATATGTACACCCTGGAAGAGAGGAGGGGCAGGTGAGAGAGGATACAGACCTTCTGATACCTGAAAGGGTTTAATGATGTATGAACTTTGAACCTTTTCTGTTGGAAAGGAAACAGTAGAACTAGAGGTCATGAAATGAAACTCCAGAGGAGAAAACTCAGAACTGACGTCAGGAAATATTTCTTCACAGTCAGGGTGATGACTGCCTGGAATGCCCTTCCGGAGGAGGTGGTGAAAACAGAAACAGTCAGAGAATTCAAAGGAGCATGGGATAAACACTGTGGATCTCTAAAGGCTAAAGGATGGAAATAAAGAAAAGGGTATATGGAGGTACCTTGCTGGTGTGGCGGTTACTACCCTTAACCAATAAGCCTAGATGCTTTTCATGCAGCTCTTTGCTTCAACAGCAGGGGGAAAAGGGGAATTGGATTCAGACGATAACTGACACGGTCCCAGACGTTTATGGTCTGGGGCACTGATATGTAGACATTAGGGAAAAAGCACAGAACTGCTTCTATGGTCAAGTCCATAAGCAACGCACATCAAGCAGCATCGTCTGAATTTTCAAGAAGGCTCCTCACCAAGTAAAAATGTTGCTAGCAATACATTTTTTTCTTGCTTATCATAAGGCTTGGGGATAACTGCACAGAACAACAGTTTCAATCCTTGAGAGAAACATGGGGGTAACCTGCACGGAGCGGCAGATGCTACCATTAGAAGCTTGTTGGGTAGACTGGATGGACCATTTGGTCCTTTTCTGCTGTCATTACTATGTTACTATGATCTTCTAATTTACCTACCATAGTTTTTATTGAAGTAAGGCAATAAAGCCGGAGTAAATTGCACACACCACACACACACACACACACTCATTCCATCACACTCACTCCCTCTCCTGCCCACCCCCACTGATGATGGCCATTCCCCCTGCTTTTGGGATTGCTCAGTGCTGGGGTTGAGCATTGCTCAGCTCGGTTTTTTCTTTTTCTAGGATGGAGATGGGTTGCTGTTATAGTTGGGAGCTGCCTGCCACTTTGGGGTTTCAGATACTTGGGTCAGTTGGGGGAGTTTGGAGGTCCCAGTGAGCCCCCAGTGAGCCCCCCAGCATAGTACAAGGGATTGCAGGAAAAATCCTATTTTTGTGCCCTCCTGGTCAAAAGGGGTTTGAAGTGAGGGAGGAGAAGTTTTGGGACGTTTTCCCAGCCTCCTTCAGGATGGGAGTTGTTTTGGGGACTGCTTGCCTTCCTAAAAGTCGAGGACGAGGCCAGTTCCGAGGAAGAATTTTGAGGAGCTGTTTTCTCTCTTTCAGGACTGGGAGAAGGACCCAGGTTCAGCTGAAGGATGGATAAGGAGGCGGTGATTTGGGGAGTGATTATTTAACTTTTTCACGAGGATGAGTTTTGCAGTCCTCGCATGGAAACTTTTTTCTTTAAATTTCTGCAAACCCCTTTTTTTTTATTTTTTGAACTCTACTCCCTGGTCTGTGCCTGGTTTTGTTTTGTTTTTTTTACTTCATCAGGAAAGAGACTGACTGAAGAGAGAGAGAGAGGGAGAGACTGAGTGAGGTTTACATCACCAGCACCGAGGGCCCCGGAGGCTATGTCCTCCTCCCACCGGACAGGACCCCGGCCTCTCAGCGGCTCCCCACCGGGGTGAAGGGGAAAAGCGAGAAAGAGAGATGTCCCTGAGATGGAGTGTGGCCCTGAAACCAAGAGCAGGTTACAGACACGGAGCTAGGATTCCCTCTCTGGGTTCCCTCTCCCAGTGCACAAGGGTTTTGTAACTGCTGCACCCCGCTTTGGGGGAAAAGGCAGCTAGTTAACAAATCCTAATACAGGAAATAAAAAACCAAGCAGTGAACAGCCTGACCTTAATGCCACAGGAGGGCACTGATGTATTAGCGTTAGCTGGAGAGGGGAAGGGATCCATGGACACCTCGGAAGGGAGGGAGGGACAGTGAAGGAATACAGATGGTGCTTCCGCAGAAAACACACTTCCCCTGTGAAATAGTCCTCCCTACCAGCTGTGCGGAGATTAAATTATTAGAGCAAATCGTGGCACCTGCTGACGTGCAGGAGTCCAAAGATGCTGCCTTTAGCCAGGGCTCTGTAATGGTGCAGTGTGCAGAGGAGAGAGCTCATATCACTGGCAGGGCCCCTGCAGCCTGCCTTCGGTGTCTGAGCATTCAGTTTTCGGATCGGCCATTGTTCATTTGACGTACCGATTCCTTCTCTCTCGTTAGAAATCTCCCTACGTCTGGGATGGATGCCACATTAGGTTTGGAAGCTGACGGTTTCTTCCAGAGGGTTTTTTTCGCTCCTCATATATCCCTAAACACACTGTCGTCCGACATCAGTCATGTACAGCCTTCCACTACCTTCACATTTTTCTCCCAGTCTTCCCTACATGTGACAAGTACTGCAGTGACTCCTTGTGGACAAAAGCAGGATGCAGCTTACTGAGGGCTAGCACCAGTGCTAGTTTCCCCCCTTTTTTTTTTAATCAGCAATTAGGTGCCTTTGTTGGGGGCAGTGTTTTGTTCAATTCTGAGGCATAACAGCACATGAGAAATCCAAATACATTACATTTACCGGTTCACCTTTATCCACATGTTTATTAACCCCTTCAAAAAAATGAAGCAGATTTGTTAGGCAAGACTTCCCTTGGGTAAACCCATGCTGGCTGTGTCCCATTAAACCATGTCTTTCTATATGCTCTGTGATTTTGATCTTTAGAATAGTTTCCACTATTTGTCCCGCCACTGAAGTCAGGCTCACTGGTCTATAGTTTCCCAGATCACCCCTGGAGCCCTTTGTAAATATTGTGGTTACATTGGCCACCCTCCAGTCTTCAGGTACAATGGATGATTTTAATGATAAGTTACAAATTTTAACTATTAAATCTGAAATTTCATTTTTGAATTCCTTCAGAAACCTAGGATGCATCAGTGGCGAAGCCAGAATTGATTTTTTGGGTGGGCACAAGGTTAACATGGGTGGGCTGTAGGCATGCAGGTCTGAGACCTACTAGTTGTTTTCTTATTGATAAATAATGCCATATACTGCACCCTAGAATGGCTTTGTAAGTGATTTGCAACAGCCATTATGCATCATGCATGAAACTTTAAAACATTTTACCTCAATTATTTCAAGCACTTACCAGCATTAAAAATTCCTTATTAATCAGAATTTATTTTATATTTTTTGCAGTTTATAAATGCACAAGTATAGAAATCATGTAATAAAACAAAAATTAATGTATTCTTTCATGAACCATCTTTGCAGAAAACCAGAAATCTTCATAAATACAATAAAATAGAATTAATCATCAGAACAGGTGCAGCGCAGAGCTAGGGCAATTCACATTACAACTAGCATGAAAAAAAATTTCAAATTCTGGTGTCACCTCAGCAAAAAATAACCCTCCACTGCTATTTTGTGAAGTAACACAAACTCTTGCAAAGAAAGAGGCATCTAGAACCTTGCCATACAGTCACAGCATTGACTCTCAGGATTCAAATAACAGCAACCTTATGAAAAAGCAGCAATGCAAATACTACACCAGGCCCTAGAACATTAATACATCACCTACGGGAATAACAGAACAAGCTGGACTACTACTACAGAGAAACTACACGCTAGCAGAAATACTGTATTTCAATCACACACACAGGCAAAACAGAGACCGATTTTTACCTAATATAGAAATAAGAGACCACAAACTAGAAACAGAAACATGCAGATAAAACCAAAATAGAAAGCCTGAGAAACTAAAGTTTCTGAACAGTGGAATACTGAAGAAAGAGCAAAATTCAAAAATATAAGAATGCACATTCCCAAAGATGGCATATCTAATATCTCAAAATCTTTTTTTTTTTTACCTTTGTTGTCTGATCTTTGTATTTTTCTAATCAGTTGGTGCTGGTCTCTTTTTCTTATTTTTTCCCTTGTTGCTCATTTCCTAATTCCTTTTCAGTGTCTTTCTTCTACTACTGTCTTCTTCCCTTACACACACACACACACACACACACATACACGCTTTCTCTCACAGACTCCCTCACACACTCAAGCTCTTACTTTCATTTGTTCTCCCCCCCACACACACACACACAAGCTCACATTCCCTGCAGACACACATACAAGCTCTCACTTTCTCACCCCTCCCCAGGCTTACATTCTTATGCACACACAAACGCATATCCAGCACCCATTCTCACCTACACACTCAAACCCAGACTCCCATTCTCACCCACAAACCGATGCTCCTATTCTCACCCACACATACACATATTCAAGTTCCCATTCACACCCATACATACACATATTCAAGTTCCCATTCTCACCCACACATACACATATTCAAGCTCCCATTCTCACCCACTCACAAACCCAGACTCCCATTCTCACCCACACATACACACATTTAAGTTCCTATTCTCACCTACATATACACACATTCAAACACCCATTCTTACCCACATATTCTCACTTCCATTCTCACCCACACACACAAACCCAGACTACCATTCTCACCCACACATACACACATTTAAGGTTCCATTCTCACCCACATATACACACATTCAAGCTCCCATTCTCACCCACACACAACCCAGGCTCCCATTCTCACCTCCATATTCAAGCTTCCATTCTCACCCACACACAAACCCAGGCTTCTATTCTCACCCACACATACATACATACACACATTCAAGTTCCCATTCTCACCCACACACAACCCAGGCTCCCATTCTCACCTCCATATTCAAGCTTCCATTCTCACCCACACACAAACCCAGGCTTCTATTCTCACCCACACATACATACATATATTCAAGCTCCCATTCTCACACACACACACACACACCCAGGCTCCCATTCTCACCCACACATACACATATTCAAGCACCCATTCTCACCCATTCTCACCCACTCACAAACACAGAGTCCCATTCTCACCTATATATTCAAGCTTCCATTCTCACCCACACACAAACCCAGGCTTCTATTCTCACCCACACATACATACATATATTCAAGCTCCCATTCTCACACACACACACACACACACCCAGGCTCCCATTCTCACCCACACATACACATATTCAAGCACCCATTCTCACCCATTCTCACCCACTCACAAACACAGAGTCCCATTCTCACCTATATATTCAAGCTTCCATTCTCACCCACACACAAACCCAGGCTTCTATTCTCACCCACACATACATACATTCAAGCTCCCATTCTCACACACACACACACCCCCAGGCTCCCATTCTCACCCACACATACACATTCAAGCCCGCACACAGCTTCCGCTTCCTCCCCCTCCCAAGCAGGAAGATCAGTTGGCCTCTCCTGCTGCCACCGGCCTCCTGCTATCTTTGGGCCGTACAGCCCACCGATCTTCCTGCTTGGGGGGGGGAGGGGGAGGAAGCGGAAGCTGTGTGTGGTGCTTCTGCTCCCTCCCCCCCCCAAAATAGGAAGATCAGTGGGATGTACGGCCACAGGATCACTTCCCCATGTGTGCCATGCAAATGCACGGAATGGTGCGCCGGCCCTGGGTCCTCCTCTTCGCCGCGCGGAGATGGGATCCCGTGACAGCCTTGCAGGTCCAGTGCTCCACTTCCGATTCCAGTTGGGTGGGCCTGGGTCCAAGTTGGGTGGGCAGCTGCCCACCCAGGCCCACCCATGGCTACGCCACTGGGATGCATACCCATCCGGTCTAGGTGATTTGCTACTGTTTAGTTTGTCAATCTGGCCTACTACATCTTCCAGGTTCATAGTGATTTGGTTCAGTTCATCTGACTCATCTCCCCTGAAAACCATCTCCGGAACTGGTATATCCCCAACATCCTCATTAGTAAACACAGAAGCAAAGAATTAATTTAGTCTTTCTGCAATGGCCTTATCTTTCCTAAGAACCCCTTTAACCCCTCGGTCATCTAATGGTCCAACTGACTCCCTCACAGATTTCTTGCTTCGGATATATTTTAAAAAGTTTTTATTATGAGTTTTTGCCTCTACGGCCACCTTCATTTCAAATTCGGCTAGATTGCTGAAAGACTTTCTAAACTTAGTGGGCTATAATTTAGTTCGCTAGAGTTTTATGCCTGCTAATCATGCTCTGAGACCAGTGTCCTCTCTAAGGTGAGCAGGACACCACTGATACTTTACAGCCTGCCAGGGGCACTCCAGTTGTCCAGCAGTATTAACCGCAAAGAGCTCCATATTTGGTGGGAGCTGCTGTACCGGCAAAGTTTAAACCATGAGACTGCTGAAGTGCACCTGGCAGGGGGAAATGTATTGGTGGTTTCCCACATACCTTAGAGGGAAAGTTGACTCAGGTATAGCTAAATGTCTTCCCCACCCTAATAATGCCTATATTTAAAGTGATTATACACAATCCCCTAACAACAATAGACAGCTATCATTTAACTGATCCATGGGGAAAATTGTTAGCCAGCCAGATCTAGTTGCCTAACTCTGCAGTTGGTGGTGGATTTCCCCCAAACCCAACTACCCGTAGACTTTTGGACAGCTGGTGACCCACCTCCAGCCTCTCGGCCAGAGGGGATGAGGCGGGGGCCTTCTAAGCAGTGGCACACTCAGCCTATTGGGAAGTCTGCCCCGTCTGTAGATAGACAACAGAATCCACTTGAAAATGTTTAAAAATATTAGAGAGGCATTTTTGAACTTGTAAACTGTGCATCTCTGAGCTGGGTCACACAGCAATAACATGCACAAGCAGACCTGCTGCAGGTCTTATTTTTAGACACAGACTTTTACCTCAGGGATGTTCAGTGGGACAAACATCTCGCTGAATATCCAAAACGCGCGTCCAACCCCCCGAACCTAATAGCACCCGCAACATGCAAATGCATGTTGATGGGCCTATTAGGTATTCCCGCGCTATTCAGAAAGGAAAATGTGCAGCCAAGCCGCACATTTTACTTTAAGAAATTAGCGCCTACCCAAAGGTAGGAGCTAATTTCTCCGGGCACCGGGAAAGTGCACAGAAAAGCAGTAAAAACTGCTTTTCTGTGCACCCTCCGTCTTAATATCATGGCGATATTAAGTCAAAGGTCCCAAAAGTTTAAAAAAAAGTGAAAAAAAAAATTTGAAATAGGCCCGCGGGTCGAAAACCGGACGCTCAATTTTGCCGGCGTCCGGTTTCCGAACCCGTGGCTGTCAGCGGGTTTGAGAACCGACGCCGGCAAAATTGAGCATCAGCTGTCAAACTCGCTGACAGCCGCCGCTCCTGTCAAAAAAGAGGCGCTAGGGACGCGGTAGTGTCCCTAGCACCTCTTTTTACTGCCGTCCCTAATTAAAATAAATTAAAATACTGAATCGCGCGCACAGGAGAGTGGCCTGTGAGCGCGTCTCCCGCATTTTTACTGTATCGGCCCGATTGTGACTGTCGTGGATTGGGACAGGAACGGCATAAGAGGCCCTTGTGTTTTTCACTTCCTTTTGCGTACCTAGTGGATTCAATCATTGGTCCATCTCACTTCAGGTGCTTGTGACAGTGCCTCCTTTTCATTTAAAGCTATATACACATTTTCTTTCTGGCACTGATATACATTTTTTATCTTACACACACAAAAACTTCATAGCAGTGTGATATATACGCTGTGCTTAAGAACAGTCAATGCAGTCTAGGTCCTCTGGCAGATGTTTAAAGCATCCTCGGCTATGCATCGGAATTGTCAACACTCATCCGACCTGACACTGCAGTGTTTGGAAGAGGCAGTTCTTCCTCAGGGCTCCAGTACGCTGATGTTAAACCAGCAAGGTTCCCGGTGAAGCATTACCACACCAAGCACAGCTGAAGGTAACTTCAGAAGGTTTTAAAAACGGTACAAACTATGCCTTCCATTCGTGAGTAATCACAATCTAAGACGGTCATTTCATTAACAGATTTTGTTGGGTTTTGGAGTTTTGAAAAAAACTGCACACTTCTGGTATTTCGTGACATCCTTCCCACCCTAACTCAGCTTCTGCCCCCTGGGGATTTTGGAGATGGGAGAATGGCGCACTCTCTCGGGGCTGGCGCAAGGGTATTAGGCGCCCTAGGCAAACCTTACAACCTTCTGTCACCCCCTGCCCCCAAAACACAATAAAAAGGGCATATTAACCACCTTCCCAACCGAAAAGGGGAATTTTACATGAAAAATGGTATTCAAAGTACTGTATTCTGATATAAAACGATTGCTAAAAGCATGTATATTATATTTACATCCTCTGCTGTGATGCCCAGCAGAAAACCCTGCACAAAAACACTTGGAACCCATATGGTATTAGACCTATTGTACAGCACGTTGGGTTTAGGCTTGGCCCTCAAAACGCCATGAGTAAATAGCATTACAATATAGGAACTGCCCCCCCCCCCCCCCCCCGCCAATACAAAAACAGCATTAACTGCCTAGGAAAAGAGAGCACTGCAAATATTACACCAGGTCCTGAAACACCAATACACCTCCTATTAGGAAAGCCAAACACGCCAAGCTGCGATAGGTTCCTGTACAGAAACTGCACACTAGCAGAATACCTCGCCTCACTCACACGAGGAACACGGATAGACCATCACCTAACACAGAATAATGGAACCATAAAATATAAATAGAAACGAGCAGACAAAAACTGAACTGCAAACCACTGCAATCCAGACTCTATGCAGTTCAATAATGCAAACAGAAACATTACCGTTCCTCATAAAGCAAAATCAAGAAATGAAAATCATCAATCATAATAGTAAACCAGCTGACAAATAGAACACCATCTAATAATTAAGAATAAGGATATACAAAACTTTAAAGAGTTGCCAAAAATCAATTAAACATTTCAAGACAGCGGACACATCAAATAAGAGCCAATAATTAAAACTAATAAGGATAAAACATTTCCAAGTCTGCATATCTGGGAACTTTTGATTTCTAGATGCCCTAAGGGGGTTATTTAGTAAGCCTATCGCACGCGAAAAAGGGACTTTTCGCGTGCGATAGGTTGCCGGGGGCTGAGTCGGGGCCGGAAGGGGAGGAGGCGGATGCAGCAGTAACTTCTCTGGCGGCAATAAGGTAAGACCCGTTGTCGCCGCTGCCAGTAGCGCGCCCAATAGCGCCACCTTTCACGGTGGCGCTATTGGGTGCGAAAGCCGGCAGCGATAACACCGCGGTGGTGCGATCGCTGCCGGCTTTCGCAGGCCCCCCCCTGTTGCCGCGGGATTCACCAAGCTGTGTGACACAGGAAAATCCAGGCCTAAGATTGCTGTGGATTAGTTTGGGTGGGGGGGAGGCGAGGAAGGAGGAAACTCAATGACTTTCTCTTTTCACGCTTGCACCATTTTGACGGCGGTGGGTGCAAAATGAATTGGATTTAGATGACAACCAAAACGGGCCCTGATGTTCATAGTCTTGGGGTACTGATACGCAGACATAAGAGAAAAAGTGCAGGACTGCTTCTACGGCCACGTGCAAAAGCAACACACATCAAGCAGCACTGAGCTTTCAAGAAGGCTCCTCACCCAGTAAAAAAATGTTGCTAGCCGTAATTTTTATGGGTTATCATAAGGCATGGGGGCAAGCTGCACGGAGCGGCAGTTACTACCTTGAGAAACCTGCTGGGCAGACTGGGTGGACCATTTGGTCCTTTTTTGCCGTCATTACTATGTTACTTCGCATGATACACATAAGCATCATTTTCTCATCTCTTCTTCTCACACCCCTCCCCCTCCCCCTTTCCATCCTTCTCCCTTACCATTCAGTCACTCACCTCTTCCTTCCCTCACTCATTCACTCACACTTTTTCCTCTCTCACATCCCCTTCCTTCCCCTCTGTCAGCAAGCTCCCTTCCATCCCACTCACCCCCTTGTCCTTACTCTCACCACTCTCCCCTCTGTCACTCATCCGTCTTCCCTCCCATTCATACACATCTTCCCTCCCTCTCACCTTCCCACTCTCAGCCCTCCCCTTTCCTTCCCTCTCTTTGCCTCACTCATACCCCTTTCCCTCTCGGTCATACCTGCCATCTGATTAACCCTATCCCCGCCAGGTCATCCTTTACGGCTGTGCAGAAAGCCCACCGGCAGGTCACCATTGGCCCCCTTCGCTGGTCTTCTTCGGCAACTGTTCATTGAGTGCCACGGTGTTGGGGCGTGGGAGCCCCGCTAGTATATCTTTAACCGACGCCGTGGCACTGGTCTTCCTGCTGGTGGGATAGGATCCTTTCACTCCCACCTGCACGCCCAAAAAGCTGTGAGGTATCCAGCCCCAAGTGTTGCCAGCTGAAGCCCCTGGTTATATGCCTGTGCCTTCACTTTACTTGAGTAAGAATAATAACATTAGCATTGGACTTTCTCTGATTGCATCTTAGGATGATTTTTTTTCCTGCAGCCGGAGGACAGAAATGTTCTGCCTGACCTTCCCGTCTCAGGTCTCTGCTGTATTTCATTTTTAAAGTGTATTGAAGTCCTCTTGGGATCCTCTGCATAATTTCAAATTATTTTTGTTAGATTTTTCAAGGACTTGAGGCTGTAAGACTGCTGTAGTATCCACTTAAGGCCAGATAATTGTACTTGAAGGCTCAACAATCTCGTCTTATGGCAAGAATGTTATAATCAGACAGGGTGGAGGACTCTGCTCTGGAAAATTTAATTTTGTCACTATTGTGCCTGGGTTTTTTTATTTGATGTTTTTTTTTTCTTTTCAAGCTAATTTGCTTCTCTCGCTTACCAATGTACTAAATGTTCTGGATGCAGCTCTTATGGACCTCCTTATTATTCCTGGGAGCTATTTTAGTTTAATACTAGGATTACTTCGTCCTTTTAGCCAGGAGAAGACCCCTGCTGCCCTTGGGTGGGGAGGGACTCGCTGGTCCTCATCACAGCTGTGCCTGGACATGGACATAGGCCACCTCAAAGCGGTACTCTCTTCCGGGGCGAGGGAGGAGTGTGTGATCAATGTAGGGGAAACCAAAGCCCTTTCGGTTAGCCCCTGGCTCCTATCAGAGATCAACTTCCTGAAGTCCATAAACTGGTTCCAGCCCCAATAACCCTTTACCCCTAGTGCACTAATGGAGAAATTACTTACCTGATAATTTCGTTTTCCTTAGTGTAGACAGATGGACTCAGGACCAATGGGTATTGTGCTCTCCTGATAGCAGATGGGAGACGGAGTCAGATTTCAAAGCTGATGTCACCCTACATATACCCATGCAGTAAGCTCAGCTCTTCAGTATTCTCCTCGAAAAGCCATTGTGGATATATGTTTGCTTAAGTAACTTGATTAAACTTGATTCAACTTGGAATGGTTTGCACTGATTTTCACACTGGAGACCGTCAGTGCACTCAACCAATTAATGCCGACAACTGACAGGCTGTAGGTGTCTTGAACTAGGGGTAGGCCATGGCTTACCCATATTTGCTTAGTCTCGAGGTTTGCTACCCGAAGTTCTCGTTTTCTGGGGCAGCCTTGGGCCGGATGCTGAGTCCATCTGTCTACACTAAGGAAAACGAAATTATTAGGTAAGTAATTTCTCCATTTCCTAGCATGTAGCCAGATGGACTCAGGACCAATGGGATGTACAAAAGCTACTCCCGGACAGGGTGGGAGGCTGCCTGTGGCCCACTTAGTGCTGCCCTTGCGAAGGCTACGTCCTCCTGGGCCTGAAGATCCAGGCGGTAGAACCTGGGAAAGGTATGTATGAAGGACCACATCGCCACTTGACTGATCTCGGCGGGCGAGAGCAGCTTGGTTTCTGCCCAGGAGACTGCCTGGGCCCTCATAGAATGAGCCTTATAACCTGTAGAGGTAAGGGCTTTCCTGCCTCTTATGTAGGCCGCCTTGATTACTTCTTTTATCCAGCGGGCTATGATCGCTCGCGATGCCGCTTCCCCTTGTTTCTTCCCGCTGCAAAGAGTGCACAGGTCCCGATCTTTTCAGGTATCTGACTAGGAGTCTGCCGACATTTCAATGGCGAAGGAGGTGTGAGTCTTCAGAGTCCTTATGTTCATCTGAAGATGGTCTTGAGATGATTTAGTTCACGTGAAACTGGGAAACCCTTTCGGTAAGATGGAGGAGACTGTGCGCAGTTGTATGGTTGTAGGCTTGAACCTAAGGAACAGTTCCCAACAGGATAGTGCCTGAAGTTCAGAGATGTAATGAGCTGAACTACCAAGGATGCCATCTTCAATATTAAGAGATGTGGTGACAGACCACGTAGTGGTCTGAAGGAAGCACTCCCCCCCGCGCTAGGAAGTTTAATACTAGGTTGAGATTCCATAGAGGTACCGGCCAGCGGCCACTTTAGGGGTGGTCGGAGTTGTTTAACCCCTTTTAGGAAGTGGGACACATTTGGATGGGTTGCTAGACTGATGCCGTCCACTTCGGCTGTGAAGCTGGTCAGTGCGGCAACTTGGACCTTGAGGGAGTTGAGTGACAACCTCTTCTTCATACCGTCCTGCAGGAACTCCAGGATCCTGGGGTTTTGGCTGTCCATGGGAGAATCCCGCGGTTCTCACACCAGGCTTCGAATACTCTCCAGATCCATATGTAAGACAGGGATTTTGAGAACTTGCGTGCTGGGAGCCTTTGTGTAATCGCGATTCTTCAGGCTGGTCCTCTCAAGGGTTATACCTTAAGGGAGAATCGAGACGGATCTTCGTGGAGCATTGGGCCCTGCCGGAGAAGGTCCCTGTGTGGAGGTAGGCACAGAGGATTCCTCGCAAGTAGTCTTCGCATGTCTGCGTACCATGTCATCTTGGCCAGTCTGGAGCGACTAGTAAAACTAATCCCCTGCGGTGCTCTATCTTGCAGATGACTCTGCCCAGTAGTGGCCATGGGGGGAAGGTGTACAGTAGGATTTCCTCTGGCCAGGTGTGGATGAGAGCATCGAGTCCCCAGGATTGTGGTTCTCGTCTGCGGCTGAAGAACCTGGGAACTTGGGCATTGAGCCGGGTTGCCAGTAGATCTAAGGCTGGGAGGCCCCAGCGATTTACTATCAGTTGGAAGGCTGTGGTCGACAGCGTCCATTCTGCCGGGTCTAGGCTCTCTCTGCTGAGGTAGTCTGCTGAGATATTATATTTTCCCGTGAAGTAGGAGGCCGAGATCCCTTGTAGGTTTACTTCAGAGACACCTGCCGGCTCTTGGTTCCTCCCTGGCGGTTGATGGTAAGCCACTGTTGTCGCATTGTCTGACATTATTCTGATTGACTTTCCCCGGAGTCTGTGGCTGAATCACAGGCACGCTAGCCTGACTGCTCGAGCTTCCAGGCGGATTATGTTCCATTCCACCTCTTTCTTGTTCCATTGTCCCTGGGCTGTCAGTTCCTGATAGTGGGTTCCCCACCCTCGCAGGCTCGCATCCGTGGCGAGCAAAATCCGGTTCGGTAGAGATAGGCTTACTCCTCTGCTTAGGTGGTCTTCTTGTAGCCACCATTGGAGTTGAGTCAGAACCTCTGCTGATAGTTGGAGATGAATTGAGTAGTCCTGGGACAGTGGGTTCCATCGTGACAGTAGGGAGCGCTGGAGCAGTCGCGTATGGGCCCTTGCCCATGGAATGACCTCCAGGGTTGATGTCATGAGGCCGAAGACTTGAAGGTAGTCCCATACCTTGAGGCGTGCATTGGTCATCAGTTATCGTGCTTGTTCCATCAGTTTCCTTTTCCTCGGAGGGGGAAGGAAAACTTTGTTTTGTTTGGTGTCGAATCGGGGCCCCCCCCCCCGGTACTCTAGTGACTGAGAGGGCTGTAGACCGCTTTTGTTCATGTTCACGACACATCCGAGCTCCTGCATTTGGCCCTTGACTCTGCTGGTCACCTGTCTGCTCTCCTCCGAAAGCTTTGCCCTGATCAACCAATCGTCCAGGTAGGGTTGTAACAGGATCCCTTCCTTCCTCAGTGTTGCCGCCACACCCACCATAATTTGGTGAAGATCATGGGGGCGGCTGCTAAACCGAAGGGTAGCGCCCAGAACTGGTAATGGTGACCCAGTATCGCAACGCACAGAGTTTCCATGCGGAAGTGTGGTATCCATAGATGACGGATGATGTTCTTGAGATCCAAGATGGGTCGGAATGACCCTTCCCTTCTTGGGAACAATAAAATAGATGGAATAGCACCCAGTAGTTTGCTGGGGCATGGGCACCAGAGTTATTGCCTTCAGACTGAGTAGTCTTGTTAATGTGGTTTCTATTGCCAGTCTCTTGGGAGTGTCAGGGTGATCTCATAAATTTGTCTCGATGGATGCAGCGGAATTCCAGAGAGTACCCCTCTTGATGATGTTTAGGTCGCATTTGTTTGACGTTATCTAAACCCATCTTTGCTAGAAGAGGGCAAGTCGACCCCCTATGGCTTCTTCCTGTGGATGGGCCAGTCTCTTCTCATTGTGGGGTACGGCTGGAACCTGCCCTTGGTCCTGCTCCCCTCTTGGTGTGTCTGATCCGAGAGGACTGGGTCCTTCCGGAGGGGTGAGGTACCTGGAACTGTGCGTTCCTGTAGGGTCTAAGCGCTGTGATCCTCTGCCCTTGGTCCTTCTGGGGGAGGAACGCTGGGGTCTTTTACCTCTATCTTCCGGTAGTCGGGGCACTGGAGATTCACCCCATTTGTTGGCTAACTTCTCCAATTTGCTCCCAAACAAGAGAAATCCTTTAAGGGGATTCTCGTGAGATTTGCTTTAGATGTCGCGTCCACAGACCAATTTTGTAGCCATAGATGTCTTCTGGCTCAGACCTAGTGCACACCTCTGGCTGAGGTGTGCACTAGGTCTGAGCTTGTGTCAGTGAGGAAGAATGCCACAGATTCCATCGTCTTTCCAGCTGTATTTGCGTCTCTCGAGAGGAGTAAGCAGGCACGTGCTACCAGTGTGTGGCAGGAAGCAATCTGCAGTGTCATTGCTATTGCGTTGAAGGCCTGTTTAAGGATGGACTCCAATTGTCTGTCCTTGACTCCAATCGCCTGTCCTTCAGTGCCGCTCCTCCCTCAACGGGAATTGTTGTTCGCTTTGAGACTGCTCAGACCATAACATCCACTCTCTGGCCGCAGGTTCCAGGGGGTATAGGGATTCCAAGGACCGCCCCCCCCCCTCCGCCCCCTTTGAAGTTGGCCTCCGGGGCCTTCCATTCCAGGCAGGATTGCCAGATTTTCATGAAAGAACAAGCACTTTAAAAAAAAAAAAAAAAAAAAGCAAGCCCAAAAAAAGCCCAAAACGCATGAAATTCAAACACCAATGTCTGTGAGTCGCATTGATGACAAAGGAGCTTAACGTTTTGCATGTTTCTCTGTTTTGCATGTTGCAGAAGGTCTGCATGATGTGCACGAATGTCACACTTACAAAGTTTGCAAATAGCCTTACTCTCATTGCTGACAACAGACTGAATCCATGCTTTTAGTTCACATTCCTCTTCCCACGCTCTGCAATACTTTTTACCGTACTTAGCTGCAATATAGGGATAGGGTACGACTGCTATGGACAGGCTTCATCGCAGCAGCAGCCAATCACTGTAGCATGATTCAGAGCACAAGTCCCCCCCAACAAGCCCAAAAAATGCGACTGGCAGAAAAAATAGCCCAATTAAAAGCAGCCCGCGAATTAGAAAAAAACCCCGCGAATGACTACAAAAAGAAGCCCAATCTCACGGTAAATAAGCGAGGTTGGCAAAACTGATTCTAGATCAAACAGTTCCTGGATGGCTTCCAACATAGGAAAGTAGCATGAGGCCTTACGTGGGGACACCAAGATAGAGTTCCTCTCTGGTTCCGCCATAGAGTTAATGCCCGGAATGCCCTGCGTCTTCGGAGTCTGAGAAACGAGGGCTAGTAATTCGTCCTTGTGGAAGAAGCGAAGCATGGTTTGGTAAAGTTCCATTCCTGGAGGAATTTCTCCTTCTTCCAGGGAGTCACTCTCATCACTGAGGTGTCTGGTTCTTGGTTAGACAAGGCCTGTCTCGAGGCATCTGAGTAGTGCCGGGAGGATCTTGTGCTTCCGGCCTGGGTTGAGCCTGGTGCGCAGTGGGGGTTGTTTGCAGCCCTTTGAAGAATTCCACCCAGGAGGAAGTCCCTGGGTCCATGTTGACCCCAGGGGTGGAGTAGGGACCCCAGAGGTGTCCTCCTGTGGGGAGGCCGTGTTGAGGTACGTAGGTCTGGGGGGCAATCATCAGTAGTTCCGGACCCCTCCGACAGTGGGGGTCCATTCCCCCTGGGCTTCTTCGTACTGCGGGCACAGGCAGGACTTCAATTCAGTCTGTGTGGCTCTTATGTGGCAGGCCGTGGGAGAGAGAAAAAGGTGGGAGAGAGAAAAAGGGAAATAAAAATGGATAAAGTGCGTAGCTTGCTGGGCAGACTGGATGGGCCGTTTGGTCTTCTTCTGCCGTCATTTCTATGTTTCTATGTTTCTGGCCTTCTTAGACGCCGGTGACACTGAATAAGTGTGTAGGCGCATAAGTTTTACTGCGTGTGAGAATTTGTGCGCAGCCGTAGTTATGTGCTCGGCCTTTGTGCGTGGCCATAGTTATGCGCATGGTGAGTATTTGCGCGTGGCCGTAGTTATACGCACGGTATTTGTGCGCAGCCGTAGATATGCGCCTGGTGTGCGCTCCGGTGTGCGCGTTGCTCGGTTGTGCACGTGGCTCCAAGTTGTGTGCACCGCTGCGCGCGCAGCTATGCGTGCGACTCTATGGGATGCGCACAAGTTATGCGCATCGGCCGCTGGAAGATCCTGCGCGTACCGCCGAGGGGAAGGGAAGATGGCACCCACGACCACCGCATGTAAGATGGCGCCCCCCCCCGTAAGGGTCTCCACGTGTGTGGACCCTTGCACCGGATCAGGATCTAGCCTAACCAAGGCTGCTCAATCCGATCAGTGTTCCCTTTTTTAACTCACTGGAAGCAGAGTCGGCAAGGCGATCCGAGTTCTGGAGACCGGAGACCTGAATTTAAAGTTTCCTTCTTACCTGGTCTCGTTGCTTATCGCTTGTGCATTTGACGGTCTCCAGCTGCGGGGGAGAGGATTTTACCTTCACCTCCACGCTCAGATGTGCTCTCAGCCACTCTGGGGGCTAAGTCCACACCGGGACCAAGGCACATCTCTGAGGGATATCGGAGATCACCTCAGGCATTCTCAACTGGGGGAGGGATCTCCCCCAGTTGAGAATGCTTGATCTTCTTAAAGGTAAATTTCTTTCTTTTTGCTGTAATTGTTAACACTATTCTAGTGTGTGGAATAGTGTCCACCCTTTTGCACATCTGTAATCTGGCTCTCTGGGAGAGATACCTACAGGTGCTTGCCATACCGCACTGCTTCTCTCACTTGGCCCGATCCAGATCAAAGGACTTTGGGCCACTACTAAACTGGATCCTTCATGTGTTGAAATACTGCTGCAGAATGGTATATATTCTCTGCTTAGGTGGTGCCAATAGTAATTCTGTTCAACAGGGAGTGCTATGGTTGTGAATAAAGCCTCAGCAAGAGGTCATAGAGATCCTGCCTCGTAAATCTCATTTCAGCGTGGAAGCTGCTTCAGTCTTGGTGCTGCCATATGCGACTCCGGGAACAGGGAAAGGGTAGACTCTGGCTCTGGAGCAGAGGACCTTGACTAGTGGCCAGCAGTAGCAGTATCTCTCGCAGAAAGAACAGCAGGGCCTATGTTGCTTTCTCCCTTAAGCTGGAAGAAACACCTCAACTTGGTTGACTCCAAAATGAAGTCCGCGCCCCACCCACCCATGAATGCTTAGCACTAAAATGCTAAAATATAGAGCCTGAAGAGTGAAAGAATATATTTGAACCAAGTATAAATCATCTCATTCAATATGAAAGGGAAAAGGTGCTCTTCTGAATAAAAATTGTTTACAAAGATAAATGACCATCATACATCGCTACGGGGACTGCACAAGAAAGCCTCGTCACGTGCGGGAAAGGTGCTTAACACAATTCTTCTACTCGAATACCAGAAACATTATTTTGTTTTTGTTTTTTTCTTTGCATTTCAAATTGTTTCTTTGCATGTAAAATATGTAGTTCCTCTTGAAATAAGACATCGTACAGAACAAATTGCTTAGTACTTAGCTTAGATGCTGATCAAAAACTCAGTCCCCCGGGAGATTGTACATGTGGATGTACAAAATGTCCTTGAGCGTCCCTAGATGTTATCGACCACCAGCCGACACTGCAGTGTTTCGAAACCAAAATTCTTCTTCAGGGGAGAGTTATCACATTGGTCATGCTCCAAGGTTGAGAGGTAGGAGGTCAAACACTGAACGAATGACTTATGATCTCAAAAAGCAGCCCGAAAGCCTTCTGCATGTCTGGATCAGCTGATGCAAAGAAATAATTTTAAATGCAAAGGAAAAAACGGTAATCCAGAAGAAGAATTGTGTCAAGCTCTTTTCCCGCACAAGGCCTATGATTATACAGGAAATACAACATGAGGCTTTCTTGTGCAGTCCCTATACCGATGTATGATGGTCATTTATCTTTGTAAAAAAAATTTGTTCAGAAAAGCACTTTTTCCCTTTGATATAAGTACCTAAGGCTTGCCATACTGGGTCAGACCAAAGGTCCATCAAGCCCGGTATCCTGTTTCCAACAGTGGCCAATCCAGGTCACAAGTACCTGACAGGATCTCAAAAGGCTGACAGATTCCATGCTGCTTATCCCGGTAATAAGCAGTGGATTTCCCCAAATCCACCTTAATATCAGTTTATGGACTTTTCCTCCTGGAACTTGTCCAACCCGGTTTTAAATGCAGCTACACTAACAGCTGTATTGAGTGACATTATTTATACTTAGCAGTAAAGTACAGCATCTCTGAAGGAGGCAACTTTCCAATATCTGTTCTAGACTTTTCTTTTCCATTTGGGCTACTTCTTGGGTTGCTCCAAGCCCTCTGGTGAACCTGCCAGGAAGAGGCAGCGGGACTGCGCTGACCTCTGCCGGGCTGGAGAGGGAAGCAACCCCGTCTCATGCACGTTCTCCATCTGAAATGCCCGCACTTTTCTTCTCCGTTAGGGTGCGGATTCACGATAAACTTTAGCAGAACAAAACCCAACTGGGAATTCCTCATTTTTTCCAGTGACTAAGAGAAATGCTGGCCTGCCGTGAGGTTCTTCTTTAAGGGCTCGAAGCGGGGCTATAAAATGATCCTTGCTGCCAGCGAGTAGCACGTGCACTCGTCGATGCTATTTTGAAAACACGGGAGCGTACTTGCAGTGTTGCATGGAGATAAAGGGACGGGGTTTAGGTTGTAAACGGCATTAGGCTCATTCATTACTGAACTCGTTGATGCGCTTTTACACCTATTTAAGCCACGGAGGTGAAACTGCATATGTCTTTTCTCTGCAGTTTTTGGGTGGGAGGTCTGGATTAGGTGGTTGGGGTGAGGGGCAGTGTTTCAGGGTGGAACTGGTGAAAGTAATGTAATTTCAGTCAATTTTACTGAATGTGTGTTTTACTTAATGATTTAATAATGTTTTAGTGTTGTTTTAGAATAATTTTAAGCTACCTACACTTTTATGGTTATTAAGTTGTTATTATTTGTATTTATGATATTATTGCATTTCCATTTTATTAGCTGTACACGGTTGTGATGGTTTTATTACTGATGTGACGGTATAGGATGTGACGGTATAGGAACAGCAGAAAGTATTTTCAGACACAGAGTTTACACATTATGGCTTTTTTTAAAATCAAAGACACGCCTCCATATGCGCACATACTATAATTATTATGAATGTAAAATATACGTGCATAATTTTATAAAATGGCTAAAGTGTGCGTTTTCCTGCATTTCAAACATGCAGATATTCTTTATAAATGGTGCCGCTCCCATCATACAGTTTATGAAATATTAGCTCAATTCTCCACAAGACCACTTATGTGCGCACACATTTGGTGACTTAAGCAGGAAATTGGGCTTCTAATAAAAAGCATTTTTTTCCTATTGGAGGTGCATAGCACTATATTCTAGCACTATGCGAATGGAATATTTTTCAGTTTGTTGCTTTTTTAGCCAAGCAAGCTGAAGGGAAATGCACTGTTGGAATGAGACTGTGGCACTGTTGCTACATCTAGCTGTTCTTAATTTTTATTAGGGGGATGTGTGAGAGGGTGGGATGATAATAGAACATGCCTTCAGACTACAGTAGAGCAGATTCTCTGACCAGTACGCTGATGGCGGTGCCCTCCACTCCATGGCAGAGTCGCGAATGGGCTCACATTCTGCGCTCCCTGCTTGGTGAAAAGGCTGTGGTGCTATGAAGTGATTCAATGCTGAACTGTCATCGAGTGTCCCATGGATGAAGCATGGGGGGGAAAGCGTCTAGTACAGATGGTTTCACATGTTTTGGAATTTTGGCAAAAGAGATAATGAGAGGGAAGTGATCCGAAGCATCGATTATTCCTGATCAGAAGATAGCGACTCCCTGAGAACCACTTCAAACCATTTCTGCACATGGGTTGGGGTTATATTTACTGAAATAACATGAAAGGGACAATTAGACTGATGAATTGTAAAAGTAAAAGGAACACACAGTAATTCAGGGGAGAGCAAAATATTTTTAAACAGGGCTACATTACTGATGCTTATTGGAATTGTGGGCCAGAGGGGTCCCCGTTAGAACTCTGTCAGCTGGGGGGGCAAGTATGCTACACAGTGAGAGGACCACAGCAGCAACCATATCAATTAAAAGAGGAATTCAAAACAGTTAACGAATAGAATAACATCAAATACTTGAAAACTCATAGAAAAATGTTCCACACAACCATAAAATATTTCATAAGGACATAAGACTTGCCATATTGGTGGCCAAGCCAGATCACAAGTACCTGGCACGATCCCAAGGGGTAGAGGGAGTCCAAGCTGCTTATCCCAGGGATACATTAACAGATTTCACCACATCCTCTGGCAATGAATTCCAGAGCTTAATTATGCATTGAATAAAAATATATTTTCTCTTATTGGTTTTAAATGTATTACCCGGTAACTGCATTGTGTGACCTCTGGTCTTTGTACTTTTTGAAAGAGTAAACAACAACAGATTAACGTTTACTCGTTCCATTCCACTCATGATTTTATAGACCTCTATCATATCCCCCCTCAGCCATCTCTTCTCCAAGCTGAAGAGTCCTAACCTCTTTAGCCTTTCTTCAGAGGGGAATTGTTCCATCCCCTTTATCATCTTGGTCGCCCTTCTCTGTACCTTTTCTAATTCTGCTATATCTTTCTTGGGATGTGGTGACCAGAACTGCACACAATACTCAAGATGAGGTCACACCATGGAGCGATACAGAGACGTTATGATATTCTCTGTTTTATTCTCCATTCCTTTCCTAATAATCCCCAGCATTCTGTTTGTGTATGATATATGAACACAAGATGAGGATGCACCATGGAGTGATACAGAGGCATTATGATATTCTCTGTTTTATTCTCCATTCCTTTCCTAATAATCCCCAGCATTCTGTTTGTGTATGATATATGAACACAAGATGAGGATGCACCATGGAGTGATACAGAGGCATTATGATATTCTCTGTTTTATTCTCCATTCCTTTCCTAATAATCCCCAGCATTCTGTTTGTGTATGATATATGAACACAAGATGAGGATGCACCATGGAGTGATACAGAGGCATTATGATATTCTCTGTTTTATTCTCCATTCCTTTCCTAATAATCACCAGCATTCTGTTTGTGTATGATATATGAACACAAGATGAGGATGCACCATGGAGTGATACAGAGACATTATGATATTCTCTGTTTTATTCTCCATTCCTTTCCTAATAATCCCCAGCATTCTGTTTGTGTATGATATTTGAACACAAGATGAGGATGCACCATGGAGTGATACAGAGACATTATGATATTCTCTGTTTTATTCTCCATTCCTTTCCTAATAATCCCCAGCATTCTGTTTGTATATGATATATGAACACAAGATGAGGTCGCACCATGGAGTGATACAGAGGCATTATGATATTCTCTGTTTTATTCTCCATTCCTTCCCTAATAATCCCCAGCATTCTGTTTGTGTATGATATATGAACACAAGATGAGGATGCACCATGGAGTGATACAGAGACATTATGATATTCTCTGTTTTAGTCTCCATTCCTTTCCTAATAATCCCCAGCATTCTGTTTGTGTATGATATATGAACACAAGATGAGGATGCACCATGGAGTGATACAGAGACGTTATGATATTCTCTGTTTTATTCTCCATTCCTTTCCTAATAATCCCCAGCATTCTGTTTGTGTATGATATATGAACACAAGATGAGGATGCACCATGGAGTGATACAGAGGCATTATGATATTCTCTGTTTTATTCTCCATTCCTTCCCTAATAATCCCCAGCATTCTGTTTGTGTATGATATATGAACACAAGATGAGGATGCACCATGGAGTGATACAGAGACGTTATGATATTCTCTGTTTTATTCTCCATTCCGTTCCTAATAATCCCGAGCTTTCTATTTGCTTTCTTGGCTGCTGCTGCACACTGAGCAGAAGATTTCAACGTATTATCAATGATGACCCCTGGATCCTTTTCCTGAGTGGTGACTCCTAATGTGGAACCTTGCATTATGAAGCTATAATTTGGGTTACTCTTCCCTAAGTGCATCACTTTGCATTTGTCTACATTAAATTTCATTTGCAATTTGCATTCCCAGTTTCCAAGTTTTGCAATGTCCTTTTCTAATTTCTCACAATCCTCTTGTGATTTAACAACTTTGAAAAATGTAGTGATCACCTCTCTTGTTCTTTCCATTTCCAGGTCGTTTATAAATATATTAAGAAGCATCGTTCCCAGAACAGATCCCTGGGGCGCTCCACTATTCACCTTTCTCCATTGGGAAAATTTACCATTTAGCCCTACTCTCTGTTTTCTATCATTTAACCAGATCCCAATGCACTATAGGACACTGCCCCCTGTCCCATGAGTTTCTAGTTTCCTAAGAAGTCTCTCGTGAGGGACTTTGTCAAATGCTATCTGGAAATCCAGATACACTATATCAACTGGCTCACCTTCATCTACATGTCTATTTACGCCCTCAAAACATGTAGCAAATTTGTGAGGCAAGACTTCTCTTGGCTAAATCCATGTTGGCCTTGTCCCATCAAATAATACCCAATAATTAAAACTAGTAAGGACCTTATAAAAATTCCCCATTCTCTGTACCTGGGGAACTTTTGATTTCCAGATGCCCTGAGATTGTCGGGGGGTTGATGAACATACACACACTGAGCAGAAGATTTCAACATATTATTAATGATGACACCTAGATTCTTTTCCTCCGTGGCGATTCCTAATGTGGAACTTTGCATTTAATTACAAACATTTGTAATCACACATGCCCTTTTTCTCTCACCCATGTACACACACACGCACACATATCATGCCTTCTCTTACTCACATGCACACATGCTCTCCCTCTCCCAACCATATAAATACCTACTCTCACCCACACACCCATACATATGCTCTCCCTCAACCCCCCACGCTCATGATCTCACTCACACACGCACACCCACTCTGTCTCACCCACTCTGTCTCACTCACACACACACTCTCACCCATCTACCCACTCACCCCTATGCTCTCTCACCCACCCCTACATACAATTCTCTCTCTCACCGAATCACACAGGCTTTCACTCCCCCACACACATAGTCGTTCTTACCCACCCACCCACACACATGCTCTCTCTCACCCATACACACAGGCTTTCATTCAACCACACACAAACAGGCTCTCTCTCTCTCACTCCCTCCCCTCCCCCCCACACACACATGCTCTTTCTCACCCATCCACCCACACACATGCTTTCTCTCATATACACACACACACACACATACATGCACTCACCCCCACAAACACTTCTCTCACTCACTTATCTTCCCTCTTGAAGCAGCAGCAGTTTCTGTCTTCAGCCCTCATGGCCAACAGGATGACTTTGAGCCATGGGGGTGACCCAACTGTGGCCTTGATGAGCAAGAGCTATGACATGCCTCATAACATAAGGCCTCATTGGCCAAGCTGCAGATTCCAGCAGGGCTGTAATGTTCCTTCTCCTCCTAAGGCCCTACCAGCCATGCTGCCGATTCTGGAAGGTATACAATACTTCTCCTCTTCCTAAGACCCTGCTGGCAATGCTGCACTTCCTACTATGCTAATGCCTCTCAGAGCGGGGTGATGCCCGGTCAACATTATCAACAAAGGTCTGTGATGTCAGGCCATGGTTGATGACATTGTTTCAAGGCATCGGCGGGCCAGAGATATTGGGGCAAATGGATTAGTTAGGAGGGCCAGAAAAAGCCTGTCGTTGGGCTGGGTTTGGCCTGCAGGCTGCTGCCGTAGATGATACACTCTCTTTACAGGCCCAAATGCATTCGGTACCTTCTTTTCTACTTTGATTTTATTCCTGAGGAGTTGTTAGTTTCAAGTTCTGGAATCTCCTCCTGTTTAGCTCCTTAGCCAATTCAAAACCTGAGTACATTGGGTGGATGGGGTTGGGGGGGGGGGGGGGCAGCTGCTGTGCTGATCCTCAGATCCCCTTGCAAGCATCTGATAAATATAAAGCATGAGTATAGCACGGATCTTCATCAGAGCTCCATGCAGGGATCTCACTGATACATGGAGAGCATTAAGGCAGCAAAGACACCTGCACTGAAGTGTGTAATCCACAAACATTATTAAACAGTTCAAATGGCCATAATGAAGGCAGACACTTTTATTCTAAAAGAAAGCATAAAAACATAAGAAAAAATGTTTAGGATGACAAAGAAAAGTTATGCCTACTAATAAAATCAAAAGAAAAAAAACAAGCCAGCCTCAGAAGCAGCAAGCTGAGAGCGTGATGACTCTGGGTCACATGGCTGCTTTCGTGTGAAGCAGGCTGTATGGATACGAGGAGCACATAGATGCTCTGGTTTCTGCTTTAGCGCAAGCATTACTCAGGCTTCCTGTTCTTGAATATGTAGATGTTAATTAGCACAGGCTGCAATACCACATAGGCATCTGATTTCATGTGTGTGCAGCTTGCAAATTCCAGATATCATTAATTCTTGAGCTGTACGGACATCTGCCTATGGTCCACAGTTCCCGGTCAATTACTTTCATTCCTAGTGCCCCTGAAAACCAGCACACCTTACAAAGGTCTCCTGGTGTGCTCACTACATCCACACCTTGTTAATCTGATCTCTCTCCTCACCGGCACTACAGTACGGTCAGTTTATAACCATCTACAATGACTGTATCCTGAGCAGTCACTGTTGGATGGCTGATAGCATGCTGCTCATTGCTTAAGTATTCATGAATGTTTATAAGAGTTTGTCCAGTGCCACCACTGCCCCTTTGTCCGAAAGAACCACTGCTGTTTTTGGCGGAGACCGTCTGACCCCGGTAGACTTGAGCCTGGTGCTCACAGATGCCAAATTTGCTCAGCAAGATGAAGACGTCCCTTCGGAAAGTCTTAGTAAAAATGGCATAGAGGAAGGGGTTGGCACAAGAGTTGAGCGGGTAGAAAAGAACCAGCAGGATCTTGGAGTTGGAGACCGTTATCAAGGGCTTGTTCATAATGGCAGACAAGGCGTAGAAAGAGATGGGCGCCATGCACATGAAGTCTGTGAAGATCAGAACGGCCATCCTTTTAGCAATTTTGGCGTCTTTGTCTCCTGCTTTATACTGGGGGTTGCGGACGGTGATGTAAATTTTGATGTAACAGGCACAGATGATAATGAAGGCTATGATGTTCAGCATCAGGACAAAAATGATGTAGGCTTGTGCCACGACAGATTCTGTATCCATGGGCAGACAAATGCTGACTTTCACAAAGCTGCTGACTCCCACGATAGGCAACAGTGCCAGGAAAAAGCAGAAAATCCAACCTCCCAGCATGGTCGCAATTGCGTGTCTGAGTCGGAGCTTCCTGTCCAGACGCATGGCAAACGTGATGGCGTACCAGCGTTCCAGAGTGATGACCGTTAGGGTATAAACTGAAAGCTCGCTGGCAAACACCGTGAAAAACCCAGCGGCATTGCAGCCGGGCCCGGTCTGCCAGTCTATGGCATAGTTGTAGTATTCTGAGCGTGTATACACATCCACAGAGGCAATTAGGAGTAAGTAGAGCCCCATGCAGAAATCGGCAAAGGCAAGGTTGCACATCAGGAACCGTGGCACAGTCAGCTTGTAGTGGCTGGTGATGAGGATAAACAGCACAAAGATATTACCAAGAATGGCCATAAGGTTGACAAACCATACCATGATCCTTAGAAAGCTGTAGCCCATGATGTCTTCGCAGGGATTGAACTCATCGGACTTGGGGGTGCACACCACATCTTCACTATCTCCACATACAGTGTAGTCGTAGTTGCTGTCGAACGCCTGGAAGTTCTCTTCCTGGGGATTCTTGAGTTCCTGCCCGAAGCCCACATCCCCATCCCCCTGATCCTCGTAGAACACCAAGTAGTGAGAGTTGCTGTGAAAATCGTTAAACTTGGAGTTTTTCTCATACGTGGCTTCGGTGCGGTCCATGTCCTCCTCTGTATAGTCCTGGTAGAAAAGGCCATTGAAGGGACTCATCGAACGTTTCTGGTGAAAGCTGCGGGTGGTAGTTTGGTTACACATCACCGACTCCAGAAACCTGAGAATAAAGGGAAATGGCAGGTTAATACGTCACTCTGTGACCCAACTGCAGTTCAGATGTTGCTGTTATAGCCCCCTCCTGGCTCTTTAGGCGTTCAAAGACCAGAGCTCATATTTTTCTTCTTGTCCTGCACATAGAACTACCTTTTAAAGGAGGACTTGGGCTTGTGTTCTCAACTACAGGGGACACTAATCCAAGACTTCTCCCCACTGATAAAAGAAAGCTGGGTGTACCCAGCATGCTTATGCATGCCAGTGATTCTCCTAGATCAAGGCTGATGTCAGCACAAGTTACAGCATTCAGGCAGGAGGAAGCCATGAGAATGTAACATAAAACTGATGGTTTATTACTTTTACCAGGCTCTGTGTGATATCTTTATTTCCTGACATATTCACAGGCAGAAGAAAAGAATAAACCTAAAATCTTCTGTGGTGAATTCTAAACAACAAATCTAAAGAACCAACAGGAACAAAGAAACGCTCCACATTAACCCATTTGATGAATTAGAGACCGTCGTCTTAAGAAAGCGCTTTTAGAAATTCACTTAACAGTGGTTATTTGGCCACTTCGGTGTAATCAAGCTCAAAATATAATCTTTGGTCTCAAAAAGCACATTTTGTCCCACAGTTTTTTTTAATATCTGACACAAACGCATCAGAGAGCAACCCAATCCGCCACCTCCTCAGTGTTACTGAGCTACCATTGCTTCCCCCTGTGTGGTCACACCTAGCAGCAGCCAGTCTGTCTCTCTTAATGGAGGAGCAGATGGACTTCAGCCTGGTCTTTCTACAGAGTATCGGGCTCAGCATCTTATTGTCGCAAGGCTCCTGCCCAAGTCAAAGAGCTCCAGGTCCAAGTCACTTTTCTGGGTAACTTTGGGAGCTACCCGGACAAATCCTTAACTTAAAAAATTACCCCCACCCTGCCTTCCCTGCTAAGATGTTGTCAGGGTAACTCAATATGCACACGACATTTAGCAAGATTAAAAAAAAGAGGTAATGCTGTATCTCTGTGGCAGGGCTTGACTTTAATTGGTTGGCGCTGATATTCAGTGCTATACAAATATAGTTAGTTATCCAAGTAAGACTGGTTGTGCTGGAGAGAAATCCTAAAGTTATCTAAATAAAGTCAGGGTAACTTTGTCTTTAGCCGAGTACAGTCAGTGGAACGTGTATCCGGAAATGTTCTGCTGAATACCTGCATCAAGTTACTGGGTAAGTTTCCCCTCTCCAACTTACTCAATATGGATCTCTAACTAGCAATGAAGTCTTAAGGGCGGGCATATGGATCTTCACGGGCACAGCTTCCTGTGCAGCCTCAGTCCTGGGTACCCCCCTCCTAGCCAGAGCAAGGGTGCTCAGTCTCAGTGAAAGTCCAGCAGAACCTTCGTCTGCTGATGCTTAAGTTGGATTTGCTTAAACCTTGAGAAAGCAGTTTTTCGGAAGGCTAAAGATTTACTGGCTGTTTATCTCCTGAGCTACTAAATGTTAGTATTTGTTTGCCAGTGTTGTAACTGTGAGTTTGGAAAGGTCCCTTACTAGATCCGTAAAGGTGAGAGAACTGGTTCCTGGGCAACTCATCACTAGTGTTTGCTCTGAAAAGGTGATAAGAGCAAGTATTGTTAGAAACGAGAAGGCAGGTTAGCTGAGAAAGCTAATTGTAATCCTCTTGCAGTATGAATCACACAGAGGAGGTTGTTTTTGAAATATTTTTGTTTGAAATGTTTTGCCTATAAAACAAAGATATATGTAGGAAAGAAAGAACTGAGTAAACCTCAGTCCAGAGGTAGTGCTGAGAGTGGACCCTTCATCTTCTGGTGGTAAGTTAGACTTGCTGGGAAAAAGTGTTTAAATCTTGAGAAACAAATTTAAAGTATTACTGGCTGTTTATACTGTATGCTAGTATTATGGTTAATATTTGTTTGCCAGTGCTAGGATTGTGAGCTTGCAAATGCCACTTATTTGATCTGTCAGTCAGATTTGAGGTTTGTGAGATTCCGATTAAGTCACAGGCATAAACCCCAGAAGTCATAACAGATTCAAACTTATCAATGCATCACCATATGAAGTCTGTAGTCAAGGGCGGTTTCTTTAAGTTGCAATTACTGTGCAGGTTTAGGCTTAAGCTCTTATTGGGGACAACTAAAATCCAATCAGTGCTTCAGGTTTTTTTGTTTTCCAGTCTGGATTATTGTAATCTATATAGGCTTGACATTAAAAAAAAATTCAGATAAGTAAGGTAGCCTGATAAGACTTATTTGGCGAGCTTACAAGGAATATTCAGCAGCATGGCTATGCTGCTGAATATCCCTGAAAACATTGCTAGTCACCCGGTAAGTCTTATCCAGCTAACTTTGCACCTGTTACTGAGCAGATCTATTTTATCTGGTTAATCTAACTGGATAAGTTAAAATATCAGCACTTATCTGGCAAAAATTAACCAGATAAGTAACTCCTCACAAAACACTCATTACCCATCCACCACATAATGAGATAAGTACTTATCCAGTTAAGTACTTGTCTGGCTAAGTGCTGACTGCTGAATGAAGATGGACATTCAGTTAGCTAAGTGGCGCTGAAATCAGCCTCTATCTATATAAAAGGCTTGTGTTGGTTGCTCAGTCAGTCATGTCAGTCACACTGTTGTGTCTGTGGCCACCAAGTGGTGCCCAGAGCAGTGGAAGGTGCAATATATAAAGACAATATGCTCTGTCTGCAAAGCACTATTGCAAACACACATAGTCACACACATGCGCACACACACATATACACATACACATGCAGGTTGTCATTGACTAGACAACCTAATCAAAGCTGGGTAATGTTTGATAATATACTGTGCAAAGCCCTGTCTCTCATGCTCCCACACACAGGGGACAGGCAGGCATAGGTGCACACAAGTTCACATAAGCATGCACGTAAGCTTGCGCTATTGTGCAGAAGTGCATGCAAGTTTGTGCAAGTGCACAGAAGTGCATACAAGCTCATGGAAGCATGCTCAAGCATGCACAGACTCCCACATGTGTACACACTGCTTCACACATGCACACAGGCTCACACATGCATATGCACACACACATGTACACAGGCACACACACAGGCAGGCACAGCAAACACATATACCCAAGCAGACTCACACAGGCACGGACACAGACAGGCAGAAGCATCTGCATACACACACAGGCACAAAAACACACACATACAGACTTTAATAGACCAGATAACCCAAGCAATGCTGGGCACATTTTGCTAGTTCACTTTATAGAGTGATATCAGAGCCATTTCAGGTTTAACAGAATTTGACTGCTCGGATTTTGTTAGGATTGGGAACAAGGGCCCATATTACTCCAATATAGAGTGAGCTTCATTGGTTACCTGTCAAATGGTTATTTATTGAACGTTATTTATTCATTGAATGTTACATTAATTTAATATCTACACTTAAGCTCTGCAAAATTTCCTTATTATATTATCTTGTTCCTAATATTCCTAATCATTTCTCGTTAACCTCTCTATGTTCCATGTGTTGTATTAAGTTCTATGTAAACCGATATGATGTACCTACGAATACCGGTATATAAAAACTTTAAATAAATAAATAAATGGCGAATTATTTATTTATTTATTTATTTATTTATTTAAAACTTTTCTATACCGTTTTTTCAGTGATATTACTGTTCAAAGCGGTTTACAATAATAACATAAAATAGGAGAGTAATTATATAATAACAGTGAAATCAAAAAACAAAAATTAAAACAAGAAGATACAATAAGTGAGAATAAAAATACAAAGGGAGTCATTATCAATGATATAACTTGTAATAGTAAAAAGAAAAAAATTGGCAACTACTTTATAAAAACTCAAAGAACAGAAGATCATATAAAAAGTAATTAACTTAAACGTTTATATAAATAAGAAAACACTAAATATACAATGCTCATCTAGTATTGTTATTTCAAACTGGGAGTTATCATATCTTCAAAAGCTATTTGAAATAAATGAGTTTTCAGTGCCTTTTTAAATTCCTTTGCGTTATGTATTTGCCTTAAGGGGTTCGGCAGAGCGTTCCAGAGTGTGGGACCTACCACTGAGAAGGCCCGGTTTCTGGTCACATTTAGTGTGGCATTTTTTACTGATGGCACTTCCAACAGGTTTTGTCCTGCTGACCTGAGTTCCCTCTGTGGTTTGTAAACTCTTAACGAAAAACACAACCAAGTAGAATCTGTATTGTTTAGTAGAGAGTGTACTAGTGACAGGATTTTATACTGGATTCGATATTTAATAGGCAGCCAGTGTAAATTGAATAGAACTGGCGTGATGTGTTGTGTACGACTTGTGCCTGTTAGAAGTCTGGCTGCAGAATTGAGGATTAACTGCAAAGGTTTGATGGTGTTCTCCGGCAAACCGATATATAAACCATTGCAGTAATCTAGTCCCGTCAGAACCAACTCTTGCAAGATGGATCGATAATCACGAAAGAATAAAAGCGGACGTAAACGTTTTAGAACGTGCAGTTTGAAAAACGAATTTTTCACTGTTTTTGAAATGTGTTGGGATAAAGATAGATTGGTGTCCAGCCAGACACCTAAATTTCGTGCTAGTTTCGTGATCGATATTTCATCATTACCTAATTTGATGCTGGTGGGGGGAGCATTTGTAGAGTCATGTATAAAGCTGAGGTAGAGGAGTTCTGTTTTTTTCCTATTTAATTTCAGTTGATTGTGGGCCATCAATTGCTCAATTGTGGTCATGTACAGTTGAATTAGTGCAAATGTGTCCGTCTACGAGGATTTGTAGGGGATGAACAATTGTATGTCACCGGCATACAGTTTAAATTGAACATTCAGGGAGACCAGTATTTTGCACAATGGAAGGAGATAAATGTTAAATAATATAGGCGAAAGCGACGAGCCTTGTGGGACACCTGTGGGCTGTGAATATTTTTGAGAAGAACAAGAGCCTATATTGATTTAACATATGCGATTGGAGAGAAAGCTTTCGAACCATTTCAAAACGGTGGACTTAATGCCTATTAATTGAAGGTCTGAAAGTAGTATTTTATGGTCTAGCGTATCAAACACTGCGGAAATGTCCAAAAACACAATAATATAATCTGTGTACGAATCGAATCCTCTAAGGAAGGTGTCAAATGATGATAACAAAAGGGTCTCAGTCGAGTGACCTTTCCTGAATCCATGTTGATTTGGACTTAATATCTCATATTCAGCAAGGTAGTCTTTAAGTTGGTAAAGGTCCACTGATTCCAAAACTTTTGCTAAAGTGCATAATGAAGCAATTGATCTGAGAGTCGAAAAGTCTAGAAATGAAGATGATTTATTCTTTAGTATGGGTAGAACTGAGGTCTGCTTTAACAAATAAGGACACTGCCCAGACTTTAATGATTGGTTAATTATTGAGCATAGGTAGTCTGGATATTGTTTAATAAGCGATTTTAGTATAAAACCAGCACATGGGTTTAAAGGAGAGTTTGATATTTTTTGCTTGCTAATGATTTTCTGAATCACTAATGAGGAGGTAGTGTCAAATTCGGTCCATTCTGAGTTTACTGCCTGTGAATCATAATTTGGATACGGTAATTATTTATTTATTTATTTATTTATTTGAAGCTTTTATATACCGAGGTTTAGCACATGCCTTCACCCCGGTTTACATTGGAACGAAACAATGATACATAGAACAATTTGAGAAACAAAAGTATATGCAACTAGCATATGGAGAAGGAAGTAACAGGAATAACTAAAAAATAATTTAATTTAAATAACGAAAAAGAAAATAGAAACGAAAAACGAGGAAGGTATGTACAAACTCGTGCTCTGAATACAAGAAAGTCTGAATGGGAAAAGTAGGAAATGAGGGGGGGATGGGGTAGGTAATGGAAGGAGGAAGGGGTAGGTAAGCGGAGAAGAGAAGAGGGGAGAAGGATGGGAAGCATGAGGCATCACAATTGTGGATTGCTTAAATCATCATTGAAAGTCTGGCTGAAGATCCAGGTTTTCAGTTCTTTTTTGAATGATTTATTTTCGATGATAGTGGTGAGGTAGCATGGTAGGGCGTTCCAGAGTTTAGGCCCCGCTATGGAGAGAGCTCTATTTCTGGTGTTAGTAAGCTTAGCCATGGGATATGTGGGTATTTCGAGTAGACGTTTTTCAGAAGTTCTGGTGTTCCGTTGAGGTTTGTGGGGGTGGAACATTTTACTGACTGCGGAGTTAACTGAATTGTGTAAAGCGTCATGGATGATCGTCAGGGTTTTGTATTCAATTCTTTGAATGATTGGTAGCCAGTGTAGGCTTTTTAGTATTGGGGTGATGTGATCCGATTTTTTATTTCCGGTCAGTACTCTTGCAGCGGCATTCTGCAGTAACTGCAGCGGTTTTAAGGTGGATTTGGGGAGACCTAATAACATTGAGTTGCAGTAGTCTAAGCTGCTGAAGATCAGGGATTGTAGAACTGTTCGGAATTCCTGATGGTGGAGGAGCGGCTTTAGGTGTTTTAGTACATGAAGTTTATAGAAACCTTCCTTGGTTTTGGCTGCTATGTGTGTTTTTAGGTTGATTGAGAAGAATTAAATATAAGAGTAGAGATCCTGTTAGATCTCTACCAGTAATCCCATGGAATGTTCCATTTTTGTGGGGCAAGAACAGAGTTGCACCGTGTGGGAGAAATGAAATGGTGAATTCCTGTGGAATATAAACTCTAACCACCATTTTACTGTGTAGATTTTTAAGTTATCCTTCCTAGGGTCAGCATGCCATCATTGTCTTCTGTTTTGTTTTTGTTTAAGGACAAGGCCTCTAGATGTCCTCAGAATGAGACCTGGGAAGAACGTAGCATCACAGAGCCTTTCTTTATTTTGAAGTGTCAATTTTAAGAAAAGTTACTTTGGATGAGCTGGGAGTTTTTCCACCCTCCTGGCCTCATGCAGTTTTTCCTCTTTTCTGGGTTCCCCTTAACTAGGGGCTTGGCCGTTTTGTTTTGACATTCAAAAGGTAGAGGTCCCTTCACTGAGAAGGCACCTGAGATCATCTGGATCTTGAGGAGGGATGATCCATCGGATAGAGGGAGAAAGGAGTGGGAGTGAACCTCTACGAGGGCTCACGGGCATCTATTGAAGATCATGTGGAAGAAAAGTGCTATAAGGAGTAAGAGAAATGACAGAGGATTACTGGAAAGGTAGGACATACAATGTGACTGACTGAACATTTAGGGGGCGGGGGGGTGTTTACCATGGGAAGAGAGAGAAAAGATACATTCCAAGACTTGGGATAAATGGCTTTTACAACTTGATAAATTAAAGAGCTGAAGAGGTCATACATTTATCCAAGAACTTAACTGTAACATCTAAACATGAAAGAACAGCTGGAAAGATAATTTATCCTGTGCACATCAATTCAGTAAAACTATTGTCGGAAACCAGTTCAGCTTCCAGTGTGCTTTTTACTGCATAGTGACTTTAATGATCATTAGTGCTGTTATCATCATTACTGTATACAAGAACTCTATTATAGGCAAATACCAAATGCAATTCATAGGGCCTTGAAAGTCATCGCCCCCCAGCTCAGAGAATCCTGGAAATTAAAATAATTGGATGTGTACCATTAATGATAGTAGATGGCTTGCAAGGGGCTCTGCTCAAACAAATGGTAATGGAACCTACGAGAGAGGGTGGAATACTTGATTTGGTGCTCACTAATGGAGATAATGTCTCTAATGTTCAGCACCAGTGATCACAGATGGCATTGTTCAATTTTGCAAATAGGACACAGAGAAGTCACTTGAAAACCTGAGTTTTGAATTTCAAAAATACGGACTTTGTCAAAATGGAGGAAGAACGAAAATGGGTGAGGTGGAACAACAGTGGGCCAAGTTAAAAGGAGCAATTATGGGGGAGCGAGAGGAGGAAGGAGTGCGGGCTGTCGGCCACCCCTCCCCGCAACTTGCCATTAAGGAGAGCTCCCTCTGTTACCATCTGCTGAGCCTTGAGTGCTCATTGCGAGAGGAAGCCCTGGGACTTTGGAACAGCTGCGGCAGGAAGAGAGAACGTGGAGCATGTCGGAAGGGGCGTGGCTACCCTCCTTAAAACCATCAGCGGTGCGGTGCGTAGATGACGCCGGCACGACGCCTAAGCCACGCGTGCCGAAGGGGCGCGCGGCTTAGTCCGGCTTCATCCGGGTGAGTTTGGGTGTTTGGCCAGGAACTTTGTTTTTGCCAAATTTTCTTTGGATGGGGAAGAAAAGAAAGGTAAGGACTTTGACTTCATCTCCAGTGCCGCAAGTGAGCACCAGCTCAATGGATCAACACGTGGTGAGGCAGAGGGTTGATCCAAGTGAGGACGCTATGGGGAGCCTGTCATTGGCTTTCATCAGTCCAGGAGAAGGACCCATTTTACCACCGCAGCCTTGTAAGAGCCCATCCACTGAACTGGCATCAGACCTGGTAGGAATTCATCCCCTGGAAGTAAGCTTGGTAACCCGAGCTGGAAACCAAGGGACTGAGAAATCTTTAATTGAAGTGTTATCAGGAGAATCTATACCAGCTCTTTCTAGTAGCATTGTCAGAGATATCTCTCCTGACAATGTTACTTTATCTGATGTATGGAAAATTATTTCTAAACTAGATAATAATATTGCTATAATGAATAGATCATTGTCCACTGTGATAAATGTCAATACTAAGAAAATTAATGAGCAAGGGATAAGAATTTCAGTGTGTGAAAAAGAGGTATTGGATTTGAAAGAGAAAATGCAAGTGGTTCAATCATCTGGTAATACATTTATGCATGATAGTTTAAATATTCATAAGGAATTAGAACGAATGGAAAATGCTTTGAGGTTAAAAAATTTGAGACTGGTACATTTTCCAATTACCCGTTTACTTTCACCATTAGAAATGTTTAAAAAATTTCTTAGGGAAGTATTAATGTATGCAGATGAGGAATTTCCTAAATTATCAAAAATATATTACTTCAGTAAGAAGAGAGAGAGAAATATTCAAGATGGTGGGATGGAGGGAAGTTTAGGTATTTCTACCTTCTTGGAGGAGTCTCTAGACATAATTGAGAATAGGGCTACTCTTTTTATCTCCTTCCAGTCAGAACAGGACAAAGATAAACTATTCAAAAAATATTTTTCCTATAAGGATGTCAAGATTCAAATTTTCCCAGATGTTGCTAGAGCCACCCAAGCAAGGAGGAAAACCTTCCTGGCTTTAAAACAACGAGTGGTGGCTCTAGGGGCAACTTTCTTTCTGAAATTTCCGTGTATATGTTATATTAATTATAAAGGGAAAAAATTTGGTTTTTCGGATCCGTTGCATCTAGAGACATTTTTACTAGATACAGCAGTATCAGAAGTTTGAAATATATTGTTGGTAAAGGGTCCTTAAGAGAATTGAAGTCTCCTTCCTCCTTATATTTTGTTTAAGTAAATCTAGTTATGGTCCCTAGTGATTTAGAAGGGACCTATAGATGTTTCTTTTTCCTAAATTAATGTTGAGGTTCTCCCCCAATTATGTTTTATGTACACCAATTGAGTAAATATGGTTGGAAATGTAATTTCTATGTTTTTGCTTTAAATATTTGGAGTACATATTGGTAAATGTGTTTTTCATGATGTAATTAATGAAAAAATTAATAAAGAATAAATTATATTTAAAAAAAAGGGGCAATTATAAAGGCCACAAATCTATGTGTTAGAAAAGTAAACAAGAGTAAAAGGAAAAAGAAACCGATCTGGATCTCTAAGGAAGTGGCTGAAAAAATAAAGGCAAAAAGAACAGCATCCAAGAAGTATAAAGGATCCCACAAAGAGGAAAACAGGGAAGAATATCTGGTGAAATTGAGGGAAACGAAGAAAGAAATCAAGATAGTAAAAAGTCAGGAGAAAGAAAGGATTGCCAAAGAGCTAAAGCGAGGTGACAAAACATTTTAAGACGGAAGGTCCGACGTGGAATAGTGAAATTGAAAGGTGACAAGGAGCAAGGTATAGAGAGAGACAAAGAAATGGCAGAAACATTAAACAAATGCTTCAGTTTCATATTCACTAAAGAAGACCCTGGGGAAGGACCATCACTTGTTAATAAGACTGTGGAAGAGGGTGGAGCAGACAAAACTCCATTTACAGAAGAGAATGTATGGAAAGAGCTAGGAAAACTGAAAGTGGACAAGGCCATGGGGCCTGATGAGGTTCATCCCAGGTTACCGAGGGAACTCAGAGATGTGCTGGTGGGTCCACTGAATGACCTGTGCAATAGATCCATGGAAATGGGAGTGGTGTTGTGAGATTGGCGAAGAGTGCTGGTGGTCCTGTTATGGTTATAAGGTGTTCGAGTGGATTCTTGGGTTACTGCAGTGATGGCCACTTCCAAGGGGAGGAGCCCCGTGAAGAACTGCAGTTCTAAGCTAGACTCTATACACGCAGACACAGAGAAGTAGTATTTATTGTACAGCTTGATGGTACTGCCCGGGGCGGGCAGCAATGAAGGTACTCCAGTGAAGTAGTCCAGAGGTCCTCAGCAGAGGAGACCAGTCACACATTCGAGTAGGTGATAGGCAGTGCGGCATAGCAGGGACAGGTCCCAGATGTAATCCTGAGCGCTGAAGCTGAAGGTGAGACAGACTGAAAGGGTTAGTACTCACTGAGCAGAAGCTGTATTGTAGAAGGTTCTGGAAGGCAGAAGTTGTTGAATGGCAGGCACCAAATTAGAGAGAGCAGGCCCTCGAGAAGCGAGTACCCGGTATCCTAGGTTAGGTACCTGAAATAGAGCAGAAGGACCCTGAGGAGCGGGTACCCAGGTTAGTAAAGAATACCTCGAAGGGCAGAGAGAGCTTCCTGCGGCAGCTGGAAGCGGCAGAGCAGCTTAGACATGAGGTGGTCCAATCTAATCCTTGCTAACTCAGTTTGTTAGCAAATGAAGGGCAGGCTAAATACCAGGATGTGATGACGTCACTCGAAGGGGACGCCCCTGAGGTTCCCGCCTCGACATGGATAAAGATGTGGGTGGCATGCGCGCGCACACCCTAGGAAGCCCTCAGGAAAATCATGGCGAACACCGTCGCTATTGCCGATCCGGGGACACTGGAGAGAGCAGCATGAAGGCGCGACAGCAGCCATCTTCCAAGGCTTGAGGAGAGAGAAGGAAGAAAGGTGAGGCACAGAGGTTGAAGCTGTCTGAGATCGACGGACGCAACAGGTCCCACTTGATAAGAGTGGTAGCAGGGAAGAGGCCAGAAACTCCATTGCGATGGAGAAGGTACAGAGAAGGGCTACCAAAATGATAAGGGGAATGGAACAACTCCCCTATGAGGAAAGACTAAAGAGGTTAGATACTTCACTTTCAATGCATATCCTGCTTCAACGGCAGGGGAGAAGAAAAACTGATACTTCACGCATATCCAGCATGGCTCTCTGCTTCAACGGCAGGGGAGATGAAAAACTGATACTACAAGCATATCCAGCATAGCTCCCTGCTTCAACGGCAGGGGAGAAGAAAAACAACCAATAAGGGCTGAATGGCACGGTCTGGGTAAAGCAGATGGGCATGGGTGTAGCTTGCTTATTGCGGCGGTTACTTCCCCTACTTCCCCTACTACCCATAACTAATCAAGCTTGATATTTCACTTGGTTGCAGCTCCATCACTGCTCTCTACATTAATGGTGGGGGTGGAAGGGAAATAGAACCAAAGAGCTAAGAGAAACAGATAAGTATGAGAAAAAAATGTGAAGCTTGCTGGGCAGACTGGATGGGCCGTTTGGTCTTCTTCTGCCGTCATTTCTATGTTTCTATGTTTCTATGTTTCTATGACTTCTCAGCTTGGAGAAGAGACGACTGAGGGGGGATATGATAGAGGTGTTTAAAATCATGAGAGGTCTAGAACGGGTAGATGTGAATCAGTTATTTACTCTTTCGGATAGTAGAAAGACTAGGGGGCATTCCATAAAGTTAGCATGGGGCACATTTAAAACTAATCGGAGAAAGTTCTTTTTTACTCAACGCACAATTAAACTCTGGAATTTGTTGCCAGAGAATGTGGTTAGTGCAGTTAGTATAGCCAGTTAGTATAGCTGTGTTTAAAAAAGGATTGGATAAGTTCTTGGAGGAGAAGTCCATTACCTGCTATTAAGTTCACTTAGAGAATAGCCACTGCCATTAGTAATGGTTTCATGGAATAGACTTAGTTTTTGGGTACTTGCCAGGTTCTTATGGCCTGGATTGGCCACTGTTGGAAACAGGATGCTGGGTTTGATGGACCCTTGGTCTGACCCAGTATGGCATTTTCTTCTTCTTACAGGCCAGTTAGCCTCACCTCGGTGGTGGAAAAATTAATGGAGACCCTGTATCTACAATGCGGTGGGATGTTGGACCCAACGTAGCATGGATTCACCAGGAGAAGGTCCTGTCAGACAAATCTGATTGATTTTTTTGATTGGATGGCTAAAGAAATGGATCGAGGTAGAGCGCTCAATGTGATCTATTTGGATTTCAGCAAAGCTTTTGATATGGTCCCACATAGGAGGCTTGTGAATAAAATGAGAAACTTGGGAGTGAACTCCAAGAGCATGGATTACAAACTGGTTGACTGATAGGAGACAGAATGTAATGGTAAATGGAACCTACTGTAAGAATAGCCAGCACAAAACTACACCTAGTGGACTGCTAGCTAGCACACGTCAGCACACTGTGACGTAAACTCTGGGAAAACGAAACTTAGACTGGACTTATTCTCTGGAAGTACCTGTAGGAGGGCACCTGTTCATAGTAACAGAGCACGTACACATGCTAAAATTTATTAATTGGCTATAAGGTAATGGGTGGGCATGTGCAGACATCTGTTGATTGGCTGAAAGAAACCCTTAAATTACTGTACACACACGTTAGATCCTTTGAGCAGGCTTAGAACTATATACCACTTGTTTTGTGTTGCTTCTGCTCATGGAGGAACCCCACCTTCCTCCATAAATAAATCTCTCACTTTTATGATTCTTTAGAGCTGGTTTTTATTGGGTCAATTAGTCAGGGGCTGACTGCCCATTTACACTACTCTGAAGAGAAAACCGTGCCTTCATACTGTTGATGCAACTCCAACATTGCTCTCTGCTTCAATGGCAAGGGGTAAGGGGTTCAATTTTGGGGCCGGTTCAGTTCAATGTCTTTATGAGTGCCATTGCAGAAGGGATAGAAGGTAAAATTTGTCTATTTGCAGATGATACTAAGACCTCAATAGACTGAATAAGCCTGAAGGAGTAGAGAGAATGAAAAGAAGTTTAAGAAAGCTGGAAGAGTGGTTGAAGATTTGGCAGCTGGGATTCAATGCCAAGAAGTAGAGAGTCATGCATTTGAGGTGCAGTAATCCAAAAGAGCTGTAAGTGATGGGAGGTGAAAGACTGATGCGCACGGACCAAGAGAGGGATCTTGGGGTAATAGTATCTGGAGATTTGAAGATGGCGAAGCAATGTGACAAGGCAATAGCTAAAGCCAGAAGAATGCTCGGCTGCAAAGAGAGATGAATAATCAGTAAGAAGAAGGAGGTGATAATACCCTTTACAGGTTCTTGGTGAGGCCTCACTTGGAGTACAGTGTTCAGTTCTGGAGTCCATATCTCAAAAGAGACAGACAGGATAGAGGCGGTCCAGAGAAGAGAGACCAAAATGGTGTGGGGTCTGTAAGAGAAGACCTATGAGGAGAGACTGAAGGATCTGAATATGTATACCCTGGAAGAGAGGATAAGACCTTCAGATACCTGAAAAGTTTTAATGACGCACATTCAACAAACCTTTTCCATTGGAAAGAAATCAGTAGAACTAGGGGTCACAAAATGAAACTCCAGGGAGGCTGACTCAGAACCAACATCAGGAAACATTTCTTCTTGGAGAGGATGGTGGATGTCTGGAATGTCCTTCTGGAGAAGGTGGTGAAGATGAAAACAGTGAAATAATTCAAAGGGGCATGGGATAAATACTGTGGATCCCTAAATGCTATAAGATGGAAATGAAGAGTGGTAGCATGGGGATAACTTGCTGATGTGGCGGTTACTACCCTTAACCAATAAGCCTTCATACTGTTGATGCACTCCAACATTGCTCTCTGCTTCAACGGCAAGGGGTAATGGAGAATTGGATTCAAACAACAACCGAGAGCCCTGATGTTTATGGCCTGGGACACTGATAAGCATGGGGGTAACCTGCATGCAGACTGGATGGACCATCTGGTCCTTTCTACCATCATTTCTATGTTTTTATGTTTGAGATATGGCTTCTGGAGCCTCTATCCAGAAATATCTAGCCCAGGGTTACATAAGATAGTCATGATGTATAAACTGCTGAGCAATAAGATGTTCCATGGATTAATGCCATGTTACGTTTTTATAATCCTAAGTGCACGCTCAGATTTTCTCAGGGAGGCCTCTTAGATGTTCCTTCATTGAGTCTAGCAGAGCTTGCTGAGACTCGTGAAAGGGCATATTCAGTAGCAGACCAACCTTTTGAAACTGATTACCAGCCATTCTGGAGAAAGCTCAAGACATATTTGTTCCAACAAGCCTTTCCCTCGATCAATTGGATGATCTTTATCAATTATCAGCTTCAGCTTTGGGCTATGGAGAAGCAGAGATTAATTATGAGATTGGCAGGTTATGTTTTGCATTATAGGAGAAAGAGATGAAAGATTGTATAAGTAGTTGATTTTTTTTTGTACCTGCATTTTATCACATTATGATAGTTTTTTTCTGTACACTGCCTTGAGCTGTGGATTGAAGTGTGATATATATATATATTTTTAAAATAAATTACATCTGAGAATGTGATAGTACTGACTCCTGGGCAATGTCACTGGTTTTGATTCTCACCGACCACAGTCATATTTTTTTATATAGAGATAATTACCCCTACAAGGAAAATATTCTTCATGCCGACCACAGATTTTCTAACATGCACGTGGCTGTGCGTGCATGTTATAAAATTGGGCTTAGATTTGTGCGCACCAGGTTGCGTGCACAAATCTACGCCCACGCCTAGTTCTTAAAATCCGGCCCCCAGTGCGCTCCCCACCCCCCTCCCCCCCGCTGTTATTAAGGGAGATGCGGAAATATGGGACAGTACCAGGTTTTAAAGTGAACAAAGAGAAGTCTAAAATATTGAACCTAACTCTAGGCCCTGGGGAGTCTCTAGATATTAAAAGTAATCTACCTTTTAAATGGGCTAATGGGAACTTAAAATATCTAGGCATCCAACTGGGGACAGATATGGGGAATTTACTCGATATTAACTATGGCCCACTCTTGAAGGAAGTGGCTGCAGTCTTGGAGAAATGGGAACGACTAAAGTTGTCCTGGATGGGTAGGATACATACTATCAAGATGAATATTCTGCCTCGATTCTGTTACCTGTTCTAGACACTACCAATATATATACCCCCCCAAAACCACAAAGGAATGGCAGGGGAATTTACTCCGATTCATTTGGAAAGGCCGACCACCGAGAGTAGCGAGACTCCCTAAATGACAGGGGGGTCTAGGGATTCCTGACCTGTCTCTTTATTATGCTACATCCCAACTGCGAGCAGTAATCTATTGGCATGGAACATCCACTCGTAAGCTGTGGATGATGATGGAACAGGACTTTGTGGGTATCAGTTCCATGAAAGAGTTAGACTGGTCCACAGGCACTGCTCCAGACTCCATACAAAAGATATTTCCATTCTCTCAGGACACACTTACAACATAGGCGAAATATAGAAAACTATTGGTAGGAGAACAATCTATATGGCTCTGTTCCTTGTTCTTGTCAAACTCTTTCCCCCAGGAATGGAGAGAGCTATGATTGCTATCTAGAGGTGGGTAGGGATCATACGGCTAGAGCACTGTGGGGTGGGAATTCAATACACTCATTCGAAAAGGTGTCCCAGCTATATTCGCTGGTTGACAGAGATAGGTTCGCTTATACACAGCTCCTTTTCTTTACAAGATTGAGGGGAATCCCACAAATGCTACAAAGGAGAAAGTCTACTTTTGAAGTACTCTGTCCAAAAGCGGATAGCGTGACCAAGGCGATATCTAAACTATACACACTCCTGAATGGAGAAGGGGTATCAAAACCAAGAAACATACTGACTTGGGAAAGGGATATGCAGGTGGACCTAGAGCTTCCGGATTGGGACCTATGCTATCAAGTGACAGGAAAGAATTTGGTCTCATCAGGAGTCATTGAGAATGGTTATAAACTACTATATCAGTGGTATCTCACTCCCCATAGATTGAGCAAGATATTTTCGGGCTCTGACAGGCGAATCTGGCACCAATGTGGGAATGGTGGGAATGTACCAAAGTGGTAGACTACTGGAACATGGTCGTGGCTTTTATATTAGAAGTCACAGGGTATAAGATCGAAAGAAACCCTAGATGTATGTTACTTTTCATAGATGTATGCACTTTAGATAAGAGAGTCTGCCATTTAATGCAAAATATTATTGTAGTGGCATGCTGCAAGCTTGCAGCCTAGTGGCATAAACCCGAGACACCTCAGAAAGCCCATATTAAATCCAGACTGTCTAATCTCTACACTATGTATAGACTGATGGCACCCTACCAAAATTCGAAAGGACATGGTCAACATATATTGAATGGCAGAAGACCCAGACTGAAGAAGCGATTCCCACAATAGCAGAAACAGATTGAGTCTAATCTCATACCATCATACTGCCACCAGATTGAGAAACAGATACCTCAATGTGCACCACACGGGTGCACATTGAGGGATGGGGGGAACTTCTATGGAGGAGGGGCACAGAGGGATAAATAAAAGCAACACAACTGAATACAAGATTTCACTTTCTGGGTGTTCACACATAGGTTTATTACATATTTATGGTAGGCACAACACTGAAATTGGTATTACAGGTTTGGAATGTTCACTATTAAATGATGTAATTTGAATTACCTATGACTAGGTGACATTGTGATTTTGTCATTGTGTATTAAACATTTAATAAAAAAAAAAAAAGAATGCTCTCACCATCTCCATGGAAACACCATAATACTGTGCACAGTGCCGAAATCCCCACCTTTATGGGAGAAGGTGACACTCTGGGTCCTCCAGGTTGGAGGACAGATAGTTCACTCCTTGAGAGTCAACTCCATGAGAGAAACCTGGTCGAGGTTTCTCAGGATCCTGAGGAGAGAAAACTATGTTAAATTGCTGAGGTGCCTCCGACTGCTACGCCTCTGGAACTTCTTTCTGGAAAATAGGCAAAAGGCACCGGAAGGGCAGCTGGCACCCAATCTACAAAGAAAATAATTGCTTTAATGAATATATAGAAATAAATCCAGGGACACCAAGTTCAAACAAATGTTTTCCATTTTTATAGTAGGGATTTTTCAACTTTTCTTTGTGTAAACCAATGCATAATTGACATTCAACACAAATAAGGAACACTTCTAACAGAAGTACAATAAAGCATTCAACTTATAGCAACTAATAAAGATTTAAATCCTCCCCTATATGGGTAAGGAATATTAGATGATGAACACAAAAGTCCCTTTCATGCAATCAGAAAGGCAGGATCTTCTTGCCTTCTAGGCCTCTTGACCGGCCAGGTCATCTGGTTGATTGAAGACAAAGCTCAGTTGGGAAAAGTCCAAATGAAAACAATGCCTTCCTGAAACGAGGAAAACACCCAGTCTCTCTGGAAAGGATAATTCTTACCCATAGGATTAACCAAAGCAATAATACATTTCTCTTTTTAATGTAAACAACATTTTCTCCCCTTCTAGAGCAACAGAGAACTTATTGGATATTGAACATTTTTAGATCAGCATTGTATAATTACTGCTGGAGAAGCGGCCCAGAGTAGGCCTTTTAGAAATCTGGGTGAGGCTTGGACACAGCCACCCCATAGGGCAATTGACTTACGATGGAATACTCCGTTGGTGGTCGCGAAACTTGCTGATATACAATGGCATGCTTGTGAATGTTGCGCCCCAGCCTCATCTCATGCATCCTCCAGACCAGTGTACTGGGATAATCCATAGGGCTCCTTCTGAACTCAGGATCCGATGAATTTTTTACAATGCGGCAGTCTGCTTCTTCCCGCAGCCATTCTTCCCTGTTGTTCTCAACAAACTCCATTACATGCATGGGCTCATATGGGTAATAGAGTCCAAAGTCTGCCAGTACTCTTCTGCAGACTATTCTTTTGGCCTGAGAGGCCCTTAGTAGATCTCGTGGATTCCCACAGGTACTCAGCACCACCCAGGACTGGTTGGTGACATCAGCGTGCATAGCTTAGTCAAAGAGCACGCTGGGCATGGTGATGCGAGATGGATAACACTGTTTCACTTACATTGGGTGAACCAGGCAGAGATTATTCTGGCAGCCCCACATCAGGGCAGCTGCTTCCTGCTCTTGAACCACTTCCAGAGGAGATACCTGAACTTGATGGGACATCTTATCCTTTCATCACCATGTCACAATACTCCCAGTAGCTGGTGGGTTCCAGGGCAAACAGGTTTACCCTAGATGTGGTGATGATAAATCTCTCTTGAGCCGTTCTTGCACTACCATTGAGTGGCTTCACAACCCCCAGTTCTGGATACAAACACTAGGGTCTCCTGACAACCTTGGACTGACCAGGTATTAGATGATTTCTCTCCTTGGTGCCCTGAGTCCCAGGGCCGCTGGAAAGATGAACTTGATAAACCCCCGAGAGTGGGGTTCGGTAGTAGAGGCCTTCTCATGGCTGCTCACCTTTCTTTACTTTCCTCCTTCTCTTCCACCTCTAACTCTTTCTCACAGAAGGCCTCCTCCACAATGACTCCCCAATCTCAGGGTTCGGCCTCTGGTGTGAGCCAACTCAACTTCTTTGGTTATTGCGGTTGCTGTTGTAATCGGCCCCAAAACGGTATTCACTTCTTCCAAGGCCATTGCATCACCTCCAGCAGCTGGTATCGAAGACTTGGGTACCTCCTCAGGCATGGCTCCCTGACAAGCGGCATGGTCTCCACTCCCCCCTGAGGTATCAGAGGGTGAAGTTGAGCGAGCCTGTTAAGCAGTCCGATCCAACTCGGTAAGGGATAGGGTTCCGAACTTCCTGGCGCTGTCCGCGTGGTTGGAAACTTGGCCTCCGTGTATAACATGCCCATGCACTGGCAGCATTGTAGCGGTAATGGCTGCACCGGTTGTAAAATGCAGCAATCAGCGCATTCCATGGGTCCCATCATGCAGGCTCCCTTCAAAGTGATTTTCACCCTCCCTCTGGGGGTAAAAAGGATTGGTGTTTCGCCAGCATCCGTCGTGGTTCACATTGCTGCTTTTGTGGTCACTGCAACTTTGCTTTCTGGGGAGCCAGAACTGCTTCCAATCCATTTTTTTCCATTGAGCCCTCCTCTGAGCCACAAGTGGATAACTGACTGCCACCACTGCTGGGACACACTGAACTGGCCATTTGAATTTGGAACAGTGTTATCACTCGGCGTTGTCCTCGTTGCAATGTTTCTTGCTGTGACGCCACACAATGCTGGCCAGGCTGTGCCTCATACTGTGTGATCGATGTGATGACATCATTCGCGCATCCCAACTCTGGTTCATTTCATGACACCAGACACCGACATGCGCTTTGTTTTGGCACGTACGTTTTCGGCAGGAGCAGCTTTGGTGTGAACGACGGCCATCTTGGTGAAGGTTGAGATTTTTCTTTATAGCATTCCACAGCGATCAGCAGTTGCAATGCAGCAATTAGTAAGTCCACTTCGATACGATGTGTGCTTTGCACTTGTTCGAGCCCGATGTTGGGCGCCATTTTATGTATCCCCCAACTCCAGGTGCAGACTGCTCCCTGATGAGGCCATAAAATTATCTGTTGTTCTCGTGGGGACAGGAACCTTCCCAGGCTAGCTGATCCCTGACTCTTCCTTCCAGGGCCTGGATTCTTGGTCGACTGAGGGAGGAAGATGGGGGCTAAGGGTGGCTCACATGTGTCCTTTACCTTTGTCCAGGGGCTGGGTGTGCCAAAGAAAGACTGGAGACACTGTATTAATGCCAAACAATTCTTTACTGATGAGAAGATGAAAAATCCACAGCAGCACAATGGTTCCTCTTATCGCAATGTCCTCCTCAATCTGTGCAGGAAGGTCAAATGCCAGCCAGGGGAATTCCTACCCTCTCGGGCTTGGAAAAACAGGGTCCCAGGTGGGCAGGGCGTCCTTTTGACTGGCAAGGATATCTCTCTCCCCAGCACCGGATGGGTAACGTCTCGAATGTTAGTCTTTCCCTTTACTCACAGTTTGTTGAATTAGTCTTGGTTACTGCTTCAGTCCTTGTTCTTGAATCCCAGATAGGGAGGATCCCTTTTAGCAGGATTATTAATGCTCTGGGCAGAAGGGACGGGCAGTCTTAACATCCTCCTGCATCTTGAAATTAGATTTCCAAAAAATGACCCTGAGGGGAATAGCAAAAATCATCCAGTGAGTGGACTGGAAAGGGAACCCCCTCCCGACCCTGGCTGAGACCACCAAGCAGGGCTTGCTTGACTAAACCGGCTGGGCCTGTAAAATAGCACAAATCTAACTCCTCACTACCTTCTGTACTCCGTACTTAACCCAAGGGACTGCGTCCTCGGCTGTAGCTGCGGAGCTGTTATATAGCATTATCAGTGGGCAGGTCATGGCAATCCCTGCATCTGCATGGAGCTCCCAAAATCCATCCTGCTCTGACCAGCTGACACTGTCACCAAATACCCAGGGCTTACTGGTAACCCGAGAAGTGCCTGGGCTACACTTGTTTGCTTGGTGCAAAGGTGGCAGACCTCATGCGCCACCGAGTCAGATGTTAGAGAGTTGCTGGGGAAGAGCCTTCGGTCATTGTACTCCTGGGTACCAATGACCTAGGAAGGTGCAGGAGAGAAACTAGAGGCTAAATTTGGGAGGGAAACTGAAATCCAGAACCTTCCCAACATCATAGTTCCTTGGTAACCTTTATCTAAAACATTCCCATTAAAATTCAAACTAAAGAGCTCATCACTATTTCCTATGCCTTCCAGTGGCGGATTACTGGTATTGCAAGAGATAGAGACAACTTTAGTGCTCCCCCACCCAACTGCCAAACTTTAGATGTGAACCCAATTTAGGGGGCCCCGTCACAAGAGAAGGTTAGAGTAGAGAGGCTGAGGTAAGAGCTGAAGTAGCTCAGGTGGATGTAAATTAGAGCAGACATACACAGATAATTCCAAATTATCTGTAGCAAATGCTGATAGCAAGCAGGTTGTCAATAGAAATAAATACCATACTTAACGCAAATGCCAGAAATCTAAATTTAAGATTGACAAGTTAGAATTTATGGCACTGAATGAAGATATAGATATTAAAGGCATTTTATAGACCTAGTGGAAGGAGGCTAACAAATGGGTCACTGACACCCCTGTAATGGCCCTTTGGGCTCATTACGATTAAGGGACAGAGTAGGCTGGAGCAGTAGAAAGGGAACAATTGAGGGCGCTGGGTTGGCCATCCCCTTGTGAGGTTATTTAAGCAGCTCTCTACTGAGCGTCTGGAGGCAGTGCTTTTGGGTTTTATAATTAGGTGGAACTGCAGGCAGGTTTTTCTGAGCTGGACAGTGGCCTACTCTGAGGACTCAGGCAAGCTCTGTCTGGGAGTCCTAGAGCAAGGCTGGGAAGCTGTCCTCCAGTCCGTTTACTGGCTGGCTGGGTTGGCATACAGGTTTTTTTGTAGGGGTTTTTGAGATGTTTCATAGTAGGAAGCCTGAGAGACCCCTGGGTGTTACTTGTAGAGAGGTCACGGGGAAAGCTTTCTCTGAGGGTTGAATGATGGAGAAGACCTGCCTCTCTGCAACCTCCTGGAGGACAGAGCAATGCTGGCGACCTGCTGTAGAGACCTTCTAGGGATTTTTGGACTCAGTTTGGGGAAAACGTTTGGTTAAAACTTCTGGAAGTGTTTTGCTACCCCCTCTTCCTGAAAAAGGAACATCAAGAGCTGTGTGTTCCAATGGAGATGCCTTCCATCCCGGGGTTTGTGAAAGAGAGAGAGAGGGAGAAAGGCTGAGACATACATTTGCAGAACCGCGAGTAAAACCATCTTGAAACCTCTTGAGGATGCCATCTTGGAGTCTTTGCCCTTGTGGAGAGAGAGACATTTTGGACTCTGTGCAGAGACTGTGTTATTCATTTTTTGTCAGTTTTGGAGGGGTATTTACTGCCCACACAAGGGATTTCCCCTGCTCTGGTGATAAAAGGCCTAAGCACAGACAGAGGTAAGGACGGTGAACATTAAAAATCATCTCTGGTACTGAAGACTATGTTAACTGTGCCACACACTCGTCTGATTTACATGCAGTACATCTGGGCCTCACACACAGTAGTAAAGGGTTACACCTCTCCCAGGAAAAAGGAATACAAGGTCACTCCTGTCACTCTGAGAAGAGATTTCTTTGTCCCCTCCTCCCCAACCAAAGGACTCAGGCCCTGGGGGATAGGCATGTGTGCAAAGAGCTAGCCTGTGTTTTCCAGCCCCAAGAAGAACAAAATACTTTTATGGTCCCATTGGTATCCAGCAGTTACTCGGTGATGGAGTTACACCAGGATACAAAATATGTTGAAGTGACAGAGCAGGCCAAACTGGTGGGGAGATGGCACTATACGTTGAGGCTGGCATAGAGTCAAGCAGGATAAAAGTCCTGCAGGAGACAAAATGCACTCTGGAATCTTTATGGATGGAAATTCCATGTGTGATGGGTAAGAGTATAGTAGTGAGGATGTACACATGCCCACCTGGCTAAAATGAAGAGATGGGCTATGAAATGCTTACAAAGATTAGACAGGTTGATAACATTTGAAACACAAATTACTCTGCACTGAACAATGTGGAAGAGGCAGATTATAAGACTTTTAATAAATTAATTATGCAGAACGTAGCTAATACAAATGATGATGTTCATCCTCTGAATACTTGCTCCAATGTGATAATGAAGGCCATGAGAGCTGATCGAAGTAATTTTCTTTCTGAGTTTGTGAACACTTCTTTGATGGAAGGTCATCTGCCTGGATTACTGAAAGAAGCTTCAGTAATCCAGGTATTCGGACCCGCTGGATTTTGATAACTATTGTCCGATTTCTTCTTTGCCTTTCTTCTAGCCAAAGTTTTAGAAAACGTGGTGTTAAAGAAGCTGCATAATTTCATCAAAGAACAATGCCTACTCAATGATTTCCAATTTGGATTCTGGATGGCACATAATACAGAAATATTGCTTTTGTCAGACTCTGACATTTTCCATTGGGGTTCTGACAATACCACCAATTTTTTTTCTGATATTGTTGGATAGTTCATCCACCTTTGATACCTTGCATCACTCTATTATGCTTCATTGGTTGAAAGAAATAGGCCCCTATCTATTCTATTAGTAGCCTTTTTTGAAAAAATGGCTGATGAGACCAGTGGCATAGCCACAGGTGGGCCTGTATGGGCCGTGGCCCACCCAACCAGCATTGTCTAGCAGCACACAAAGAGAGGCCCAGTCACAGGGCCGCAGCAGTCACGCTGGGTGAGAGGAGGAAGAGGTCCGCAAGGCCGCCAGTGGACCTCATCCCACCGCAGACAAGAGAAGAGGCCTGTGAGGCCGACAGTGGACCCCATCTCACTGGCAGCCGAGAAGAGGAAGAAGACTGCGGTGCTGCAGTGAACAGGAGTGGGATTGGGAGGCCGGCAGTCAAAGAGAACAAAAAGCCCCACCAGAAGGCGCTCATTCTCCTGCTCCTCCATGTGTGCCGGCCCTACGCATTAAAAACCTGTGCAGCCAGTAAGTGCTCTATGCTGATCTCGAGCATTGCGAGATCAGCATAGAGGAGTGCTAGCCGTGCAATTTTTGAATACTGCGAGCAGGTAACGAGGAGCAGCAGCAGAAGAGGCTCTCCCTTTTTCTACCAATAGGGAGGCTGCCTGTGTTTTGTGTATGTCTATGTATGTGTGTGTGTGTATGTGTGTGTGTGGGGGAGAGGGGTGGTGAATGGGAAACTGCCTGGTTGTGTGTGTGTGTGTGTGTGTGTGCGAATGTGAATGGTAGCCTATCTGGGTGTGTAGGTGTGTAAATGAAAGCCTGCTTTGGGGGGGGGGGGGGATGTGAATGAGGCTTACCTGGGGGGGTATGTGTGAAAGAGAGAGCATGTGGAAGTGAGAACTTGTATATGTGGGAGTGGGAGCCTGCATGTGAGAGTGAGAACCTATGTGTTGTGTTTGTGGGAATATAAGCATATGTGTAAGAGCATGTGAGAATGAGAGCCTGTGTGTGTTTGTGGAAGTGGAAGTCTGTGTGAAAGAGAGCATATAAGAGTGAGAGCCTATATGTGTGTGTATGGGAGTGGGAACCTCTGAGTATGTAAGAGAGAGCATGGAGGAGTGGGATCCTGTGTGAGAGAAAGCGTGTGTTTGTGAGAGAACATGTGAGAGTCTGTGTGTGTAAATGAAGGAGGAAGGAAAGAAGACAAACAGAATAGGAGACCCTGAAAAAGGGACATCGGAGAAAAGAGACTGATTAGAAAAATAAGATCAGACAACAAAGGTAAAAAAAAATTATTGTGCCTTTCAGCAATTGGAATATGCCATCTTTGGGAATGTGCATTTCTTATATATTTGTATTTTGCTGTTTCTTCAGTATTCCAGTGCTCACAGAGGCTGAGGCTGGTTTCTCAGCCTTTCCATTTCAGTTTTGTCTGCATGTTTGTTTCTAATCTGTAGTCCCTTATTCTGTCTTAGGTAAGGCTCTGTCTGTGTTGCGCATGTGTAACAGAGGTGCAGTATTTTGGCTAGCGTGAGGTTTCTCAGTAGGGATTTGGAGCAGTTTGGCTTGCTCTGCATGCCCGCTACTTAGGGTATTAGTGTTCTAGGGCTTGGTGTAATGTTTGCCTTGCTGCCTTTTTGTAGATAAGGTTGCTGCTGTTTGAGGCCTGGGAGTTACTGCTGTTATGGTATGATACGGCATGCGGAGGTTCTAGGTATTTATTTATTTATTTATTTATTTTGCAGGGTTTGTGTTACTACACAAAATGTTTGGGAAGGGAATTTGTTTTGCTATCACCGAGGTGACATCAGAATTTGATTTTTTTTTTTTTTTTAAGAATGTAAGAACATAAGATATGCCGTGCTGGGTCAGACCAAGAGTCTATCAAGGACTGGAGCTGCTGAGATGACCGGAGCCAGACTCTCCAGTCCAGGAACTGGAGTCACTAAGATGACGAGATCTGGACTCTCTGGTGCAGGAACTTGAATTGCTTGGTGAGCTGACGTCATCGGAGCAGCTGGTGCAGGAATCCCTTGACTGGCTGGAGTCACTGAAGGAGCAGGCGCCTCCTGGGACTGGCTCGTTGAAGGAACACAGGTCAGAGTGTGGCCCCTTTTTTTTTTTTTTTTTAAATTAAGAATTTTCCATCAACGGGAGATTCAGGAGGCGTCAGTGTGCAACGTGAGGGGCAGGAGAGCTCTTCCTGCAAAGGGGATGGGCAGAATCTGGGAATGCATATTGTGCTCCCAGGAGCGGTGCGGAGGAGGAGTCTGTTAAGCAGACTTTGGGGGTTCAGTTTAGGGGGTTCCTCCGGAGTCTGCTGAGAGGAGTTGAAAAAAGTGAGATGGGGGTTTTCTTGGGAGCCAGGGAGGGCATCAGAGGGTGGTGTTCCTGTCCCTGGAGGAGGCTGAAGCCTTCTGAAGGAGATGGGCTGGATGCGGGGGATCTCCAGCCACTGCAAGTAAGTGGGAAAGGATTGTTTTGGGGCCATCCTGCAGCTGGGATTACTGTGAGCAATTTCAAGGAGAACTTTACACTTTCCCTCTGGGCTCAAAAGTGAGAAGCTGAGGTGCCTTAGAGCGGTCGGCTCTTAAGAAGAATAAGAGCTAGGCCTGCGCCAGTGTGATTTTGAATGTTTGCAAGAACTGTAAGCCCTTTCTTTCTGACCATGGCATTATTTTTTTTCTGGACTCGGACTTCTGCACTGCCTGAAGCTTACTTGAACGCTGGCCGACTCGCTGGAGGAGCCGGCAGAGGGACTGGAACCGGAGTAGGAGACGGATGGAGCCAGAGTCTTCGGTGCAAGAACTGGGCCAGGCACTAGAGCTGCTGCAACTGGAGCAGCTAGGGATTTGTATTTATTTATTTATTTATTTACACGTTTAGAAACCACACTACTTCAATGCTCATGGTAGTTTACGGTACAAACAGACATTTAAAAAAAAAAAATCTAATCAAAAACATGGAGTTAGAATCGCTGGAGGCACTGGAGCCACAGCAGCCCAGACAGCGGAGTTGCTTACCTGTAACAGGTGTTCTCCGAGGACACACATGGGTGACATCATCAGATGGAGCCCAGCACAGAGCTTTGAGCATTATCCACTGGGCACGTGCAGCACACCAGAAGGCCACGCATCCACGTAGGGGCCCCTTCACTCTCGTCTTGTCCGTGGAACCCACAGGTTCTTGCCTTTCCTGCTGCTATATCCCTGATATCTTATCTGGTTAACTTTAACCACACAAGTTATCCATTTTACCCTTTTTAAGAAAACAAAAACAGCCTCCATGTGGGCAGGCAGTGCTCAGTTTTGAAAATATCATTTATCCTATAATAGTCCCGCGATCTGTGCGCACTCCTGGGAGCGCAGTTAACAGTGTGCACACCGGGGCTAGCCCACTGGCTCCTGGCTTCGATTAAGATGACCGGCTCAGGTCTTCCATTCCCCAGCTCAAACCGAGCTAGGGGAGGCAGCGGAGGTAGCGTTCACAGCCCTTTGTGGTCATTGTGCAACAGCAACACCTGGTGGCCAGATTTAGGGTCCAGGCTGGCACCTCTCCTGAAAGAGCCCTAGTGCCTGGCTTCAGTCCAGGACTAAAGGATGTTGGGAGAGGATTTAAAACAGGGGGGTGGGGGGGGGGGGGGGAATCCCCAGGCAGTTCCAAATGAAGCCTTGTAGAGCCGGATCCCAGCCCTGACTCCAGCTGAGCTGGAAGGCCACGGAAGGAGGAGGACACTGCTGTGGGGGGAGGAGCGTGCATGCTACGGGTAGCCATGCATACATTTTGCTGGCCAGAGAGGTTAATCTTCAGGCAGGCCTATTTGCCCGGGGGAAGTTGCCTGGAAAATCGTTTCTCACTAGCACTGGGTCTTACCCTTTTCTTTTCTTCCAGTTTTTAAAGGCGCAGCAGTGGCTGGGGTACGACAGGACCGCTTTCACCAGCTGCAGGAAGTTCTGTATCGGGGGCAGCTTTTTCAGGCTCCAGGTATTCTGTGCCATGAGCTCTCTCAGGTGTTTCAGTCCTTTGCTTGGTAGGCCGGTGACCCCGGTTTGTGAGACATCTCTGGAGGGAAAAGAAAAAAGGCAAATGAAGACATTAAACTGGGAGGTGTGCGCTTGCAGAGTCTCTGTCGAGCTTAGGAACCAATGGCCGGCTTAGTCTCGGGGAAGACTGGGCTCACTGCAGGCTGGGATACCCGGGGGGACGTAAGACCCATTGCCAAAATTTATCCAGAGAAGGTGCAGACTGTGAGCTTTTCAAAGAGGGGAGCCGAGTGTTCCTCAAAGCTCGTGTGCTGCGAGATCGTTGATCCCATGCTTCCAGCGCCTGTGCAGTGATTCTGAGCTCAGCCTGGTGTCAGAGAGCTGCCAGGGAGGGAGGTGGATGTGCAGTCCCTCTGCCAACCTAAAAATCAGGACACAAATAGCTTTTTTTCTTGTTTTTTTTAAACCAAGTTATTAGTTTTGGAGGCATGGTAGCGAGCAAAAGGGGTTTGACAAGAGCAGAGCTATGGCATCTCCCCCCACCACAGTGGGGGGAGATGCCACAGTTCAAGATATGGAAACATGTGCAAGACAAAGATGACTGCCTATCAGAGAGAGAACTGGTGCTGCAGAGCCGCCAAGCCTCATCTTGAAGACTGCACCTACGGCTCCTGAGCCGCTCCATTGAGAGGGGCAGAGAACATCCCACCGCTCACAGCTCTTCTTCGCACGAAGGACACGCTGGGCTGTGCTCAAAAATTCAACTTCCTGCATCTCTAAAGGGAAAGACGTAGGCTTTAGGTCACTGTTAAGAAAATGCACTTATTAAGGGGAGCAGTTATTAACAGAACTAGCGACTGAGAGCTGCATGTAGTGAGGAGATGAATTGTTGAGTACATGAGAATATGTGCTACATTAACAGCTTGAGATGCGAGTAGGAACCAAGAGCAGTGGGATGAACTTTTGAGTACATGAGAATATGTGCTACATTAACAGGTTGAGATGCGAGTAGGAACCAAGAGCAGTGGGATGAACTTTTGAGTACATGAGAACACGTCCTTCATTAAAAGGTTGAGATGCGAGTAGGAACCGAGTGCAGTGGGATGATTTTTTGAGTACATGAGAACACGTCCTTCATTAAAAGGTTGAGATGCAAGTAGGAACCGAGTGCAGTGGGATGATTTTTTGAGTACATGACAACACGTCCTTCATTAAAAGGTTGAGATGAGAGTAGGAACCGAGTGCAGTGGGATGAATTTTTAAGTACATGAGAATATGTCCTCTAATTAAAGCTTGCGATCCTGTGAAATATATCTGTATCTTGTTACTCATGATTTTGAGCAGTGGGATTTTCTGTAGTATATTGTTTCCCTGATGCAGCCATGTTGATAGTGAAACATTGTCAACATTGGGTTTCTATTTATGATAAGAATTAATAATATATAGGATATTTTGGGGATTGCAATTGGGAGATATTGTAATTCCTAATTGGGACTGCACAATAATATAATTTTGAAAATTAAGGACAGCTTTTTTTGCACTATTGTAATTTTGTAATAGATGTAATTGTTCATATTTTGTAAAATATTTTCAAATGTATTGTGGATATATTGTTATTTGATTTTTTAAAATTATTAATGTGAAATAATTGATGTTTTAAAATGTAGCCATTTAAAACATTTTTAATAGACTAATTGGTTACAATTATTTAATAGTGGCTGGAATTTTGATACATTTTTGGAGCTTGGTTTATCTTCCTGAGATGGCAATTATATATACCTCTTCAATCAGTGCTATACAGTCTGGGGTCAATATTCAGATTCTATCCATTTATCAAAATTAGACAGCTAATTTAGCTTGGCTGGATACGTTTTCCGGCTAAGGCTGTGTATTGCTACTTAGCCGCATAACTTATCTGGCTAAGCAGCATCATCCCGATCCACCCACATCTTAGCCAGCCAACTAGATAGCTGGATAAGTGTCTTATCCGGCTATTTAGCGGTCACTGAGTATAACTGGATATTCCATTTGATTATTCATCTCTCTGACTCTCCCATCTTATTTTTTAGACTTCTAGCATTTGTATACAGTCATTTCAAAGTATGCTTTTTGTTTGTATTAACAACCTGCTCATCAGTTGATAGGGTAATTTGAAATCTTTTTGTTCTGTCTACTCTTTACTTACAGGCACCTGGGATATTTTAGCATTTATTGCAACCTGTCTCTTGGGATGCCCTAACTTCTCAGTTCCATTAGTATCCTTCGAAGATTCTTCAATCTGAACCATGTGCTCTGGAGCGACTGTCGGCTTTCCCCCGTCATCCAGTTTAAAAGCAGCACTATCTCCTTTTTAAAAGTTAGTGCCAGCAGCCTGGATCCACTCTTGTTAAGGCAGAATCTATCCTGTCGGAACAGGCTCCCCTTTCCCCAGAATGTTCCCTCTTCCCTGCACCATCGCCTCATCCATGCATTGAGACTCTGAGAGCTCAGCCTGCCTCTGGGGACCTGGGCATGAAACAGGAAGTATTTCTGAGAAGGCAACCCTGGAGGTCCTGGATTTCAATTTCCTACCAAAGAGCTTAAATTTAGCCTCCAGAACCCCCTTCCTGCAACTTCCCATGTCATTGACACCGTCCTATATTTCCTGGCACCTTTCTAAGTATCTAAGCATCCGGCTCCTCTCCAGCACTCTTTCAAAACTTATCTAGGTGGCACGTAAGGTCCGTTATCGTTACAGCAGACGGGCCCACCAGCCTAAAGATTGAATTACCCATTCTAATGACCATCCTAACCCTTCCCCCACATCCTCGGTGCCAGTGGATAAAGCATCACCTGGCTGGCATATCCTAGCTACAGAATCACTTCCTGCCACACCAAGGTGACGCTCTCCTGCCTGGTGATCTTGTTTCTCCAAGGAGGGCTAGACTGGAGGAGAGACCACTCTACTATGTCCCTGAAGGTCTGCTCCCTAGAGCGCTCTGCCTGCCTCAGCTCCTCCAGGTCTGCCATTCTGGCCTCCAGAGACTGAGCTCGCTCTCTCAGAGCCAGGAGCTCTTTGCACCAGCTGTACACATTCATCTTCTCGCCAAGAGGTGGATCATCATACGTACGGCACTCGGTGCAAAAGACTGGATAGCCTCGATCTTGCTGCTGGGCGTCTGTCTGCACCTTAATTTGTTGAGCTGCTAAGGATTTAAAGGCTGGTAAGAAGTAGCTAGGCCTCAACCGAAGGGCCGATAAATGTGATTAGGGTTTTAAATGGATTTATTGTGTGCCAATCCAGTTTGGAGTTTCTTAGTTTTGTCTTTTTTTGTTTATATTCTATCTGTGCACTATCCTGTAGCCTCTGTGGGAGAAGAGGCTGGCAAACTTGAAAACAAATAAAATTCAAAAGAGAAGAGAGGAGTGGGGACTGCCCTATCGCGTGGCGGAGCAGAGCATTGGAAAACAGGCACATGGGGTGTCCTAGAGAGCAATCCTGAGGGGGATCCTGGCACCGAGACGGAAGGGAGTCCTGGAGAGTGCAGGAGACATAGCTTCACCTTGTGCCAAATTATTTCCGGGGAGGAGGCAGATTATTTTGTTGGACCCATCACCTGAGCCAGGAGAAGAAATCCTCTCTCTCCCATGCTCTCTCCAGCTCGGGGGCAGACTCGCCACTCCCAACAGAGTCCCCCTTTGCGGTGAGGACACAGGGCAGAGGTCACAGCAGGAAGGTGAGGGGTCTGGGGCTTCTCTTATCAAACCTCTGCCATGGGGGCAGGGCATTAACCTCCCATATTCTACAGGCTCTCAGTTTCAGCCAAAAGGCCGAGGAGGAGAGAAACCAGAGCATGGGAAACTGCATGTGACCTCGTGCAAACATCAGGCTGAGGACTTCAGCCGGCCTGCAGCAGGAGGTTACAGACGGTCAGCGCTCTCTCCGGGGGCTGCCTGTGCTGCTGAGTGCCTGCTCTGAGCCTCTGCGGGGGCCGGCCCCCACCCTGAATCGCTTCACTTGTCTCGGAGGCCAGCTTCTCCAGTATTCACAGTTGGTCTTTTTTTTGTCTGGGCCGCAGCTTTCACGTGGGAATCCTTTGAAGGCAGGACAAAGAGGCTTCCAAAGGGAATTTGCCAACCCAGGTTGAGATGCACACTCCCCCGCCCCCTCGGTATCCAGGGGCCTTGCTCTGGCCTGGAGGCCCCCCCCCCCCCCCGTCCCTGTCTCCCCTGCTGCGGCTAATAATGGGGGTCTTTTGTGAGCAGCACAAGCCGCGCTGAAGGGGGGTGGTCTGGGGAAATTCATGCAATCCTGCTTCATGCCTGCAGCCCCCTCCATGCAGCTCACTAACTGGACAGATAAGAGACGCAGCCAGTTTTATTTCTTATGAAAAATGCTTAAAGTCAAGAGAGGTGTGAGGAGGAGGAGAACCAGGGGTTAAGACTGAAAAGCAGCCCCAAAAAGGTGGATTTTTTTTTTTTAGGCTGGGCCTTGTGTGGTGGCAGTCACAAAAGCAAGTTAGAAAAAAAAATAAATGAGGGAGAAAGGAATGGAAAATAAGAAGAGAGGAAATGCTAATGCTCCTGTACTGGTCCATGGTGCCACCGCGCCCTGCGTATTGTGTGCAGCTCTCACGGCTCCATCGCAAGAAAGACCCAGCAGACAGAGAAAAGGTGCAGAGGAGGGCGACAGGAATGCTAAAGGGGAGGGAGCACCTCTCCTCTGATGAGAGGTGACTGAGAGGGGACAGGAAAGCAGGGGTGGAACGGGAAATAAAGGAAGGCGATTTACCCTTTCAAACAATACTAATCCATCAGGTCCTGTTCCTTTCCTCCTCTTCCTGTTTTTCCCTCTCTTCTCTCGCCCCTTCTCTCTTCCTATCTGCTCCCCTCCCCCCACCCTGGTTTTTTGTATTTTCCTCCTTCAGTTATATTGTAAACCGGCATGATGTACCCACGAATGTCGGTATATAAAAGCTAATAAATAAATAAATAAATACAATATAAATAAATAAATAAAACAAGGGGATACGCCAAGAAACCAACAGCCAGCAAATTTAAAACAGGTTAGAAAAAGTATTTTTTTTTTACACAATGCAACATCAAACTGTGGAATCTGTAGCCAGAGGATGTGGTCAAGGCATCCAGCACAGCAGGGTTTAAAGGGGTTTAGACGCGAAGACATTAGCAGCCTGGCAGATCTGGGAAAACTAATGCTTACCCCTGAGCCTGAGGTGCAAGAACTGGATCTACTCTGGGTTTTGCTGGGCACTTATGACCTGGATCGGCCACTGCTGGGCTCAGTGCGCTCAGCTTGGTAAATTTTTTTAAAATGCATTTTCTTTTTAAATAAGGCCAGAGGTGTATTATAATCATTTCCTCACCAAAATGTGATGATTCAGTCTTCTCCACTAAGACACCATGGCGTGAGATAGGCAAACGTTTTTACAGTGGGATGGGAGGAGCTGAGGCAGTGAAATTATCAGTTTCAGACTCTTTCCACCTATAACCAGAGAATTTGCTTAATAACTCAACAATCACAATCCTACTCATTCTGCCTCCTCTGGACCAGCTGGCAGCCTCTGCTGGTTGCCAGAAGGCCTCAGGGTGCATATAACAGGAAAGCAGTTCTGTCTTGCCTGCACAGGGTTAAGAACATAAGAACATGCCATACTGGCTCAGAGCAAGGGTCCATCAGGCCCGGCATCCTCTCTCCAGCAGTGGCCAATCCAGGCTACAGATTCTGCAGGGCAGAATGGCAGCATGGGCCCCTCAAGGTGTGCAGGGTTGCGTCCCTCCCAGAGCCTTACATGGCTGACCCAGAGGCTGACAGGCAGAGGGCCACCGCCTGGTACCTGGCCAGGCTAAAACTGACCATGGGAGCCAGAAGGGGACGAGCCAGAAAGCAGCTGGCCCTGGGCTCCTGGAGACTGGGATCAGCTTTCACGCAGGGGAGGGGGTGAAGTGCTGCTGGATCTCGTGGCGGTAAGGTGACTTCCAGATGCTGCTGGGTCAGTCAGAGACACTGGCTCACCGTAGCGCCAGCGGTTTGGGTGGGCTGGTGAGGGGGAAGTGGCACATCTGTTGGAAGACCCTGCGGAAAACTGTAGTAACTTGTTTATTTATTTACTGAGGGGCGTTTATATTCCACCAAACCGCAGATCTTGGTGGATTACATCATTACATACACAATTTAAAATTTTAACACGAACAAAAGCATTAAAGCTGAATTAAACATTATAAAACCAACAAATAGCCTTTCCAAACCCTCATTCCCCCCTTTCTACCACTTTCCAGTTTCCTTTATCCATTCCCTAATTCTAGCCCATAAACCAGAGATAGACCTTTCACTTCAGGGAAGCCTAAGAGATACCAACATGACTGGAGACTTTTCCCAAAACGGAGATGATCTTTCCTACCCCTAATTTCATTGGGCAGGCTATTCCAGAGAGTCGGTCCTGCAACTCTGAGCATCCGGTTACGCGATTCTATTAGACGCATTTCCCTAACAGAAGGAATTTCTAATAAAGACTGAGACGCCAACCACAGCGCACGTTTAGGATGGTAATGCTGTATTACCGACGCAACACAATATCAGCCGGGCCACCGGATTTTGTATCAGCTGAAGGTATCTCAGGTAAGAACTCGGTAGGCCTAAAAATAAAACATTGCAACAGCCTAAAGCAGTGAGACCGCACCTTGAATTCTGTGTACAATTCTGGTCGCCGCATCTCAAAAAAGATATAATTGCGATGGAGAAGGTACAGAGAAGGGCAACCAAAATGATAAGGGGAATGGAACAGCTCCCCTATGAGGAAAGACTAAAGAGGTCAGGACTTTTCAGCTTGGAGAAGAGACGGCTGAGGGGGGATATGATAGAGGTCTTTAAAATCATGAGAGGTCTTGAACGAGTAGATGTGACTCGGTTATTTACACTTTTGAATAATAGAAGGACTAGGGGGCATTCCATGAAGTTAGCAAGTAGCACATTTAAGACTAATCGGAGAAAGTTCTTTTTCACTCAATGCACAATAAAGCTCTGGAATTTGTTGCCAGAGGATGTGGTTAGTTCAGTTAGTGTAGCTGTGTTTAAAAAAGGATTGGATAAGTTCTTGGAGGAGAAGTCCATTACCTATTAATTAAGTTGACTCAGAAAATAGCCACTGCTATTACTAGCAACGGTAACATGGAATAGACTTAGTTTTTGGGAACTTGCCAGGTTCTTAGGACCTGGATTGGCCACTGTTGGAAGAGGATGCTGGGCTTAATGGACCCTTGGTCTGACCCAGTATGACCCAGACAGGCATACCCCGAAACCAACCCCTCGTAGTCAACCCCCCTGAAACCACCCTAGTCTCACCCCCCTACAACCCACCTATACCCCCCCTTTTTACCCCCCCACCCTCCCTATACCCCCCCCACCCACCACACACCTTATCGCTCCCCAGTTACCGTACTCCACTGTAATTCAAGCAAAAACATACAACCTGTGTTAAAAATCTTAAATTAAGCTCCCTTTTACTACCTGCCATAACTGCTGTAAATAAGCTAATATTTTATATATATTTGTTTAAATGTTAAATAAGTTATCTTTATAACCTGCCATAACTGTTGTAATTAAGCTTCCATATATATCCTCTATATAATCTATATATCCTTCTTTAACCGCTGTAATTAAGCGACAATGTTTAACCCCGTTAATCAACCTCTCATGTAAATACTGCTACGTTCCTTTACCTTCTCAGCTGCTTTCTTTCCTCCTTGTACCTTTCTCCCTTTCTCTCCCCCCCCCCCTTTTTCGCTCCTGCTCCATCCCCCACTCCCTGTTTTTTGTAATTCTTCCTTTCTCAAGTTTATTGTAAACCGGCGTGATGTGCTTGCACGAACACCGGTATATTAAAAGCTGTTAAATAAATAAATAAAATAAATAAATGTTCTTATGTAAAATTAAAAATTGAATGACCATCCTAAAATCAGACTAATTAAGAAAGGGCATTAAATTTCATAACAAATGCATTTTGTAGTGGCAAACCTGTACCAAGGCACTAAAATGCAATGTCCTTATGTGGATTAAAAAATGGAAGTAGAGAGTAAGATTAAATGGTCAATTTTCTCAGTGGAAAAGGGTAAACAGTGGAGTGCCTCAGGGATCTGTACTAGGACCAGTGCTTTTCAATATATTTATAAATGATTTGGAAAACAATACTATGAGTGAGGTGATCAAATTTGCAGACGATATCAAATTATTCAGAGCAGTTAAATCACAAGCAGATTGTGATAAATTGCAGGAGGACCTTGTGAGATTGGAAGATTGGGCATCCAAATGGCAGATGAAATTTAATGTGGAGATGTACAAGGTGTTGCATATAGGGAAAAATAACCCATGCTATAGTTACACAATGTTGGGTTCCGTATTAGGAGCTACCACCCAGGAAAAAAATCTAGGCATCATAGTGGATAATACTTTAAAATCGTCGGCTCAGTGTGCTGCAGCAGTCAAAAAAGCAAACAGAATGTTAGGAATTATTAGGAAAATGTAAAATGTCATAATGCTTCTGTATCGCTAAATGGTGAGATCGCACCTTGAAAACTGTGTACAATTCTGGTCACTGCATCTCAAAAAAAGATATAATTGCGATGGACAGAGAAGGGCTACCAAAATGGGATGGAACAGCTCCCCTATGAGGAAAGACTAAAGAGGTTAGGGCTGTTGAGCTTGGAGAAGAGACGGCTGAGGGGGGATATGATAGAGGTGTTTAAAATCATGAGAGGTCTAGAACGAGTAGATGTGAATCGGTTATTTACTCTTTGGGATAACAGAAGTATGCAATGAATTTGTGGTGATTTCGGGAGGGTTTGAAGACCTGGCTGATGTCAGTTCCTGGATAAATGGGTAGTATTGTAAATGGGGTAAGATGCTTTCTGGTGATTGTTTGTTTTACGGATTTTATGTGATTGTTTTGTACATGGCTTTGGGTGATTTTTTATCTGGAAAGCACAGACCAGAGGAATCTCCTTGGTGACTAGGAAACACTCCCCATTGCCTGTAACCATCCCTCTGCGCCTCGGTACTCACAGTAGTGTGGGCCCGCTGTACACTCCCATGAACACGTCCTCATCAATAAGGGTCAGGTACTTGTTCTTGTGGAGATAGCTGGAGGGAAACAGAAGACAGGATGGTCTTACAAGCCAATCTAGGGATCCACGCTCGTTGCATGGACGCGCCTTCCAAGTACTCCGGGTGTGCTTTCACTTTGGAAAATTTAATCTCCAGGTGCTCACAAAACAACTTGGATAAAATAGTATTTTCAAAGGAAAAGGAACGTACTTAACACTTGTATCCCCGCAAAAATCAGACCCAGTATGGTGAAGACTGGTGCAAGATATTTTGTTACCTGGTGCAAAACCTCAAAATCCTACCCCTGATGACGTCTATCATGAGTTGCACACCCCCGCCTCCTGCCGGTGCCTCCTGCCGGTGCATGTGAATGCGGAACATGCCCCGTCTCACTGCTCTGTGCTATTACCAAACTTGGCTTTCAGGCTTCCAGCACCACAGACAGGGGCTGGCTTCCTCTCCCCCTCCCCCCACCTAAGGAACATCACAGGTCAAATCACTGAGGAGGCTAAAGCACGGTGGAGGGAACCCGCTTGGAGTCGGGCCCCTTTGGTGATTTGGAATGCTGGGAAGAGGGGACGGAGAGGTCAGGGTGGGCAGAGAAGCGGCAGAGAGAGCGCCAGGAACCCTACCTCCTGCCTCCCCGCTATCCCCAGCATCTGCCCCCGGGGATGTGGGAGATGGGTGAATACCTGCCCAAAGCAAAACTTACGGTCTTGAGCCATCTCTCAGCCCTAACCACACAGGATATTATTCATTTATTTTACAATTTCATATTAATCACTTCCCTGGCCCAGAAAGAGAGATTTTTCATGAAAAGGAGCATTCTAAATATAGTCTTCTGAGATAAAAGCATCACATCATGTATATTATATTTACATGCACTGCTGTGGTGCTCTGCAAAAAAGACACCTGACCCAAATGGTATTAGGCCTATTGTAAAGCACGCTAGGTGTGGGCTTGGCATTCAGACAGCTATGACTAAACCGAATTACAATTGCAATATAGTCTCAGTGGTTATAGGCACTCAGGACTGAGACCTCTTAGTGATAAATAATTCCTTATAGTGCACCCCTACAGTGGGTTTGTAGGTAGTCTGCCACAGCTGTTATGCATCATGTCTGAAACTTTAAAAGATTTTACATCAGTTATTTCAAGCACTGACCAGCATGTAAATGTCCTTATTAATCTGTATTTATTTCATATTTATTGCAATTTAAAAATACACAAAAATATCATGTAAAAAGCAAAGAACACATAAACATCAGATCCAGTCAAGTAATAAAACATCATGTAATAAAATAAATATCAAAATATGCTTTCATTTATCCTCTTTCCCAAAAGGCAGAGATCATCTTAACTACAATAAAATAGCAATAATCATAAGAATGGGTGCAGAGCAGAACTAGGACAATAAACATTACAACACAACTTGATAAAAATATATATTCAAATTCTGATGTTAACCCAGCAGAAAAAATCCCTCCACTGCTAAACATTCTTAGGCCGATACAGTAAGGAGCGGTAGGAAGAGCTGCGTTAGTGCCGGGCGCACCCGCGGTTGCCGCACGCACAGTCCGGCTCACCTACCGCTCGATACTGTATGTAAATAGCTTGCAAATGCAAGCTGCGTCCGTGAAGCGTTAGGCCCGTGCAACCCATTTTACTGTATAGAACGCTATACAGTATCCTGGGTGCGCTGGTATCTGTCATTTCAAATGTCATTTCAAATGACATTTGAAATGACAGGTACCAGGAAGTGGACGGTTCTCCTACGCTCGAGATTGCCAGTCCTCTCTCCCCTCCTCCCGAGACAAGGCGCGAAAAGCAGCCTTGCTTCGGGAGGAGGGGAGAGAGGACTGGCAGTATAAATCGAAAAAGCCAAAAAAAAAAAAAAGTAGCAACGAAGTGGACGGTTCTCCTACGCTCGGGATTGCCAGTCCTCTCTCTCCTCCTCCCGAAGCAAGGCGCGTAAAACAGCCTTGCTTCGGGAGGAGGGGAGAGAGGACTGGCAGTGTAAAGCAACGACTTACTTTTTTCGCAGCCGTCCTCCCGAGATGGACATCGGCGGAGACGGACCGCGGCTCCCCTGCCTCCCGGCAAAGATGGACGCCTGCACAGGTGAAAGCGGCCCCTGTGCGTGCAATTGGGCCGCTCAAGACGTGACGTCACATGTGCGTGTGGGGGTAAGTTTGCCGCCTACCCTTACCCCTGCCTCTAACGCAGGGGTAAGGGTAGGCGGTAAGTTAGCAGGTTAAACGCGCAGCAAAATGGCAGGGTAAAAAAGCGATAGTCGGGGCGCGCCTTACTGTATGGGAGGGAATAGCTAATTCGATCATTTACATCTCATATACATGCCGCGTGCGGAAGGGGTTACCCGGTGATTTAAAGAGGCGGTAAGAATCGGTTAAAGGGGATTGTGTATCGCAGGAAGGGCTAACGCGGCCGGAAAGTGAGTAGAAAGCGGGATAGGAGCGGGGTAACCGCGGCCGCACTTTACTGTATTGACCTGATTATGAAGTAACACAAACCCCTACAAAGAAAGAGATTCCTCGAACCTTGCCATACCATACAATCACAGCAGTGACTGTCAGGACCCAAATAACAGCAACCTTATAAAAAAGCAGCCATGCAAATTCTACACCAGGCCCTAGAACATTTATACACCACTTACTGGGTAACAGAACAAGCCGGACTGCTACAAATCCCTACAGAGAAAGTACGTGCTAGCAGCTATACTGCACCTCAGTCACACACAGGCAGAGCACAGACCCACCCTCACCTAATGCAGAAATAAGGGACAGAAACATGAAGACAAAACCAGTGGAACTATAGAGAGCAAAATATAAAAAATTAAGAAATGCACATTCCAATCACTAAAAACTCAAAATGTATTTTGGTTTTTATTTTTGTTGTCTGATCTTTGTATTTTACTGTTTGGTCCTGGTCTCTTTTTTACTTTCCCCTTGTCGGTTTTTTCCTAATCCCTTTTTCAGGATCTCTTTTCTCTTCTGTTTCTTCTCTCTTCTTCCCTTCCTCCTTCACACACACACACAGGCTCATGCTTTCTCTCACAAACTCCCTCACACAAGTTCTCACTCCCACATGCTTTCCTACAGACACTCCCATTCTCTCTCTCTCTCTCACACACACACACACACACACACACACATATCTAGGCTCCCACCCTCACATATACCCCCAGGCTCCCTCTCTCTCTCTCTCATACACACACACACAGGTTCTCACTCTCATATGCTTTCCTACAGACACTCCCATTCTCTCTCTCTCTCTCTCTCTCACACACACACACACACACACACACACACACACACACATATCTAGGCTCCTACCCTCACATATACCCCCAGGCTCCCTCTCTCTCTCTCTAACACACACACACACAGGTTCTCACTCTCACACAGAAACACAGCGCCCCTTTTTTGGCCACTGCCAAACCTCTTCTTACGCCACCACGGGGATGGGATCCTATGACAGCCTTGCTGCTCAGGCTTCTCCTTCGCCTGCCGCTGTGGGGATAAACTCCCAGGATGACTTTTCTGCTCTGACCCTCTTCTTTGCTGCTATGGGGATGGGATCCCATGATGGCCTTTCTCCAGAAGGCCTCTTCCGGTAGTGCCAATTGGGTGGACCACAGCACCAGGGTGAGGAGTGGGAGCCCCTCCAGCATCATTCTTCTGCACCGCCATGTATCTTCCTGCCAGTGGGATTTTTTTTTTTTGAGGGGAAGGGAACAATTGCTGCTCCCAAAACTTTTGACTCCTGAGGTGGCTATCACAGGTGTACTGCTGTTACAGGGACATAATCTTAGGCAGGCGGCTTCTCAAGACAGATCCCTCTCCTCTCTCTCTTAAGATGGCACTTCTGGTGTTTGTGCTCCCCTGTCTGGTTTCAGGTGACCTGAGTTGAGGTGGCAACCCTAATTACTACCCAGTTAGAGTGAGCAGATTGAGGGCAACTCTCAAACATGCCCCCGGTTACTATACCATGGCACACTAACGGGGTTATTTTCTAACCCGCGAAAGGCCATTATCGCGGCGGGAGAATTGAAATTAGGTGGAGGGGAGGAGTTAGGGAAGGGATTAGGGAAACAGGCCAGCAGCATCGCCGGCAGTAGCAGGAGAAATAGCAGCGCGATAGCGTGCAGCACGGCTGCACCGCAGCAGGTGAAACCGCACTGCCGTGGTGCAGCCGGCTGCAGGCTATCGCCCGACCACCACCCTTCTTCACACACCCCCCCCCCCCCCCCTTTAGCACAGGGTTCATCATTCCTGGCCTGAGACAACCAAAGCAGAAATTTCCTGAGACTCTCAACCCTGGCGAGGTGTCCTGATTCCAGGTGCTCTCCTGAACACAACTGTGCAGAACATATTTAGAGGCAGAGAGGATAACTTTACACATGTGCACGTGTGCCCATAAACGCGTAGATATGGATGTGTGCAAAACTGCTCTGGTATTTTATAACCTGCACATATACATGTACACAGGGTATAAGATATACATAAATGCATCCCGGAACAAATGCCTGTACCTTAACAACTATCAGTAACATTGAGCTTCCAGGATAAATACTGATGGGTTATCTATTTGTGCTGTTTACAAAGGACTAAGGGCAGTTTAAAAGGTAAGCAACCTAAAAGGGTCTAGAAGTTAATCTCCCCCCACAGGGAATGCCGGACACGCAGAGTGAAATGACAACTTTTTGAAAACGGAGTTTTTAAAATCTGAACGAATGTGTCTGGGACTAACCGCCCAGGAGTTACACATTTATGGTGCCCAAACAGCGACCCTATTTTGCATTGCACAAGTGCCCTAATATGAAGAAAATGTATTTTGGACTGTTTTATCTTGCATGACTTCATTTTGGAATGAAACCGTTGCATTTTTGTGAGCTACTATATTGTTGAAAGATGGCCACTGTTCCTACTGCAGGGACATCTTAGAGTGCAAAATGCATGAAATCAGCCTCAAAGATTGCTGTACTGCAGTGTACAGTGTCAGAGTGTCAACATGCAGTGTTAGCTGGCCAATCTGACGTTATCCATCTAAGTGGTAAAACCGGCATATTCAACCACTTAGCCAGATAAGTGTGTGCGTTCTGGGGAGGAGTGGCATTAGCTGATTAACTTATCCAGCTAACTCTGGTCGGACCACAGACCTGTCCTAAAGATAGCTGAATAAACTTTTCTGGCCATCCTTAAGATAGCCGGTATGTTCAGCAGAGAAATACCTACAGTACCTGAATGTAAACCAGTGTGATATCTCAATTGAGATCAAATGTTGGTATATAAATAATAATCAAAATCATTTTTCCTTACTGGCTTCATTCATAATGTCTCTTATTTGAACTACCTTGGATCATTGTTGGGATATCGAAATGATTAGGAGACATGTGATGGGGTGTAACTGTTGAAAAAAAAACTTTTGAAAACCATTTATGATAAAAAGTAATAAAATTTTGAAAAATGGTTTATTTGCTCTTGTCCATATCAACCAATAAATCATTAACATGTTATTGTATTTTAGGTATACGGATTATTGGCAGTGATTACTACTATAATTAATTAATAAATACTAACTATATTTTTTCTTTCTAGGAAGTTTAAGAGTATGAAACAGCTGCACGTAACCCAGTATTAAGAAGTTGAGAATGGTGTATCGTATGATCCCTGTTAGGGTTGGAGGTCCACCTGGTGATGTTCTAATGTACACCCCATTGTCAAAGGTGTGCCAGAAGGAAAATTGAGCATGCGGCTGGTGATAAGTTATGGAAAATTAAAATCTTGGAGTCTAGAGGAAATGGCGTTGAGTAAGAGCAGACTATCTACTGTAAAGAAGGATGTAGTGAGGTTTTCTTTATTTCTGTTGGGAAGGGAATGTTTCTTGTTGCTGCTTAGGATGGGGAATCTTCTTTATCTTATTACTATTTTGAAAAATTCTTTTGGTGGGGAAGACAGTGGCAGTGGAAGAACATCTTGAAGAGGGATCGCATTCATAAAATTAACAAACCCCAAAGACACAGGATGGGAGAAAAGCCTTAGTGAATAAGGCCCTCTGGTTGCTTTCCAGAAAATTGCTGGGATGCAGTCGGTGTGCATTTTGGTTAAATGAGTGTTTAGTTATATAAGATGATTCACAGGATGGTTAGAGAGTCCTACAGCAACCAGATTGTAAGAAAGTTCACCACAGCCAGTAGTAAAGTGCTGGATGCTAAAATTACTTTTATTCCATTTACATTCTAAATTGTGCAGTTCTCTGTCTTTTTCAACTGTGTCTGGTGAAGACCGTTCAGTGGCCATCACAAAGGGGTGGTGGCTCACAGTTAAAAGAGGACTCGTTCGGGGATAAATCCTCTCCCTAGTCGAGTAGTATTATTCTAGGTGTCCAGATCCCTATTTGGCCCCAAACCCTCAGGACTGTCTAGTTTTATTAACTGGAATGGTTTAAAGTATTTTCTTGGGGGACAATGCGGAGAGAGGCCCTTCCAGCGCTCTTATTTGGAGTGCAGGTTGCTTACCTCTACGTCATCAGAAGGTGCCTGGGACCCATAAAAAGCGACCAACAGTGATACAAATTCAGGGAGAACGCGGAGAGAGGACCTGCCACCAGCCCTATTTGGAGTGCAGATCGCTTACCTCTACATTGTCAGAAGATGCTTGGGACCCATAAAAAGTGGCCAGCCTTAGCGTGCACCACTGCCGGCACATCCCCAAGACCAATTTTGGGGATCAGATCTCCTCCACGTGTTTGCTGGGAGCCCAAGGACGAACCATGAAAAGAAAAGGTACTGTTCATGCTTGCCTATCCAAGTCAGTTGTGCCTTCTTCTTCTTCCCAGCTGATCCTTGAGGCTTTCTTACATCACCAAGGTTTTCAGGACTGGATGAACTTGGAGTCTGCCACATCATAACACACTAACTGCCAGCATGCAAACGGTAATAATCCTACCCATCAAAAGGCAACACTGCAAATATTACACCAGGCCATAATACACCAATATGCCTCCTATTAGGATAACAGAATAAGTCAGGCTGCTATAGATCCTTATATAGAAACTACACGCTCAGTCACGAATGCAGAACACAGATAGACACTCACCAAGTATAGAATAAAGAGACCATATAATATACATAGAAACGTGCAGACAAAAACTAAACTGGAAACAGCAATGAGCCAGACTCTGTATGTAGTGCAACAATGTAAAAAGACAGAAATATCAGTATTCCTTATTAAACATCAAATATAACCAACAAATATAAAACAACAACCATACCAATAAAAATAATAGATATTTCAAATCAGCTGACAAACAGAATAACATTCAATAATTAATAATGCATTTAAAAAAATGTACCAAACACCAATACAATATATGAAAACAGCAGACACATCTAATAACACCCAATAATTAAATCACCTGCACTCCAAATCTCGGAACTTTAAATTTCCAGTCACCCTGAGATTATGGATTGAAGGGGGGCACACAAACTATATCCTCCCTCCCACATACACATGTTCATTTTCTAATACACTCACAAGCACTCTCGCTTTCTTTCACTTTTACACACTCAGGCACACACACGCAAACAGGATATCTGACACACAGGCACTGTCACAAACTCACAGGCTCTCACATGCACTCTCTCTCTCATATACACAAACGCACAAACAATCTCTCTGACACAGGAACTCTCTCATACACACACACACATATACACAAACAGGCTCTCTCTCACACTCACAGGTACACAGTCTCACACACATTCTCACAGGCATTCTCCCTCACACATACATGCTCTCACACATTTGCAGACAATCTCTTACACACATGCTCTTTCACACACTTGTAGACAGTCTCTCTTTCTCCCTCTCTCACATATACTCTCTCACACACTTCCAGGCACCCTATCACAAACACATAAACAAATTCTCTCTGACACTCACAGGTTTCTCTCACAAACACACACAAGCAGGCTCTCTCATACTCACAAGAATTCTCTCTCACACAAACAGGCTCTCTCACAAATTCGCAGGCAATTTCTCTTTCTCTCACACAAAAGGCCCTCTTTTCTCTCATACAAACACACAGGCTCGCTCCCAGCCTCTCCCTCTCTTCTTCAGCTGCTGGCTGCAATGGAATGCCAGTGGCTCTGCACAGCCCTCTGCTGGCTCCAAGGGTAACATGGGCATTCCAACAGGGCTTCTTCTTTTGCTCTGCCAATGGCTAAAGATGTGAAGACTTGGGGCACTGAGGAAGAGACTCTGTGCACAGGCCCTGTGTGTCCAGTGCCAATGAAACCCCTGCCATAAAGGTTAAACTTTCAGCAAGGTCATGACAAAGAAATTTCAAAACAGATATAAGAGCATGGGTTTAAAGGAGAAGAAGAGTTGTCTATAACAATTCAGACTGAAACACACTTTTAAAGCTATCCCATTTGTCCATCAGCCCAAATATACAATCACAGCAGAGGAAGAAGAGAAACAAGAATGGATGGTCTTTACTTAATTATGAAAAAAGAAACAAACCCTTTACATATCCTCTAAGCTTGTGAACAGATAAGCTGAATGCTAATTTGCTAGCAATAATATAGATTGATTCTTGCTGACATTGTTCTGTTTTTCTGCATTTCTGTTTTGTGCATGGTTTGAAATCTTGATATATTTGTCCTAGCTTGATAGTGTCCTACGATTCCTTGTTAATATGTATTTAAGTTACTGTGTTTGTTAATTTAATAAAGAGGCTGGCATCTACAAAAGTTGTTCGTTCTGGTAAAAGACATCCAAAAGGTGGGAAAGAAGGGTGAAGTGTTGCTCGTTGGAGATTTTAATCTGCTGGACGTAGACTGGAGAATCCCTTCTGCGGAATCTACCAGGAGTAGAGAGAGAGTGGAAGTCCTGCAAGGGGCTCGGCTCAAACAAACGGTAATGGAACCCACGAGAGAGGATGTGATACTCAACCTGGTGCTCATTAATGGGGATGTCTCCGATGTTCAGGTAGGCGCTCACCTGAATATCAGATGGTATGGTCTGATATCTCAAATAAGATACAGAGAAGTCACACAAAGACCTGAATTTTGAATTTCACTAAGGACTTTGTCAAAATGGGGATGTACTTGGAGGAAGAACCTGGAAGACTGGGAGAAAATGGGTGAGGTGGAACAACAGTGGGCCAAGTGAAAAGGAGCAATTATAAAGGCCACAAATCTGTGTGTTAGAAAAGTAAACAAGAGAAAGAGGAAAAAGAAACCGATCTGGATCTCTAAGGAAGTGGCTGAAAAAATAAAGGCAAAAAGAAGTATAAAGGCGTCCAAGAAGTATAAAGGATCCCAAACAAATGAACACAATGAAGAATATCTGGTGAAATTGAGGGAAACGAAGAAAGAAATCAAGATAGTAAAAAGTCAGGAGGAGGAAAGGATTGCCAAAGAGGTAAAGCGAGGTGACAAAACATTTTTAAGAAGGAAGGTCCAACGTGGAATAGTGAAATTGAAAGGTGACAAGGAGCAAGGTATAGAGAGAGACAAAGAAATGGCAGAAACATTAAACAAATGCTTCATGGGAAGCAGCAAGATACATTCAATGACAATCCTCTCCACGAGTGTCTTCAGGTTAAAGCCAAGCGCACACTTCAAGCTTTCGCATTTAGGAGGGTTACAGAAGTGTTGCTTAGATATTCATAGTGGTTGTATCTTTTCCTTTTTTTAGAAACAGTTTAAATAAAGAATAATAAAAATAAATATTTCAGCATTCACAAAAGAAAACTCTGGAGAAGGACCGCTGCTGGATGAGAAGACCAAAAATGGGGGTGGGATAAACGCAAATCCATTTACAGAAGAGAATGTATGGGAAGAGCTAGGAAAACTGAAAGGGGACAAGACCATGGGGCCGTATGAGGTACATCCCAGGATACTGAGGGAGCTGAAAGACCTTTCCAATAGATCCCTAGAAACGGGTGCGGTGCCGAGTGACTGGAGAAGAGCGACGGTGGTCCCGCTTCACAACAGTGGAAGCAGAGAGGAGGCTGGAAACTACAGGGCACTTAGCCTCACCTTAGTGGTGGGAAAATGAATGGAGACGCTGCTGAAGGAAAGGATAGTGAACCATCTTCAATGCGGTGGCTTACTGGACCCGAGGAACATGGTTTCACCAGGGGAAGGTCCTATCAGACAAATCAGATTGATTTTTATGTTACTATGTGTCTGTGTGGTCTATACAACCTGACAATTATTGGGCAATTGTGCAAGTGCCCAAACTGTTATAAACAGCTGCTTGGGTCCTCCTTCAATGGCATTGATTCCAGCTGTAAAATACTCCTTGTTAGCTGCTGCTGTACAGGTCACTGGTGTGACCTCACCTGGAATATTGTGTCCAGCTGCGGGGGAACAAGGAGAGGAGGCAGACGAGAGAAGGGCTATAGAAATGGCAAGGGGTCTGCAGCAGAAGCTCTGTGACATTAGGGATCTTAAGAAGCTAGGAGGGTGACATTTGGATCCCTGGAAGGCATTAATGATGCAGAGGAGCTAAACATTTTCAGTGGAAGGGAAACTTGTAGGACAAGGGGTCATGACTTGAAGTGAAACGAGCTCTGAAGGGGGGTAGTCTGAGGAGCAATGTCAGGAAATGCTCTCCTGGAGTGGAGAAGTGGAGGCTGAAACAAGAACAGACTTTAGGAGGCCCAGGGGATAAGCAGAGAGGATCCTTAGTCGCCAAAACTGAAGCATGACCTCCTAGTGATTACAGGGCAGCACTCAAACAATTCAACAACTAATTTTAGGATTGTCAGAATGAGAGCAGGAAATGTTAGAAGTCCCCAGTGCGTCCCCGGTAGGAGCGGCCATGGCAGGGTAGCTTGGGTGAAGTTAGAGGAGCAGCCTGAGCCTCTTCTACTCAGAAGATTAGAGCAGGGAGCGAGGAAAGCCTTGGGCCTCTCATTTCTCTGAAGTTTAGGCGGAAGGAAAACATGTCCTTTTGCCCTCTTTTATTCCAGATTCATCTAAAAGGTGCTGAAGGCCTCACAGAGAGCTCCCTGTGGTGGAGCTTCTGAAACTTAAGTAAAAGAAGCCGGTTCTGGTGCTTTAATTAGTGAGGTGGAAACCTCTCTACCTGACCTGTCTTTCTAGGGGGGGAAAGGAGACCCCCCCGATCCAAGGCCAGGGAACAGAGAGAAGTCAGCGTCAAGCGCCTGCTGAGAGCTCAACGGCAGCGAGCAAGGAGGAGAGCAAGAGGGAGCCGCCCACCTGAGACAGTGATCCAAGAGTCCCAGGGGGGTTCTCGAGGAGGGAAGGTGAAAGCTGCGCGGGAGAGAGGCACAAGGTGGAGAATCAGGTACAGCAAAGATCCTTGGGGATCGGGGAGCCCAGTACTTATTGAAGGAAGGGCGTGCTTAAAACACCAAACACAGGAGGGAAGAGATCCCAAGAGGGTGCATCGGCAAGGCTCAGTAGCCCCTTTAATTCTTCTGGAAATTGCTTGTGGATTGTTAATATTTTAAAAGCCTGTTCCACTCGTGCAACTATTTCATTTCATTCTGAGGTCCATATTTGTGCACCATTTGTCCAGCTGAGTTCAGACTTAGCTGAACAAATCTCAGGATTTGAAAATCCCGGCGTGCTGACTGGTCCCAAATAAGCCAGATAACTATCCAGCTAAAAATGTTACCTGGTTAACCCAGGGGCAGGGTGGGGACATCCTGGGGTGGAGTCAGCTGTCTGGCTAAATTATCCAGATGTAGGTGGATTTCCGGCATTATCCGAATAACATAGCCAGCTAACTTTACAACTGCTAAACTTCTCCGGCTAACTTTCACCTAACGGATATATTTAGCTGTGCGGCTGTGCTACTGAATATCCAAGCAAAGGTAGCCAGGTAAGTCTACCTGCTTAACGTTGCTGGCCAGCCGGCAACTGAAAATGGACCTCTTTAATTTTCGGAACAACATGCCTTGGAGGTAACTCCTTTTTGGAGAATTCATACCAGTGTTGAGAGAGAGTGAGCCAGGGACTCAGCCCTGGTATTGAGCATACTCCTCCCGCTAAGCATTGCACCTGGTAGGTGGTGGACCAGAAGTACAAATGAGGGAGATGAGACACGCTGCCCTGGATAAGGAGTGATATCTCACAAGCAGCTGGGATATCTTCTTAGCCTGTACACAGGACTAACTGGGCAGACTGGTTGGGCCAGTTATTCTGTTTCTGCCAGCATCTACTGAGGATGACATTATGCAATTATATCAGGCGTGGCTGCCCATTGGCCCAGGGTCCTAGTGGCATGAAATGGGGATCCTGGGTGAGCGTTGGCTGTAAGGATCGTTTTCCCTGAAGGGCCATGTAAAAAAATGTTTCTCTTTGGCCCCCTGTCTCAAAGCAGAGCCCCTGGCAGCCCTTCCACTGCTATTTAAATCTGAGCATGATGCGGCCTCTGCAGCCCAACAACCAGGAGAAAGAGGATGGGTTAAGAGGGGCACAAAATGTCCTTTAAAAAGAACAGGTTATTTTTAAAAAATGCTGTTCTTTTAAATTTAGTAACTAATTAAAAACAAGAGGGCTAGAGACGGAAGCTGAAGACGGGGCTGGATGATGGGAGGGCACTTGAGTGCATTTCCATCGGACGGGGGTCATTCCTTGGAATGAGTCTTGATCCACGAGGAGCTCCCCCTGCACAGGGTCTGCGGTACAGCTCGGAGCTGGACTCCGCGGCTTCGGGAGCAAGATGGGGGTGGCCACCGAGGAGGGTACTTTTAGCTGCATTCACGGGCGACTTTTCCCTGGGGGGCCTGGTGGTGCAGCTCAGGGGATGGAAGTAATTCTTGGGAGATTCCATTTTCACATTTCTGCGTGTTACTCAGCATGAAAAAAAAATCTAAAAAAAAAAAAAAGGCAGGTGCAAATATTTGCCAGCTCCGGGTACTCAAGGCAAGTTTCAAAGCAAAAGAGCCCACGCGCTTCCTTGTTTTCTCCCCTCCTCTCTCCCCTCCATCCCCGTGTTTCTTTATTTTCTTTGTCCTTTGGCGTGGACTGAGATTAGCACAGAAATCAAGGTGGCAAAGACAAAAGTGGAAGAAAAGATTGCTAAAGAGGTACGGTGAAGTGACAAGACTTTTTCCAGGTATGTCAGAGAAAGGAGGAATACCAGTGATGTTGAATGGTGATGAGGAGCGATGTTTAGAGGGTGACAAAGGTTCCTGGGATTTGCCAATTTCTATCGACACTTCATTCCCAACTACTCTCGGATCGCCGCCCCCATTCACAGCACTCACCAAGAAAGGAATCAATATCAAGACCTGGTCACCCTGGGAACCCTGTCTCCGCCACCCGGATTCCACGCATCCTTTTTTCTTAGAGGTTGACGGCCTCCTCCCTGGGCATGGGAGCCGTGTTAAGTCAACATGTGGGCTCTGAGGTCCTCCAACCCTGTTCAATTTTTTCCTGAAAATTTTCATCTGCCGAGCGAAATTACAGTATTTACCCAAGGCGTCCCACAGGGCTCTTCAATATATACCTGTTACCGCTCTGCCACCTCCTCTCCGACCTTGGTCTTAAGTTTTTCTTATATGCAGACGACGTCCAAATCCTCGTTCCTATTCAAGAATCCCTCACCAAATCTCTTAAGTTTTGGGAAACATGCCTCGCCTCCATTACCTCCCTACTCTCTAACCTCCACCTTGCTTTAAACTCCTCCAAAACTGAACTCCTCATCATTTCAAATCACCCTGACCGGACGCCACCCTCTGCTTGTGACCTCACCCTCCCCTCAAATGCTCTTCCCTTCTTCGTGCGAGATCTCGGTGTCTCCCTAGACCACCAACTAAACTTCAAAAACTACATTAACACAATCATAAAGGGAGAATTTTTCAAGCTCCACATCCTCAAAAAACTTAAACCCCTGCTCTACTCGCAAGACTTCCGCACAGTCCTGCAAGCGACAATGCTATCAAAAATGGATTACTGCAATTCCTTACTTCTAGGCCTCCCTTACTCTACTATTAGACCCCTGCAAATGCTACAGAATGCTATAGCAAGAATCCTTACAAATACTCGCAAAGCCGACCACATCACCCCTATTCTTAAGGAACTCCATTGGCTTCCCATCTCCTCCCGCATCAGATACAAAATCCTCACCATTATTCACAACTCCCTACACAACCACAATCACTCCTGGCTTGAGGATGCTCTTCGATTCCGCTCCTCCAATCATCCTGCTAGAATCGCACTCTCAGGAACCCTCTACACCCCTTCCCTTAAATGTGCTCACCACCCTTCTACCAGAGAAAGAGCCCAATCCATTGCAGGCCCCTCCCTCTGGAACACTATGCCACTTGAGCTCCGACTAGAACATATATTCGGAAATTCAAAACAGGGGTTAAAACATGGCTCTTTAAAATGGCCTACCCTGATCCAGATCCCAAGTAGTCCCCCTGCTCCCTTTACTCCTTCAGAGAAAGAGCCCTGTCATCACCGTACTTATAGCCTTCCCCTTTATTCCTTTAATTGTACTCCGATTTGTCTCTCATATCTCTGCACCTTCTTATTTACCCCCTTTTTATACCCGTTATATACCCCTTCCCCTGTCCTTAAACCCTTCCTTCCCATTAGCAACCCCTGCTAGACTATATATAGTTGCCTTTCTGAACGTATAATTTGTAATGTCATATATAGTGTTTTCTGTGTGTACTAGTTAAAGTTAATGTATATTGTTGTATATAGTGCTTTTTGGAGTGTATAATTTATATATAGTGTATAAGGTTATCCACAGTGTATAAGGTTATACACAGTCCATTTTTGAGTGTATAATTTGCAATGTTACATATTATGTTCTTTGGTTGTTTTTCCATCAGGTACTGTTCCTATTCTCCTCTTCCTCTTTTTCCCCCTCTTCTCTCGCCCTTTCTCTCTTCCTAGCTGCTCCCCTCCCCCACCCTGTTTTTTTGTATTTTCCTCCTTCAATTATATTGTAAACCGGCATGATGTACCCACGAATGTCGGTATATAAAAGCTAATAAATAAATAAATATTGGCGATAAGGAGTTCCTAGCCTTAAAACTGGGGCTCGAGGACTGGCGACACTGGTTGGAGGGTACACAACGCTGAATTACAATATACACTGATCATAAGAACTTGGAACGTCTACACCAAGTCTGAACGCTCACTAAGCCTGGTGGTCCCTGTTTTTTGCTCAATTCGATTTTGAACTGAGATACCGGCCAGCAGACAAGAAAGAATGTCTGCATGGATGCTCTATCCCAGTCCTTCAAGGCAGAGGACATCCCCGATCCACCAGGCCATATCAATGATCCCACTTGAATCATTTCATTTTCATTTCATTTTTCATTGTATTAACATTTGTTAATCGCCTATCACAGAAAAGGTCTAGGCGATTCACAGTAAAAACATACACAATGATTTGATAACGTACATTACGAAAAACAGACATACAATAATCTTCAGCAAGACCAAAGATAGTAAAGACATTTGTCTGTGAACAATAATATTGTTCATATTCATTAACCATGTAAATCCATCATTATATATTTGGAGTAAATCATGAACATATTAAAGGACAGAAGCTATCTTCTATACGCAACTCATTGATTATTTAAAACGCACTGTAAGCATGTTGAAGCAGGAAATCTTTTAGTAAACAACTACATTTTTTCAAATTATCTTGTAAATGCAACTCAAATGGGAGGAGATTCCACAGAGCTGGAGCAGCTACAGAAAATGATGTTTCTCTAGTAGAAGAAAGGTGCGCAAGATGGACAGAAGGTATTGCAAGTAAACCAAGTTGAGAAGATCTCAACCCACGAGTGGGTTTGTAAATACGTAATAATGCATTGGTCCAAGGTGGTGAATCTAGGCTAAGTAATTTAAATACTATCATGGTGATCTTATTACCCAATTCGCTCAGAGATAGATAACCATTTCAAATTAAAAAGAACTGGTGAAATGTGTTCAAAGTATTTAGTATTGGATACAAGCCTGGCAGCTGCATTGAGTAATAGCTGTAATGGTTGTAATGAAACTTTGGGCAACCCTATTAGCAGATTATTACAATAGTCTATATGCAGAAAAATGATAGATCGAGCAACAGTGTGCAGATCAGCCTCATAAAGCAAATGACGTAGTCCCGAAATCAGACGGAGTTTGTAAAACCCGGAATTAACAATTGCCTTGATTTGAGGTTTAAAGGATAGAGTTTCATCGAGCAGAACTACGAGACTTTTAACAGGTTTATTGAGAGAGAAGGAAAGATTGTCCAGAGTAATGATATTTTTTGAGGCACCGAATGAGGTCGATGAATCAATAAAAATTCTGTTTTGTTTGTGTTGAGTGAAAGTTTATTTTGATGCAGCCATTGCTTTATTGTGCTCAAACAAAGTTGAAGGTGATTATCCTGGCAACCTCCTTGATTGTCCATCCAGGAAAGATGGTTGACCCAAGCCTACTCAGTTAGAAAATTCTGGAATGGTCCCATGACTCTCGTATCGCAGGACATCCTGGGCGGGTCCGAGCCCTGGCACTGCTCCAATGGTATTATTGATGGCCCCAGAGGAAGGGTGATGTTAAGGGCTATGTGCACTCATGTCCTACCTACACTCAACAAAAAATGCAGTAGGATGACCTTGAGGGCTGTTACAGCTATTGCCAGCCCCCAAGCAGCCCTGGACTCATTTGTCCATTGACTTTGTGGTGGACCTCCTTCTAATGGCTGCCGTACTATATGGGTCATATTCATCTGATTTTCTAAGATGGTTCACTTCGTGGCACTTCTGGACCTCACCTTTGCACCTGAATTGGCACATCTCTTCACTGCTCAGATTTTTCGTCTGCATAGTCTCCTGCAACGTATATTCTCTGACCGAGGCATCCAGTTCACGGCTACCGCCTTCACCCACAGGCTAACGGTCAGGTGGAACACACCAACTGTACCTTGAAGACATTTTTGAGAGCATTTATCAATGCATGGCAAGATAATTGGGCTACACTACTCCCTTGGGCCGAGTTCTCTCACAACTCCCACGTTAATGCTGCTACAAGGTCCTCCCATTCTTGATAGTATACGGGAGACAGCCAGCTCCCCATCATCCAGTTCCGCTCTCTGTCTGACAGCTAAGGAACTACAAACCCTCTGGTTCCAAACTGAGGACATGATTTGGAAGGCGGCCCAGAGAGCTAAAAAGACAGTGAACCTTCATCGGCGACCGGCTCCCCAGTTTAAACTGGGGATAGGGTCTGCTAAGCACCACCAAATCCAGCTCTAGGTACCTTCCATGAGGCTCGCACCACATTACATCGGACCTTACACCATTACGTACCAGGTTGGTCCTGTCTCTTACCAGCTGCAATTACTTGCTTCTCTGAAGATTCACAATATGTTCCATGTGTCTTTGCTCAAACTCTTAGTGCCCTCTTGGCCCTCCCAGAGTACCAAAACTGCCAGACCTATCCTCCGAAGAGAACCAAGTTTACCAGGTCAGGGAGGTGCTGGACATACGCCGAAGGAATCGCAAGTGAGAGTACCTAATTTGCTGGGAGGGCTATGGCCCCAAAGAGAACACATGGGAACCCATCTCAAACATTTTGGATAAGGGTCTTTTAAGGACCTTTCACGTAGCTCACCCCAGAAGACTCAAACCTCTGGGGGGAAGCCCTAAGTGAGGGGGTATAGTTGCGTTCGGCTGGCCGTGGGCTCGCCCCATGGTCTGCCACCCTTACCTCTCCCGGCCATGGTTCCTGACGCCGAGAAAAAGACATGCCAGGCTGTTACGTGGGCCCAGCCATGCTGGAGATGCCACCCTGAGCAGGGGACAGTCTTAAGCATGCACGCGTGCATCATGGTTCAATTTAAAGGGCCCATGGCAAGAAAAGCGCTGTGGCACTCACTGATGATATCAGTTGGGTGCCGGTATTTAAACCTGATCTGCGAACACCAGACGCATCAGCAACAGGTCCTCTCCTGGCTCCTAACCTTTTGGCTCCAAATACTTCACTTTCTTCTTGGATCAATGCTTGGCTGATCTTGGACCTTCTCTGGACTTCGCCCATCTTCTGCCTGCCCCAACCTCTGGCCTGTCTTTGTTCTTGCTACTTGTTGCTTGCCCTGACCTCTGGCACCTCTTGACTCTGCCTGTGATCTATCTGACCTTTAGCCTGCACCTGCTGCTCTTCAGCAAATCACAGCCTTCATCGAATTCTTCAACATCCAGAGACCAGCACCTAACTCCAGGCAGCCCCGATCCACAAGGGCTCAACCTGCAGGAAACGAGGGCTTGTATGGGTGATGGTCCTGTTGGGTCTCTGCTTCAGCCAGGTCCACCTGTCGATGGTGAGGACCTGCAGGGCTCCTCTCCCTGCAGGTAGTGCCTACCTTGCCTTGACCCAAGGGTCCACTACCTTAACAACAAGCAGATTTGATCTCGGCAATAGGGAACTAATAGGTTCAGTCTTGAACCAAAGCTCAAAGAAATCTGCAAGCAGCTAGATCCAGTCCAGGTGTGGAGTAAGTAGGGTTACATAAGAACATAAGATATACCATACTGGGTCATACTAAGGGTCCATTAAGTAGGCAAGTAGGTGAAGTCTAGAATCAGAATGCAGAGCTGAAATTCCATGGCGAGAAACTGGCAGCCTTCAGGACAGCAGAGGGGAAGAGAGGGTTTGAAACCTAACACCCCTTTCAAAGACAGAAGAGAGGACGTGACACCCCTCAGTCAGGCAGCAGGATACTCACCACCCCATTCAAATGCAGCAGAGAGGAAGAGAGGGCGTGACACCTACCACCCCATCCAAAGGCGGAAGAGAGAGCATGACACCTACCACCCCATTCAAAGGCGGAAGAGAGAGCATGACACCTACCACCCCATCCAAAGGCGGAAGAGAGAGCATGACACCTACCACCCCATCCAAAGGCGGAAGAGAGAGCATGACACCTACCACCCCATCCAAAGGCGGAAGAGACAGCATGACACCTACAACCCCATTCAAAGGCGGAAGAGAGAGCATGACACCTACCACCCCATTCAAAGGCGGAAGAGAGAGCATGACACCTACCACCCCATCCAAAGGCGGAAGAGACAGCATGACACCTACCACCCCATTCAAAGGTGGAAGAGAGAGCATGACACCTACCACCCCATCCAAAGGCGGAAGAGACAGCATGACACCTACCACCCCATTCAAAGGCGGAAGAGAGAGCATGACACCTACCACCCCATCCAAAGGCGGAAGAGACAGCATGACACCTACCACCCCATTCAAAGGCGGAAGAGAGAGCATGACACCTACCACCCCATTCAAAGGCGGAAGAGAGAGCATGACACCTACCACCCCATCCAAAGGCGGAAGAGACAGCATGACACCTACCACCCCATTCAAAGGCGGAAGAGAGAGCGTGACACCTACCACCGCATTCATAGGCGGAAGAGAGAGCGTGACACCTCTCAGCTTATCCAAAGGCCATGAAGAGTGTTGAAGTCTGTGTCAAGGTTGGTGCTTTACTCTGTGCCTCCA